>NC_135643.1:42394583-42752709 GCF_053574225.1 Canis aureus
TGTCTGCTACCCGCTCGTACCTGTGATTTGGAACCTAGCTACACTCTGGTTGAGGAAAGCCGTTGGAAATCGCTGTATTCAACTCAGATACACGGGAGTTCAGGCCCAGTGCTCACACATGCTTTTCCCGCAACCTCTCCCAGCCACTAACATTAGGATGTTAGCAGCTACTCCTACAGTCAGGCAGCATGCGGGAGGGTTCTGCCCTATCCTCAGCTCTCTCAGGGAAGCATGTGTTGAAGCCAGCTAACTGTCAACTAGCTGCATTCCTATGGCAGTGAGAAGGTAGCAGTATTCTGAGTCAGGAGGTTCCAAGATTACCAGTCGACTGCACCTGGGGATACCCTCCAGGTCTGCATTGTTACCCTGCGTCTCAGAAGCCTCTGGCAAACGTCTCTGCTGAAGACCTGCGAAACTCACTCTGCAGGCAGTGTGGAACTGTGAGGGACTGAGGGTGAGCTCAACTCTCAGAAGTAACATGGTTTTGGACAAGGCGTTCAGCTACCCTCTAACGTATGGAACTTAGTATGTAGCAGCAGTCTACCACACGAATTACTAGGAAATCGCTGAACTGAGCTTGGAGGCACTAGTCTTGTGTGCCGGGTGATTCCAATTACCTCTCCCAGCACTTCTATCAAACAGCGAGCCTAGGCCTTTTAGAAGCCAAGGGTACCAGCAGGCTGGATGTGGAGGTACAGGCCATAAGCTCAACTCTCAGAAGTGTATATACATGGGAGGCAGATGTCGGCTTCCCACTCGGACATGGGAGTTGGAACCTAGCTACACTGTGATTGAAGAAGGCCATTGGAAATCGCTGTATTCAACTCAGATACACGGGAGTTCAGGCCCAGTTCTCACACATGCTTTTCCCGCAACCTCTCCCAGCCACTAACATAAGGATGTTAGCAGCTACTCCTACAGTCAGGCAGGATGCGGGAGGGTTCTGCCCTGTCCTCAGCTCTCACAGGGAAGCATGTCTTGAAGCCAGCTGTCTACTAGCTGCATTCCTATGGCAGTGAGAAGGTAGCAGTACTCTGAGTCAGGAGGTTCCAAGATTACCACTCTACTGCACCTGGGGATACCCTCCAGGTCTGCATTGTTACCCTGCGTCTCAGAAGTCTCTGGCAAACGTCTCTGCTGAAGACCTGCGAAACTCACTCTGCAGGCATTGTGGAACTGTGAGGGACTGAGGGTGGGCTCAACTCTCAGAAGTAAGATGCTTTTGGACAAGGCGTTCAGCTACCATCTCACATATGGAACTTAGTATGTAGCACCTGTCTACCACAAGAATTACTGGGAAATCGTGAATTGAGCTTGGAGGCACTCGTCTTGTGTGCCGGGAGATTCCAATTACCTCTCCCAGCACTTCTGTCAAACAGCGAGCCTAGGCCTTTTAGAAGCCAAGGGTACCAGCAGGCTGGATGTGGAGGTACAGGCCATAAGCTCAACTCTCAGAAGTGTGTATGCATGGGAGGCAGATGTCTGCTACCCGCTCGTACCTATGATTTGGAACCTAGCTACACTCTGGTTGAGGAAAGCCGTTGGAAATCGCTGTATTCAACTCAGATACACGGGAGTTCAGGCCCAGTGCTCACACATGCGTTTCCCGCAACCTCTCCCAGCCACCTACAAAAGGATGTTAGCAGCTACTCCTACAGTCAGGCTGGATGCGGAGGGTTCTGCCCTGTCCTCAGCTCTCACAGGGAAGCATGTCTTGAAGCCAGCTGTCAACTAGCTGCATTCCTATGGCAGTGAGAAGGTAGCAGTACTCTGAGTCAGGAGGTTCCAAGATTACCACTCTACTGCACCTGGAGATACCCTCCAGGTCTGCATTGTTAACTTGTACTCAGAAGCCTCTGGCAATCGTCTCTGGTGAAGACGTGTGAAACTCACTCTGCAGGCAGTGTGGAACTGTGAGGGACTGAGGGGGGGCTCAACTCTCAGAAGTAAGATGCTTTTGGACAAGGCGTTCAGCTACCATCTCACATATGGAACTTAGTATGTAGCACCTGTCTACCACAAGAATTACTGGGAAATCGTGAATTGAGCTTGGAGGCACTAGTCTTGTGTGCCGGGTGATTCCAATTACCTCTCCCAGCACTTATGTCAAACAGCGAGCCTAGGCCTTTTAGAAGCCAAGGGTACCAGCAGGCTGGATGTGGAGGTACAGGCCATAAGCTCAACTCTCAGAAGTGTATATACATGGGAGGCAGATGTCGGCTTCCCACTCGGACATGGGAGTTGGAACCTAGCTACACTGTGATTGAAGAAGGCCATTGGAAATCGCTGTATTCAACTCAGATACACGGGAGTCCAGGCCCAGTTCTCACACATGCTTTTCCCGCAACCTCTCCCAGCCACTAACATAAGGATGTTAGCAGCTACTCCTACAGTCAGGCAGGATGCGGGAGGGTTCTGCCCTGTCCTCAGCTCTCACAGGGAAGCATGTCTTGAAGCCAGCTGTCAACTAGCTGCATTCCTATGGCAGTGAGAAGGTAGCAGTACTCTGAGTCAGGAGGTTCCAAGTTTACCACTCTACTGCACCTGGAGATACCCTCCAGGTCTGCATTGTTAACTTGTACTCAGAAGCCTCTGGCAATCGTCTCTGGTGAAGACGTGTGAAACTCACTCTGCAGGCAGTGTGGAACTGTGAGGGACTGAGGGGGGGCTCAACTCTCAGAAGTAAGATGCTTTTGGACAAGGCGTTCATCTACCATCTCACATATGGAACTTAGTAAGTAGCACCTGTCTACCACAAGAATTACTGGGAAATGGTGAATTGAGCTTGGAGGCACTCATCTTGTGTGCCGGGAGATTCCAATTACCTCTCCCAGCACTTCCGTCAAACAGCGAGCCTAGGCCTTTTAGAAGCCAAGGGTACCAGCAGGCTGGATGTGGAGGTACAGGCCATAAGCTCAACTCTCAGAAGTGTGTATGCATTGGAGGCAGATGTCTGCTACCCGCTGGTACATGGGATTTGGAACCTAGCTACACTCTGGTTGAGGAAAGCCGTTGGAAATCGCTGTATTCAACTCAGATACACGGGAGTTCAGGCCCAGTGTTCACACATGCTTTTCCCGCAACCTCTCCCAGCCACTAACATTAGGATGTTAGCAGCTACTCCTACAGTCAGGCAGCATGCGGGAGGGTCCTGCCCTGTCCTCAGCTCTCTCAGGGAAGCATGTCTTGAAGCCACCTAGCTGTCAACTAGCTGCATTCCTATGGCAGTGAGAAGGTAGCAGTATTCTGAGTCAGGAGGTTCCAAGTTTACCAGTCGACTGCACCTGGGGATACCCTCCAGGTCTGCATTGTTACCCTGCGTCTCAGAAGCCTCTGGCAAACGTCTCTGCTGAAGACCTGCGAAACTCACTCTGCAGGCAGTGTGGAACTGTGAGGGACTGAGGCTGAGCTCAACTCTCAGAAGTAAGATGGTTTTGGACAAGGCGTTCAGCTACCCTCTCACGTATGGAACTTAGTATGTAGCACCAGTCTACCACAGGAATTACTAGGAAATCGCTGAACTGAGCTTGGAGGCACTAGTCTTGTGTGCCGGGTGATTCCAATTACCTCTCCCAGCACTTCTGTCAAACAGCGAGCCTAGGCCTTTTAGAAGCCAAGGGTACCAGCAGGCTGGATGTGGAGGTACAGGCCATAAGCTCAACTCTCAGAAGTGTATATACATGGGAGGCAGATGTCGGCTTCCCACTCGGACATGGGAGTTGGAACCTAGCTACACTGTGATTGAAGAAGGCCATTGGAAATCGTTGTATTCAACTCAGTTACACGGGAGTTCAGGCCCAGTTCTCACACATGCTTTTCCCGCAACCTCTCCCAGCCACTAACATAAGGATGTTAGCAGCTACTCCTACAGTCAGGCAGGATGCGGGAGGTTTCTGCCCTGTCCTCAGCTCTCACAGGGAAGCATGTCTTGAAGCCAGCTGTCAACTAGCTGCATTCCTATGGCAGTGAGAACGTAGCAGTACTCTGAGTCAGGAGGTTCCAAGATTACCACTCTACTGCACCTGGAGATACCCTCCAGGTCTGCATTGTTAACTTGTACTCAGAAGCCTCTGGCAATCGTCTCTGGTGAAGACGTGTGAAACTCACTCTGCAGCCAGTGTGGAAGTGTGAGGGACTGAGGGTGTGCTCACCTCTCAGAAGTAAGATGCTTTTGGACAAGGCGTTCAGCTACCATCTCACATATGGAACTTAGTATGTAGCACCTGTCTACCACAAGAATTACTGGGAAATCGTGAATTGAGCTTGGAGGCACTCGTCTTGTGTGCCGGGAGATTCCAATTACCTCTCCCAGCACTTCCGGCAAACAGCGAGCCTAGGCCTTTTAGAAGCCAAGGGTACCAGCAGGCTGGATGTGGAGGTACAGGCCATAAGCTCAACTCTCAGAAGTGTGTATGCATGGGAGGCAGATGTCTGCTACCCGCTCGTACCTGGGATTTGGAACCTAGCTACACTCTGGTTGAGGAAAGCCGTTGGAAATCGCTGTATTCAACTCAGATACACGGGAGTTCAGGCCCAGTGCTCACACATGCTTTTCCCGCAACCTCTCCCAGCCCCTAACATTAGGATGTTAGCAGCTACTCCTACAGTCAGGCAGCATGCGGGAGGGTTCTGCCCTGTCCTCAGCTCTCTCAGGGAAGCATGTCTTGAAGCCAGCTAGCTGTCAACTAGCTGCATTCCTATGGCAGTGAGAAGGTAGCAGTATTCTGAGTCAGGAGGTTCCAAGATGACCAGTCGACTGCACCTGGGGATACCCTCCAGGTCTGCATTGTTACCCTGCGTCTCAGAAGCCTCTGGCAAACGTCTCTGCTGAAGACCTGCGAAAATCACTCTACAGGCAGTGTGGAACTGTGAGGGACTGAGGGTGTGCTCAACTCTCAGAAGTAAGATGCTTTTGGACAAGGCGTTCAGCTACCATCTCACATATGGAACTTAGTATGTAGCACCAGTCTACCAAAGGAATTACTAGGAAATCGCTGAACTGAGCTTGGAGGCACTAGTCTTGTGTGCCGCGTGATTCTAATTACCTCTCCCAGCACTTCCGTCAAACAGCGAGCCTAGGCCTTTCAGAAGCCAAGGGTACCAGCAGGCTGGATGTGGAGGTACAGGCCATAAGCTCAACTCTCAGAAGTGTGTATGCATGTTAGGCAGATGTCTGCTACCCACTCGGACATGGGAGTTGGAACCTAGCTACACTGTGATTGAAGAAGGCCATTGGAAATCGCTGTATTCAACTCAGATACACGGGAGTTCAGGCCCAGTTCTCACACATGCTTTTCCCGCAACCTCTCCCAGCCACTAACATAAGGATGTTAGCAGCTACTCCTACAGTCAGGCAGGATGCGGAGGGTTCTGCCCTGTCCTCAGCTCTCACAGGGAAGCATGTCTTGAAGCCAGCTGTCAACTAGCTGCATTCCTATGGCAGTGAGAAGGTAGCAGTACTCTGAGTCAGGAGGTTCCAAGATTACCACTCTACTGCACCTGGAGATACCCTCCAGGTCTGCATTGTTAACTTGTACTCAGAAGCCTCTGGCAATCGTCTCTGGTGAAGACGTGTGAATCTCACTCTGCAGCCAGTGTGGAACTGTGAGGGACTGAGGGTGGGCTCAACTCTCAGAAGTAAGATGCTTTTGGACAAGGCGTTCAGCTACCATCTCACATATGGAACTTAGTATGTAGCACCTGTCTACCACAAGAATTACTGGGAAATCGTGAATTGAGCTTGGAGGCACTCGTCTTGTGTGACGGGAGATTCCAATTACCTCTCCCAGCACTTCCGTCAAACAGCGAGCCTAGGCCTTTTAGAAGCCAAGGGTACCAGCAGGCTGGATGTGGAGGTACAGGCCATAAGCTCAACTCTCAGAAGTGTGTATGCATGGGAGGCAGATGTCTGCTACCCGCTCGTACCTGTGATTTGGAACCTAGCTACACTCTGGTTGAGGAAAGCCGTTGGAAATCGCTGTATTCAACTCAGATACACGGGAGTTCAGGCCCAGTGTTCACACATGCTTTTCCCGCAACCTCTCCCAGCCACTAACATTAGGATGTTAGCAGCTACTCCTACAGTCAGGCAGCATGCGGGAGGGTTCTGCCCTGTCCTCAGCTCTCTCAGGGAAGCATGTGTTGAAGCCAGCTAGCTGTCAACTAGCTGCATTCCTATGGCAGTGAGAAGGTAGCAGTATTCTGAGTCAGGAGGTTCCAAGATTACCAGTCGACTGCACCTGGGGATACCCTCCAGGTCTGCATTGTTACCCTGCGTCTCAGAAGCCTCTGGCAAACGTCTCTGCTGAAGACCTGCGAAACTCACTCTGCAGGCAGTGTGGAACTGTGAGGGACTGAGGGTGAGCTCAACTCTCAGAAGTAACATGGTTTTGGACAAGGCGTTCAGCTACCCTCTCACGTATGGAACTTAGTATGTAGCAGCAGTCTACCCCACGAATTACTAGGAAATCGCTGAACTGAGCTTGGAGGCACTAGTCTTGTGTGCCGGGTGATTCCAATTACCTCTCCCAGCACTTCTGTCAAACAGCGAGCCTAGGCCTTTTAGAAGCCAAGGGTACCAGCAGGCTGGATGTGGAGGTACAGGCCATAAGCTCAACTCTCAGAAGTGTATATACATGGGAGGCAGATGTCGGCTTCCCACTCGGACATGGGAGTTGGAACCTAGATACACTCTGGTTGAAGAAGGCCATTGGAAATCGCTGTATTCAACTCAGATACACGGGAGTTCAGGCCCAGTTCTCACACATGCTTTTCCCGCAACCTCTCCCAGCCACTAACATAAGGATGTTAGCAGCTACTCCTACAGTCAGGCAGGATGCGGGAGGGTTCTGCCCTGTCCTCAGCTCTCACAGGGAAGCATGTCTTGAAGCCAGCTGTCAACTAGCTGCATTCCTATGGCAGTGAGAAGGTAGCAGTACTCTGAGTCAGGAGGTTCCAAGATTACCACTCTACTGCACCTGGGGATACCCTCCAGGTCTGCATTGTTAACTTGTACTCAGAAGCCTCTGGCAATCGTCTCTGGTGAAGACGTGTGAAACTCACTCTGTAGGCAGTGTGGAACTGTGAGGAACTGAGGTTGTGCTCAACTCTCAGAAGTAAGATGCTTTTGGACAAGGCGTTCAGCTACCATCTCACATATGGAACTTAGTATGTAGCACCTGTCTACCAGAAGAATTACTGGGAAATCGTGAATTGAGCTTGGAGGCACTCGTCTTGTGTGCCGGGAGATTCCAATTACCTCTCCCAGCACTTCCGTCAAACAGCGAGCCTAGGCCTTTTAGAAGCCAAGGGTACCAGCAGGCTGGATGTGGAGGTACAGGCCATAAGCTCAACTCTCAGAAGTGTGTATGCATGGGAGGCAGATGTCTGCTACCCGCTGGTACATGGGATTTGGAACCTAGCTACACTCTGGTTGAGGAAAGTCGTTGGAAATCGCTGTATTCAACTCAGATACACGGGAGTTCAGGCCCAGTGCTCACACATGCTTTTCGCGCAACCTCTCCCAGCCACTAACATTAGGATTTTAGCAGCTACTCCTACAGTCAGGCAGGATGCGGGAGGGTTCTGCCCTGTCCTCAGTTCTCACAGGGAAGCATGTCTTGAAGCCAGCTGTCAACTAGCTGCATTCCTATGGCAGATAGAATGTAGCAGTATTCTGAGTCAGGAGGTTCCAAGATTACCAGTCGACTGCAACTGGGGATACCCTCCAGGTCTGCATTGTTACCCTGCGTCTCAGAAGTCTCTGGCAAACGTCTCTGCTGAAGACCTGCGAAACTCACTCTGCAGGCAGTGTGGAACTGTGAGGGACTGAGGGTGGGCTCAACTCTCAGAAGTAAGATGCTTTTGGACAAGGCGTTCAGCTACCATCTCACATATGGAACTTAGTATGTAGCACCTGTCTACCACAAGAATTACTGGGAAATCGTGAATTGAGCTTGGAGGCACTCGTCTTGTGTGCCGGGAGATTCCAATTACCTCTCCCAGCACTTCCGTCAAACAGCGAGCCTAGGCCTTTTAGAAGCCAAGGGTACCAGCAGGCTGGATGTGGAGGTACAGGCCATAAGCTCAACTCTCAGAAGTGTGTATGCATGGGAGGCAGATGTCTGCTACCCGCTCGTACCTATGATTTGGAAACTAGCTACACTCTGGTTGAGGAAAGCCGTTGGAAATCGCTGTATTCAACTCAGATACACGGGAGTTCAGGCCCAGTGCTCACACATGCTTTTCCCGCAACCTCTCCCAGCCACCTACAAAAGGATGTTAGCAGCTACTCCTACAGTCAGGCAGGATGCGGAGGGTTCTGCCCTTTCCTCAGCTCTCACAGGGAAGCATGTCTTGAAGCCAGCTGTCAACTAGCTGCATTCCTATGGCAGTGAGAAGGTAGCAGTACTCTGAGTCAGGAGGTTCCAAGATTACCACTCTACTGCACCTGGAGATACCCTCCAGGTCTGCATTGTTAACTTGTACTCAGAAGCCTCTGGCAATCGTCTCTGGTGAAGACGTGTGAAACTCACTCTGCAGGCAGTGTGGAACTGTGAGGGACTGAGGGGGGGCTCAACTCTCAGAAGTAAGATGCTTTTGGACAAGGCGTTCAGCTACCATCTCACATATGGAACTTAGTATGTAGCACCTGTCTACCACAAGAATTACTGGGAAATCGTGAATTGAGCTTGGAGGCACTCGTCTTGTGTGCCGGGATATTACAATTACCTCTCCCAGCACTTCCGTCAAACAGCGAGCCTAGGCCTTTTAGAAGCCAAGGGTACCAGCAGGCTGGATGTGGAGGTACAGGCCATAAGCTCAACTCTCAGAAGTGTGTATGCATGGGAGGCAGATGTCTGCTACCCGCTCGTACCTATGATTTGGAACCTAGCTACACTCTGGTTGAGGAAAGCCGTTGGAAATCGCTGTATTCAACTCAGATACACGGGAGATCAGGCCCAGTGCTCACACATGCTTTTCCCGCAACCTCTCCCAGCCACCTACAAAAGGATGTTAGCAGCTACTCCTACAGTCAGGCAGGATGCGGAGGGTTCTGCCCTGTCCTCAGCTCTCACAGGGAAGCATGTCTTGAAGCCAGCTGTCAACTAGCTGCATTCCTATGGCAGTGAGAAGGTAGCAGTACTCTGAGTCAGGAGGTTCCAAGATTACCACTCTACTGCACCTGGAGATACCCTCCAGGTCTGCATTGTTAACTTGTACTCAGAAGCCTCTGGCAATCGTCTCTGGTGAAGACGTGTGAAACTCACTCTGCAGGCAGTGTGGAACTGTGAGGGACTGAGGGGGGGCTCAACTCTCAGAAGTAAGATGCTTTTGGACAAGGCGTTCAGCTACCATCTCACATATGGAACTTAGTATGTAGCACCTGTCTACCACAAGAATTACTGGGAAATCGTGAATTGAGCTTGGAGGCACTCGTCTTGTGTGCCGGGAGATTCCAATTACCTCTCCCAGCACTTCCGTCAAACAGCGAGCCTAGGCCTTTTAGAAGCCAAGGGTACCAGCAGGCTGGATGTGGAGGTACAGGCCATAAGCTCAACTCTCAGAAGTGTGTATGCATGGGAGGCAGATGTCTGCTACCCGCTGGTACATGGGATTTGGAACCTAGCTACACTCTGGTTGAGGAAAGTCGTTGGAAATCGCTGTATTCAACTCAGATACACGGGAGTTCAGGCCCAGTGCTCACACATGCTTTTCGCGCAACCTCTCCCAGCCACTAACATTAGGATTTTAGCAGCTACTCCTACAGTCAGGCAGCATGCGGGAGGGTTCTGCCCTGTCCTCAGTTCTCACAGGGAAGCATGTCTTGAAGCCAGCTGTCAACTAGCTGCATTCCTATGGCAGATAGAATGTAGCAGTATTCTGAGTCAGGAGGTTCCAAGATTACCAGTCGACTGCAACTGGGGATACCCTCCAGGTCTGCATTGTTACCCTGCGTCTCAGAAGTCTCTGGCAAACGTCTCTGCTGAAGACCTGCGAAACTCACTCTGCAGGCAGTGTGGAACTGTGAGGGACTGAGGGTGGGCTCAACTCTCAGAAGTAAGATGCTTTTGGACAAGGCGTTCAGCTACCATCTCACATATGGAACTTAGTATGTAGCACCTGTCTACCACAAGAATTACTGGGAAATCGTGAATTGAGCTTGGAGGCACTCGTCTTGTGTGCCGAGAGATTCCAATTACCTCTCCCAGCACTTCCGTCAAACAGCGAGCCTAGGCCTTTTAGAAGCCAAGGGTACCAGCAGGCTGGATGTGGAGGTACAGGCCATAAGCTCAACTCTCAGAAGTGTGTATGCATGGGAGGCAGATGTCTGCTACCCGCTCGTACCTATGATTTGGAACCTAGCTACACTCTGGTTGAGGAAAGCCGTTGGAAATCGCTGTATTCAACTCAGATACACGGGAGTTCAGGCCCAGTGCTCACACATGCTTTTCCCGCAACCTCTCCCAGCCACCTACAAAAGGATGTTAGCAGCTACTCCTACAGTCAGGCAGGATGCGGAGGGTTCTGCCCTGTCCTCAGCTCTCACAGGGAAGCATGTCTTGAAGCCAGCTGTCAACTAGCTGCATTCCTATGGCAGTGAGAAGATAGCAGTACTCTGAGTCAGGAGGTTCCAAGATTACCACTCTACTGCACCTGGAGATACCCTCCAGGTCTGCATTGTTAACTTGTACTCAGAAGCCTCTGGCAATCGTCTCTGGTGAAGACGTGTGAAACTCACTCTGCAGGCAGTGTGGAACTGTGAGGGACTGAGGGGGGGCTCAACTCTCAGAAGTAAGATGCTTTTGGACAAGGCGTTCAGCTACCATCTCACATATGGAACTTAGTATGTAGCACCTGTCTACCACAAGAATTACTGGGAAATCGTGAATTGAGCTTGGAGGCACTAGTCTTGTGTGCCGGGTGATTCCAATTACCTCTCCCAGCACTTATGACAAACAGCGAGCCTAGGCCTTTTAGAAGCCAACGGTACCAGCAGGCTGGATGTGGAGGTACAGGCCATAAGCTCAACTCTCAGAAGTGTATATACATGGGAGGCAGATGTCGGCTTCCCACTCGGACATGGGAGTTGGAACCTAGCTACACTGTGATTGAAGAAGGCCTTTGGAAATCGCTGTATTCAACTCAGATACACGGGAGTTCAGGCCCAGTTCTCACACATGCTTTTCCCGCAACCTCTCCCAGCCACTAACATAAGGATGTTAGCAGCTACTCCTACAGTCAGGCAGGATGCGGGAGGGTTCTGCCCTGTCCTCAGCTCTCACAGGGAAGCATGTCTTGAAGCCAGCTGTCAACTAGCTGCATTCCTATGGCAGTGAGAAGGTAGCAGTACTCTGAGTCAGGAGGTTCCAAGATTACCACTCTACTGCACCTGGAGATACACTCCAGGTCTGCATTGTTAACTTGTACTCAGAAGCCTCTGGCAATCGTCTCTGGTGAAGACGTGGGAAACTCACTCTGCAGCCACTGTGGAACTGTGAGGGACTGAGGGGGGGCTCAACTCTCAGAAGTAAGATGCTTTTGGACAAGGCGTTCATCTACCATCTCACATATGGAACTTAGTAAGTAGCACCTGTCTACCACAAGAATTACTGGGAAATCGTGAATTGAGCTTGGAGGCACTCGTCTTGTGTGCCGGGAGATTCCAATTACCTCTCCCAGCACTTCCGTCAAACAGCGAGCCTAGGCCTTTTAGAAGCCAAGGGTACCAGCAGGCTGGATGTGGAGGTACAGGCCATAAGCTCAACTCTCAGAAGTGTGTATGCATTGGAGGCAGATGTCTGCTACCCGCTGGTACATGGGATTTGGAACCTAGCTACACTCTGGTTGAGGAAAGCCGTTGGAAATCGCTGTATTCAACTCAGATACACGGGAGTTCAGGCCCAGTGCTCACACATGCTTTTCGCGCAACCTCTCCCAGCCACTAACATTAGGATGTTAGCAGCTACTCCTACAGTCAGGCAGCATGCGGGAGGGTCCTGCCCTGTCCTCAGCTCTCTCAGGGAAGCATGTCTTGAAGCCACCTAGCTGTCAACTAGCTGCATTCCTATGGCAGTGAGAAGGTAGCAGTATTCTGAGTCAGGAGGTTCCAAGTTTACCAGTCGACTGCACCTGGGGATACCCTCCAGGTCTGCATTGTTACCCTGCGTCTCAGAAGCCTCTGGCAAACGTCTCTGCTGAAGACCTGCGAAACTCACTCTGCAGGCAGTGTGGAACTGTGAGGGACTGAGGGTGAGCTCAACTCTCAGAAGTAAGATGGTTTTGGACAAGGCGTTCAGCTACCCTCTCACGTATGGAACTTAGTATGTAGTACCAGTCTACCACAGGAATTACTAGGAAATCGCTGAACTAAGCTTGGAGGCACTAGTCTTGTGTGCCGGGTGATTCCAATTACCTCTCCCAACAGTTCCGTCAAACAGCGAGCCTAGGCCTTTTAGAGACAAGGGTACCAGCAGGCTGGATGTGGAGGTACAGGCCATAAGCTCAACTCTCAGAAGTGTGTATCCATGGGAGGCAGATGTCTGCTACCCACTCGGACATGGGATTTGGAACCTGGCTACACTCTGTTTGAAGATAGCCGTTGGAAATCGCTGAGGGTGAGCTCAACTCTCAGAAGTAAGATGCTTTTGGACAAGGCGTTCAGCTAACTCCTCACATATGGAACTTAGTATGTAGCACCTGTCTACCACAAGAATTACTGGGAAATCGTGAATTGAGGTTGGAGGCACTCGTCTTGTGTGCCGGGAGATTCCAATTACCTCTCCCAGCACTTCCGTCAAACAGCGAGGCTAGGCCTTTTAGAAGCCAAGGGTACCAGCAGGTTGGATGTGGAGGTAGACGCCATAAGCTCAACTCTCAGAACTGTGTATGCATGGGAGGCAGATGTCTGCTACCCACTCGGACATGGGAGTTGGAACCTAGCTACACTGTGATTGAAGAAGGCCATTGGAAATCGCTGTATTCAACTCAGATACACGGGAGTTCAGGCCCACTGCTCACACATGCTTTTCCGGCAACCTCTCCCAGCCACTAACATTAGGATGTTAGCAGCTACTCCTACAGTCAGGCAGCATGTGGGAGGGTGCTGCCCTGTCCTCAGCTCTCTCAGGGAAGCATGTCTTGAAGCCAGCTAGCTGTCAACTAGCTGCATTCCTATGGCAGTGAGAAGGTAGCAGTATTCTGAGTCAGGAGGTTCCAAGATTACCAGTCGACTGCACCTGGGGATACCCTCCAGGTCTGCATTGTTACCCTGCGTCTCAGAAGCCTCTGGCAAACGTCTCTGCTGAAGACCTGCGAAACTCACTCTGCAGGGGGTGTGGAACAGTGGGGTACTGTGGGTGAGCTCAACTCTCAGAAGTAAGATGGTTTTGGACAAGGCGTTCAGCTACCCTCTCACGTATGGAACTTAGTATGTAGCACCAGTCTACCACAGGAATTACTAGGAAATCGCTGAACTGAGCTTGGAGGCACTAGTCTTGTGTGCCGGGTGATTCCAATTACCTCTCCCAGCACTTCCGTCAAACAGCGAGCCTAGGCCTTTTAGAAGCCAAGGGTACCAGCAGGCTGGATGTGGAGGTACAGGCCATAAGCTCAACTCTCAGAAGTGCGTATGCATGGGAGGCAGATGTCTGCTACACACTCGGACATGGGAGTTGGAACCTAGCTACACTGTGATTGAAGAAGGCCATTGGAAATCGCTGTATTCAACTCAGATACACGGGAGTTCAGGCCCAGTGCTCACACATGCTTTTCCCGAAACCTCTCCCAGCCACTAACATTAGGATTTTAGCAGCTACTCCTACAGTCAGGCAATATGCGGGAGGATTCTGCCCTGTCCTCAGCTCTCACAGGGAAGCATGTCTTGAAGCCAGCTGTCAACTAGCTGCATTCCTATGGCAGTGAGAAGGTAGCAGTACTCTGAGTCAGGAGGTTCCAAGATTACCACTCTACTGCACCTGGAGATACCCTCCAGGTCTGCATTGTTAACTTGTACTCAGAAGCCTCTGGCAATCGTCTCTGGTGAAGACGTGTGAAACTCACTCTGCAGGCAGTGTGGAAGTGTGTGGGACTGAGGGTGTGCTCGACTCTCAGAAGTAAGATGCTTTTGGACAAGGCGTTCAGCTACCATCTCACATATGGAACTTAGTATGTAGCACCTGTCTACCACAAGAGTTACTGGGAAATCGTGAATTGAGCTTGGAGGCACTCGTCTTGTGTGCCGGGAGATTGCAATTACCTCTCCCAGCACTTCCGTCAAACAGCGAGCCTAGGCCTTTTAGAAGCCAAGTTTACCAGCAGGCTGGATGTGGAGGTACAGGCCATAAGCTCAACTCTCAGAAGTGTGTATGCATGGGAGGTATATGTCTGCTACCCGCTCGTACATGGGATTTGGAATCTAGCTACACTCTGGTTGAGGAAATTCATTGGAAATCGCTGTATTCAACTCAGATACACGGGAGTTCAGGCCCAGTGCTCACACATGCTTTTCCCGCAACCTCTCCCAGCCACTAACATTAGGATGTTAGCAGCTACACCTACAGTCAGGCAGCATGCGGGAGGGTTCTGCCCTGTCCTCAGCTCTCACAGGGAAGCATGTCTTGAAGCCAGCTGTCAACTAGCTGCATTCCTATGGCAGTGAGAAGGTAGCAGTGTTCTGAGTCAGGAGGTTCCTAGATGACCAGTCGACTTCACCTGGGGATACCCTCCAGGTCTGCAATGTTACCCTGCGTCTCAGAAGCCTCTGGCAAACGTCTCTGCTGAAGACCTGCGAAACTCACTCTGCAGGCAGTGTGGAACTGTGAGGGACTGAGGGTGAGCTCAACTCTCAGAAGTAAGATGGTTTTGGACAAGGCGTTCAGCTACCCTCTCACGTATGGAACTTAGTATGTAGCACCCGTCTACCACAGGAAATACTAGGAAATCGCTGAACTGAGCTTGGAGGCACTAGTCTTGTGTGCCGGGTGATTCCAATTACCTCTCCCAGCACTTCCGTCAAACAGCGAGCCTAGGCCTTTTAGAAGCCAAGGGTACCAGCAGGCTGGATGTGGAGGTACAGGCCATAAGCTCAACTCTCAGAAGTGTATATGCATGGGAGGCAGATGTCTGCTTCCCACTCGGACATGGGAGTTGGAACCTAGCTACACTGTGATTGAAGAAGGCCATTGGAAATCGCTGTATTCAACTCAGATACACGGGAGTTCAGGCCCAGTGCTCACACATGCTTTTCTCGCAACCTCTCCCAGCCACTAACATAAGGATGTTACCAGCTACTCCTACACTCAGGCAGGATTCGGGAGGGTTCTGCCCTGTACTCAGCTCTCACAGGGAAGCATGTCTTGAAGCCAGCTGTCAACTAGCTGCATTCCTATGGCAGTGAGAAGGTAGCAGTACTCTGAGTCAGGAGGTTCCAAGATTCCCACTCTACTGCACCTGGAGATACCCTCCAGGTCTGCATTGTTAACTTGTACTCAGAAGCCTCTGGCAATCGTCTCTGGTGAAGACGTGTGAAACTCACTCTGCAGGCAGTGTGGAACTGTGAGGGACTGAGGGTGGGCTCAACTCTCAGAAGTAAGATGCTTTTGGACAAGGCGTTCAGCTACATTCTCACATATGGAACTTAGTATGTAGCACCTGTCTACCACAAGAATTACTGGGAAATCGTGAATTGAGCTTGGAGGCACTCGTCTTGCGTGCCGGGAGATTCCAATTACCTCTCCCAGCACTTCCGTCAAACAGCGAGCCTAGGCCTTTTAGAAGCCAAGGGTACCAGCAGGCTGGATGTGGAGGTACAGGCCATAAGCTCAACTCTCAGAAGTGTGTATGCATGGGAGGCAGATGTCTGCTACCCACTCGGACATGGGAGTTGGAACCTAGCTACACTGTGATTGAAGTAGGCCATTGGAAATCGCTGTATTCAACTCAGATACACGGGAGTTCAGGCCCAGTGCTCACACATGCTTTTCCCGCAACCTCACCCAGCCACTAACATAAGGATGTTAGCAGCTACTCCTACAGTCAGGCAGGATGCGGGAGGGTTCTGCCCTGTCCTCAGCTCTCACAGGGAAGCATGTCCTGAAGCCAGCTGTCAACTAGCTGCATTCCTATGGCAGTGAGAAGGTAGCAGTACTCTGAGTCAGGAGGTTCCAAGATTACCACTCTACTGCACCTGGAGATACCCTCCAGGTCTGCATTGTTAACTTGTACTCAGAAGCCTCTGGCAATCGTCTCTGGTGAAGACGTGTGAAACTCACTCTGCAGGCAGTGTGGAAGTGTGTGGGACTGAGGGTGTGCTCGACTCTCAGAAGTAAGATGCTTTTGGACAAGGCGTTCAGCTACCATCTCACATATGGAACTTAGTATGTAGCACCTGTCTACCACAAGAGTTACTGGGAAATCGTGAATTGAGCTTGGAGGCACTCGTCTTGTGTGCCGGGAGATTCCAATTACCTCTCCCAGCACTTCCGTCAAACAGCGAGCCTAGGCCTTTTAGAAGCCAAGGGTACCAGCAGGCTGGATGTGGAGGTACAGGCCATAAGCTCAACTCTCAGAAGTGTGTATGCATGGGAGGCAGATGTCTGCTACCCGCTCGTACATGGGATTTGGAACCTAGCTACACTCTGGTTGAGGAAAGCCGTTGGAAATCGCTGTATTCAACTCAGATACACGGGAGTTCAGGCCCAGTGCTCACACATGCTTTTCCGGCAACCTCTCCCAGCCACTAACATTAGGATGTTAGCAGCTACTCCTACAGTCAGGCAGCATGTGGGAGGGTGCTGCCCTGTCCTCAGCTCTCTCAGGGAAGCATGTCTTGAAACCAGCTAGCTGTCAACTAGCTGCATTCCTATGGCAGTGAGAAGGTAGCAGTATTCTGAGTCAGGAGGTTCCAAGATTACCAGTCGACTGCACCTGGGGATACCCTCCAGGTCTGCATTGTTACCCTGCGTCTCAGAAGCCTCTGGCAAACGTCTCTGCTGAAGACCTGCGAAACTCACTCTGCAGGCAGTGTGGAACTGTGAGGGACTGAGGGTGAGCTCAACTCTCAGAAGTAAGATGGTTTTGGACAAGGCGTTCAGCTACCCTCTCACGTATGGAACTTAGTATGTAGCAGCAGTCTACAACAGGAATTACTAGGAAATCGCTGAACTGAGCTTGGAGGCACTAGTCTTGTGTGCCGGGTGATTCCAATTACCTCTCCCAGCACTTCCGTCAAACAGCGAGCCTAGGCCTTTTAGAAGCCAAGGGTACCAGCAGGCTGGATGTGGAGGTACAGGCCCTAAGCTCAACTCTCAGAAGTGTATATGCATGGGAGGCAGATGTCTGCTACCCACTCGGACATGGGAGTTGGAACCTAGCTACACTGTGATTGAAGAAGGCCATTGGAAATCGCTGTATTCAACTCAGATACACGGGAGTTCAGGCCCAGTGCTCACACATGCTTTTCCCGCAACCTCTCCCAGCCACTAACATAAGGATGTTAGCAGCTACTCCTACAGTCAGGCAGGATGCGGGAGGGTTCTGCCCTGTCCTCAGCTCTCACAGGGAAGCATGTCTTGAAGCCAGCTGTCAACTAGCTGCATTCCTATGGCAGTGAGAAGGTAGCAGTACTCTGAGTCAGGAGGTTCCAAGATTACCACTCTACTGCACCTGTTGATACTCTCCAGGTCTGCATTGTTAACTTGTACTCAGAAGCCTCTGGCAATCGTCTCTGGTGAAGACGTGTGAAACTCACTCTGCAGGCAGTGTGGAACTGTGAGGGACTGAGGGTGTGCTCAACCTTCAGAAGTAAGATGCTTTTGGACAAGGCGTTCAGCTACCATCTCACATATGGAACTTAGTATGTAGCACCTGTCTACCACAAGAATTACTGGGAAATCGTGAATTGAGCTTGGAAGCACTAGTCTTGTGTGCCGGGTGATTCCAACAACCTCTCCCAACACTTCCGTCAAACAGCGAGCCTAGGCCTTTTAGAAGCCAAGGGTACCAGCAGGCTGGATGTGGAGGTACAGGCCATAAGCTCAACTCTCAAAAGTGTGTATGCATGGGAGGCAGATGTCTGCTACCCACTCGGACATGGGAGTTGGAACCTAGCTACACTGTGATTGAAGAAGGCCATTGGAAATCGCTATATTCAACTCAGATACACGGGAGTTCAGGCCCAGTGCTCACACATGCTTTTCCCGCAACCTCTCCCAGCCACTAACATTAGGATGTTAGCAGCTACTCCTACAGTCAGGCAGGATGCGGGAGGGTTCTGCCCTGTCCTCAGCTCTCACAGTGAAGCATGTCTTGAAGCCAGCTGTCCACTAGCTGCATTCCTATGGCAGTGAGAAGGTAGCAGTACTCTGAGTCAGGAGGTTCCAAGATTACCACTCTACTGCACCTGGAGATACCCTCCAGGTCTGCATTGTTAACTTGTACACAGAACCCTCTGTCAATCGTCTCTGCTGAAGACGTGTGAAACTCACTCGGCAGACAGTGTGGAACTGTGAGGGACTGAGGGCGAGCTCTACTCTCAAAAGTAAGATGCTTTTGGACAAGGCCTTCAATTACCTTCTCACATATGGTACTTATTATGTAGCACCTGTCTACCACAAGAATTACTGGGAAATCGTGAATTGAGCTTGGAGGCACTCGTCTTGTGTGCCGGGAGATTCCAATTACCTCTCCCAGCACTTCCGTCAAACAGCGAGCCTAGGCCTTTTAGAAGCCAAGTGTACCAGCAGGCTGGATGTGGAGGTACAGGCCATAAGCTCAACTCTCAGAAGTGTGTATGCATGGGAGGCAGATGTCTGCTACCCGCTCGTACATGGGATCTGGAACCTAGCTACACTCTGGTTGAGGAAAGCCGTTGGAAATCGCTGTATTCAACTCAGATACACGGGAGTTCAGGCCCAGTGCTCACACATGCTTTTCCCGCAACCTCTCCCAGCCACTAACATAAGGATGTTAGCAGCTACTCCTACAGTCAGGCAGGATGCGAGAGGGTTCTGCCCTTTCATTGGCTCTCACAGGGAAGCATGTCTTGAAGCCAGCTGTCAACTAGCTGCATTCCTATGGCAGTGAGAAGGTAGCAGTACTCTGAGTCAGGAGGTTCCAAGATTAAAACTCTACTGCACCTGGAGATACCCTCCAGGTCTGCATTGTTAACTTGTACTCAGAACCCTCTGGCAATCGTCTCTGGTGAAGACGTGTGAAACTCACTCTGCAGGCAATGTGGAAGTGTGAGGGACTGAGGGTGTGCTCAACTCTCAGAAGTAAAATGCTTTTGGACAAGGCGTTCAGCTACCTTCTCACATATGGAACTTAGTATGTAGCACCTGTCTTCCACAAGAATTACTGGGAAATCGTGAATTGAGCTTGGAGGCACTCGTCTTGTTTGCCGGGAGATTCCAAATACCTCTCCCAGCACTTCCGTCAAACAGCGAGCCTAGGCCTTTTAGAAGCCAAGGGTACCAGAAGGCTGGATGTGGAGGTACAGGCCATAAGCTCAACTCTCAGAAGTGTGTATGCATGGGAGGCAGATGTCTGCTACCCGCTCGTACATGGGATTTGGAACCTAGCTACACTCTGGTTGAGGAAAGTCGTTGGAAATCGCTGTATTCAACTCAGATACACGGGAGTTCAGGCCCAGTGCTCACACATGCTTTTCCCGCAACCTCTCCCAGCCACTAACATAAGGATGTTAGCAGCTAATCCTACAGTCAGGCAGGATGCGGGAGGGTTCTGCCCTGTCCTCAGCTCTCTCATGGAAGCATGTCTTGAAGCCAGCTGTCAACTAGCTGCATTCCTATGGCAGTGAGAAGGTAGCAGTATTCTGAGTCAGGAGGTTCCAAGATTACCACTCTACTGCACCTGGGGATACCCTCCAGGTCTGCATTGTTACCCTGCGTCTCAGAAGCCTCTGGCAAACGTCTCTGCTGAAGACCTGCGAAACTCACTCTGCAGGCAGTGTGGAACTGTGAGGGACTGAGGCTGAGCTCAACTCTCAGAAGTAAGATGGTTTTGGACAAGGCGTTCAGCTACCCTCTCACGTATGGAACTTAGTATGTAGCACCAGTCTACCACAGGAATTACTAGGAGATCGCTGAACTGAGCTTGGAGGCACTAGTCATGTGTGCCGGGTGATTCCAATTACCTCTCCCAGCACTTCCATCAAAAAGCGAGCCTAGGCCTTTTAGAAGCCAAGGGTAACAGCAGGCTGGATGTGGAGGTACAGGCCATAAGCTCAACTCTAAGAAGTGTATATGCATGGGAGGCAGATGTCTGCTACCCACTCGGACATGGCAGTTGGAACCTAGCTACACTGTGATTGAAGAAGGCCATTGGAAATCGCTGTATTCAACTCAGATACACGGGAGTTCAGGCCCAGTGCTCACACATGCTTATCCCGCAATCTCTCCCAGCCACTAACATAAGGATGTTAGCAGCTACTCCTACAGTCAGGCAGGATGCGGGAGGGTTCTGCCCTGTCCTAAGCTCTCACAGGGAAGCATGTCTTGAAGCCAGCTGTCAACTAGCTGCATTCCTCTGGCAGTGAGAAGGTAGCAGTACTCTGAGTCAGGAGGTTCCAAGATTACCACTCTACTGCACCTGGAGATACCCTCCAGGTCTGCATTGTTAACTTGTACTCAGAAGCCTCTGGCAATCGTCTCTGGTGAAGACGTGTGAAACTCACTCTGCAGGCAGTGTGGAACTGTGAGGGACTGAAGGTGGGCTCAACTCTCAGAAGTAAGATGCTTTTGGACAAGGCGTTCAGCTACCATCTCACATATGGAACTTAGTATGTAGCACCTGTCTACCACAAGAATTACTGGGAAATCGTGAATTGAGCTTGGAGGCACTCGTCTTGTGTGCCGGGAGATTCCAATTACCTCTCCCAGCACTTCCGTCAAACAGCGAGCCTAGGCCTTTTAGAAGCCAAGGGTACCAGCAGGCTGGATGTGGAGGTACAGGCCATAAGCTCAACTCTCAGAAGTGTGTATGCATGGGAGGCAGATGTCTGCTACCCGCTCGTACATGGGATTTGGACCCTAGCTACACTCTGGTTGAGGAAAGTCGTTGGAAATCGCTGTATTCAACTCAGATACACGGGAGTTCAGGACCAGTGCTCACACATGCTTTTCCCGCAACCTCTCCCAGCCACTAACATTAGGATGTTAGCAGCTACTCCTACAGTCAGGCAGCATGCGGGAGGGTTGTGCCCTGTCCTGAGCTCTCACAGGGAAGCATGTCTTGAAGCCAGCTCTCAACTAGCTGCATTCCTATGGCAGTGAGAAGGTAGCAGTATTCTGAGTCAGGAGGTTCCAAGATTACCAGTCGACTGCACTGTTGATACACTCCAGGTCTGCATTGTTACCCTGCGTCTCAGAAGCCTCTTGCAAACGTCTCTGCTAAAGACCTGCGAAACTCACTCTGCATGCAGTGTGGAACTGTGAGGGACTGACGGTGAGCTCAACACTCAGAAGTAAGATGGTTTTGGACAAGGCGTTCAGCTACCCTCTCACGTATGGAACTTAGTATGTAGCACCAGTCTACCACAGGAATTACTAGGAAATCGCTGAACTGAGCTTGGAGGCACTAGTCTTGTGTGCCGGGTGATTCCAATTACCTCTCCCAGCACTTCTGTCAAACAGCGAGCCTAGGCCTTTTAGAAGCAAGGGTACCAGCAGGCTGGATGTGGAGGTACAGGCCATAAGCTCAACTCTCAGAAGTGTACATGCATGGGAGGCAGATGTCTGCTACCCACTCGGACATGGGAGTTGGAACCTAGCTACACTGTGATTGAAGAAAGCCATTGGAAATCGCTGTATTCAACTCAGATACACGGGAGTTCAGGCCCAGTGCTCACACATGCTTTTCCCGCTATCTCTCCCACCCACTAACATAAGGATGTTAGCAGCTACTCCTACAGTCAGGCAGGATGCGGGAGGGTTCTGCCCTGTCCTCAGCTCTCACAGGGTAGCATGTCTTGAAGCCAGCTGTCAACTAGCTTCATTCCTATGGCAGTGAGAAGGTAGCAGTACTCTGAGTCAGGAGGTTCCAAGATTACCACTCTACTGCACCTGGAGATACCCTCTAGGTCTGCATTGTTAACTTGTACTCAGAAGCCTCTGGCAATCGTCTCTGGTGTAGACGTGTGAAACTCACTCTGCAGGCAGTGTGGAACTGTGAGGGACTGAGGGTGGGCTCAACTCTCAGAAGTAAGATGCTTTTGGACAAGTCGTTCAGCTACCATCTCACATATGGAATTTAGTATGTAGCACCTGTCTACCACAAGAATTACTGGGAAATCGTGAATTGAGCTTGGAGGCACTCGTCTTGTGTGCCGGGAGATTCCAATTACCTCTCCCAGCACTTCCGTCAAACAGCGAGCCTAGGCCTTTTAGAAGCCAAGTGTACCAGCAGGCTGGATGTGGAGGTACAGGCCATAAGCTCAACTCTCAGAAGTGTGTATGCATGGGAGGCAGATGTCTGCTACCCGCTCGTACCTGGAATTTGGACCCTAGCTACACTCTGGTTGAGGAAAGCCGTTGGAAATCGCTGTATTCAACTCAGATACACGGGAGTTCAGGCCCAGTGCTCACACATGCTTTTCGCGCAACCTCTCCCAGCCACTAACCTTAGGATGTTAGCAGCTAATCCTACAGTCAGGCAGCATGCGGGAGGGTTCTGCCCTGTCCTCAGCTCTCACAGGGAAGCATGTCTTGAAGCCAGCTGTCAACTAGCTGCATTACTATGGCATGAGAAGATAGCAGTATTCTGAGTCAGGAGGTTCCAAGATTACCAGTCGACTGCACCTGGGGATACCCTCCAGGTCTGCATTGTTACCCTGCGTCTCAGAAGCCTCTGGCAAACGTCTCTGCTGAAAACCTGCGAAACTCACTCTGCAGGCAGTGTGGAACTGTGAGGGACTGAAGTTGAGCTCAACTCTCAGAAGTAAGATGGTTTTGGACAAGGCGTTCAGCTACCCTCTCACGTATGGAACTTAGTATGTAGCACCAGTCTACCACAGGAATTACTAGGAAATCGCTGAACTGAGCTTGGAGGCACTAGTCTTGTGTGCCGGGTGATTCCAATTACCTCTCCCAGCACTTCCGTCAAACAGCGACCCTAGGCCTTTTAGAAGTCAAGGGTACCAGCAGGCTGAATGTGGAGGTACAGGCCATAAGCTCAACTCTCAGAAGTGTATATGCATGGGAGGCAGATGTCTGCTACCCACTCGGACATGGGAGTGGGAACCTAGCTACACTGTGATTGAAGAAGGCCATTGGAAATCGCTGTATTCAACTCAGATACACGGGAGTTCAGGCCCAGTGCTCACACATGCTTTTCCCGCAACCTCTCCCAGCCACTAACATTAGGATGTTAGCAGCTACTCCTACAGTCAGGCAAGATGCGGAGGGTTCTGCCCTGTCCTCAGCTCTCACAGGGAAGCATGACTTGAAGCCAGCTGTCAACTAGCTGCATTCCTATGGCAGTGAGAAGGTAGCAGTACTCTGAGTCAGGAGGTTCCAAGATTACCACTCTACTGCACCTGGAGATACCCTCCAGGTCTGCATTGTTAACTTGTACTCAGAAGCCTCTGGCAATCGTCTCTGGTGAAGACGTGTGAAACTCACTCTGCAGGCAGTGTGGAACTGTGAGGGACTGAGGGTGGTCTCAACTCTCAGAAGTAAGACGCTTTTGGACAAGGCGTTCAGCTACCATCTCACATATGGACTTAGTATGTAGCACCTGTCTACCACAAGAA
Organism: Canis aureus; assembly: GCF_053574225.1. Lineage (NCBI taxonomy): Eukaryota > Metazoa > Chordata > Mammalia > Carnivora > Canidae > Canis > Canis aureus. The sequence goes on from NC_135643.1 coordinate 42,418,354, forward strand.
TTACTGGGAAATCGTGAATTGAGCTTGGAGGCACTCGTCTTGTGTGCCGGGAGATTCCAATTACCTCTCCCAGCACTTCCGTCAAACAGCGAGCCTAGGCCTTTTAGAAGCTAAGGGTACCAGCAGGCTGGATGTGGAGGTACAGGCCATAAGCTCAACTCTCAGAAGTGTGTATGCATGGGAGGCAGATGTCTGCTACCCGCTCGTACCTGGGATTTGCAACATAGCTACACTCTGGTTGACGAAAGCCGTTGGAAATCGCTGTATTCAACTCAGATACACGGGAGTTCAGGCCCAGTGCTCACACATGCTTTTCCCGCAACCTCTCCCAGCCACTAACATTAGGATGTTAGCAGCTACTCCTACAGTCAGGCAGCATGCGGGAGGGTTCTGCCCTGTCCTCAGCTCTCTCAGGGAAGCATGTCTTGAAGCCAGCTAGCTGTCAACTAGCTGCATTCCTATGGCAGTGAGAAGGTAGCAGTATTCTGAGTCAGGAGGTTCCAAGATTTCAGTTGACTGCACCTGGTTATACCCTCCAGGTCTGCATTGTTACCCTGCGTCTCAGAAACCTTTGGCAAACGTCTCTGCTGAAGACCTGCGAAACTCACTCTGCAGGCAGTGTGGAACTGTGAGGGACTGAGGCTGAGCTCAACTCTCAGAAGTAAGATGGTTTTGGACAAGGCGTTCAGCTATCCTCTCACGTATGGAACTTAGTATGTAGCACCAGTCTACCACAGGAATTACTAGGAAATCGCTGAACTGAGCTTGGAGGCACTAGTCTTGTGTGCCGGGTGATTCCAATTACCTCTCCCAGCACTACCGTCAAACAGCGAGCCTAGGCCTTTTAGAAGCCAAGGGTACCAGCAGGCTGGATGTGGAGGTACAGGCCATAAGCTCAACTCTCAGAAGTGTATATACATGGGAGGTAGATGTCGGCTTCCCACTCTGACATGGGAGTTGGAACCTAGCTACACTGTGATTGAAGAAGGCCATTGGAAATCGCTGTATTCAACTCAGATACACGGGAGTTCAGGCCCAGTTGTCACACATGCTTTTCCCGCAACCTCTCCCAGCCACTAACATAAGGATGTTCGCAGCTACTCCTACAGTCAGGCAGGATGCGGGGGGTTCCGCCCTGTCCTCAGCTCTCACAGGGAAGCATGTCTTGAAGCCAGCTGTCCACTAGCTGCATTCCTATGGCAGTGAGAAGGTAGCAGTACTCTGAGTCAGGAGGTTCCAAGATTACCACTCTACTACACCTGGAGATACCCTCCAGGTCTGCATTGTTAACTTGTATTCAGAAGCCTCTGGCAATCGTCTCTGGTGAAGAAGTGTGAAACTCACTCTGCATTCAGTGTGGAACTGTGAGGGACTGAGGGGGGGCTCAACTCTCAGAAGTAAGATGCTTTTGGACAAGGCGTTCAGCTACCATCTCACATATGGAACTTAGTATGTAGCACCTGTCTACCACAAGAATTACTGGGAAATCGTGAATTGAGCTTGGAGGCACTCGTCTTGTGTGCCGGGAGATTCCAATTACCTCTACCAGCACTTCCGTCAAACAGCGAGCCTAGGCCTTTTAGAAGCCAAGGGTACCAGCAGGCTGGATGTGGAGGTACAGGCCATAAGCTCAACTCTCAGAAGTGTGTATGCATGGGAGGCAGATGTCTGCTACCCGCTCGTACCTGGGATTTGGAACCTACCTACACTCTGGTTGAGGAAAGCCGTTGGAAATCGCTGTATTCAACTCAGATACACGGGAGTTCAGGCCCAGTGCTCACACATGCTTTTCGCGCAACCTCTCCCAGCCACTAACATTAGGATGTTAGCAGCTACTCCTACAGTCAGGCAGCATGCGGGAGGGTCCTTCCCTGTCCTCAGCTCTCTCAGGGAAGCATGTCTTGAAGCCACCTAGCTGTCAACTAGCTGCATTCCTAGGGCAGTGAGAAGGTAGCAGTATTCTGAGTCAGGAGGTTCCAAGATTACCAGTCGACTGCACCTGGGGATACCCTCAAGGTCTGCATTGCTCCCTGCGTCTCAGAAGCCTCTGGCAAACGTCTCTGCTGAAGACCTGCGAAAATCACTCTGCAGGCAGTGTGGAACTGTGAGGGACTGAGGGTGAGCTCAACTCTCAGAAGTAATATGGTTTTGGACAAGACGCTCAGCTACCCTCTCACGTATGGAACTTAGTATGTAGCACCAGTCTACCACAGGAATTACTAGGAAATCGCTGAACTGAGCTTGGAGACACTAGTCTTGTGTGCCGGGTGATTCCAATTACCTCTCCCAGCACTTCCGTCAAACAGCGAGCCTAGGCCTTTTAGAAGCCAAGGGTACCAGCAGGCTGGATGTGGAGGTACAGGCCATAAGCTCAACTCTCAGAAGTGTGTATGCATGTTAGGCAGATGTCTGCTACCCACTCGGACATGGGAGTTGGAACCTAGCTACACTGTGATGAAGAAGGCCATTGGAAATCGCTTATTCAACTCAGATACACGGGAGTTCAGGCCCTGTGCTCACACATGCTTTTCCCGCAACCTCTCCCAGCCACCTACAAAAGGATGTTAGCAGCTACTCCTACACTCAGGCAGGATGTGGGAGGGTTCTGCCCTGTCCTCAGCTCTCACATCGAAGCATGTCTTGAAGCCAGCTGTCAACTAGCTGCATTCCTCTGGCAGTGAGAAGGTAGCAGTACTCTGAGTCAGGAGGTTCCAAGATTACCACTCTACTGCACCTGGAGATACCCTCCAGTTCTGCATTGTTAACTTGTACTCAGAAGCCTCTGGCAATCGTCTCTGCTGAAGACCTGCGAAACTCACTCTGCAGGCAATGTGGAACTGTGAGGGACTGAGGGTGAGCTCAACTCTCAGAAGTAAGATGGTTTTGGACAAGGCGTTCAGCTACCCTCTCACGTATGGAACTTAGTATGTAGCACCAGTCTACCACAGGAATTACTAGGAAATCGCTGAACTGAGCTTGGAGGCACTAGTCTTGTGTGCCGGGTGATTCCAATTACCTCTCCCAGCACTTCCGTCAAACAGCGAGCCTAGGCCTTTTAGAAGCCAAGGGTACCAGCAGGCTGGATGTGGAAGTAGAGGCCATAAGCTCAACTCTCAGAAGTGTGTATGCATGGGAGGCAGATGTCTGCTACCCACTCGGACATGGGAGTTGGAACCTAGCTACACTGTGATTGAAGAAGACCATTGGAAATCGCTGTATTCAACTCAGATACACGGGAGTTCAGGCCCAGTGCTCACACATGCTTTCCCGCAACCTCTCCCAACCACTAACATAAGCATGTTGGCAGCTACTCCTACAGTCAGGCAGGAGGCGAGAGGGTTCTGCCCTGTCCTCAGCTCTCACAGGGAAGCATGTCTTGAAGCCAGCTGTCAACTAGCTGCATTCCTATGGCAGTGAGAAGGTAGCAGTACTCTGAGTCAGGAGGTTCCAAGATTACCACTCTACTGCACCTGGAGATAACCTCCAGGTCTGCATTGTTAACTTGTACTCAGAAGCCTCTGGCAATCGTCTCTGGTGAAGACGTGTGAAACTCACTCTGCAGGCAGTGAAGAACTGTGAGGGACTGAAGGTGGGCTCAACTCTCAGAAGTAAGATGCTTTTGGACAAGGCGATCAGCTACCATCTCACATATGGAACTTAGTATGTAGCACCTGTCTACCACAAGAATTACTGGGAAATCGTGAATTGAGCTTGGAGGCACTCGCCTTGTGTGCCGGGAGATTCCAATTACCTCTCCCAGCACTTCCGTCAAACAGCGAGCCTAGGCCTTTTAGAAGCCAAGGGTACCAGTAGGCTGGATGTGGAGGTACAGGCCATAAGCTGAACCCTCAGAAGTGTGTATGCATGGGAGGCAGATGTCTGCTACCCGCTCGTACATGGGATTTGGAACCTAGCTACACTCTGGTTGAGGAAAGTCGTTGGAAATCGCTGTATTCAACTCAGATACACGGGAGTTCAGGCCCAGTGCTCACACATGCTTTTCCCGCAACCTCTCCCAGCCACTAACATTAGGATGTTAGCAGCTACACCTACAGTCAGACAGCATGCGGGAGGGTTCTGCCCTGTCCTCAGCTCTCACAGGGAAGCATGTCTTGAAGCCAGCTGTCAACTAGCTGCATTCCTATGGCAGTGAGAAGGTAGCAGTACTCTGAGTCAGGAGGTTCCAAGATTACCAGTCGACTGCACCTGTGGATACCCTCCAGGTGTGCATTGTTACCCTTCGTCTCAGAAGCCTCTGGCAAACGTCTCTGCTGAAGACCTGCGAAACTCACTCTGCAGGCAGTGTGGAACTGTGAGGGACTGAGGCTGACCTCAACACTCAGAAGTAAGATGGTTTTGGACAAGGCTTTCAGCTACCCTCTCACGTATGGAACTTAGTACGTAACACCAGTCTACCACAGGAATTACTAGAAATCGCTGAACTGAGCTTGGAGACACTAGTCTTGTGTGCCGGGTGATTTCAATTACCTCCCCAGCACTTCCGTCAAACAGCGAGCCTAGACCTTTTAGAAGCCAAGGGTACCAGCAGGCTGGATGTGGAGGTACAGGCCATAAGCTCAACTCTCAGAAGTGTGTATGCATGAGAGGCAGATGTCTGCTACCCACTCGGACATGGGAGTTGGAACCTAGCTACACTGTGATTGAAGAAGGCCATTGGAAATCGCTGTATTCAACTCAGATACACGGGAGTTCAGGCCCAGTGCTCACACATGCTTTTCCCGCAACCTCTCCCAGCCACTAACATAAGGATGTTAAAAACTATTCCTACAGTCAGGCAGGATGCGAGAGGGTTCTGCCCTGTCCTCAGCTCTCACAGGGAAGCATGTCTTGAAGCCAGCTGTCAACTAGCTGTATTCCTATGGCAGTGAGAAGGTAGCAGTACTCTGAGTCAGAAGGTTCCAAGATTACCACTCTACTGCACCTGGAGATACCCTCCAGGTCTGCATTGTTAACTTGTACTCAGAAGCCTCTGGCAATCGTCTCTGGTGAAGACGTGTGAAACTCACTCTGCAGGCAGTGTGGAACTGTGAGGGACTGAGGGTGGGCTCAACTCTCAGAAGTAAGATGCTTTTGGACAAGGCGTTCAGCTACCATCTCACATATGGACTTAGTATGTAGCACCTGTCTACCACAAGAATTACTGGGAAATCGTCAATTGAGCTTGGAGGCACTCGTCTTGTGTGCCGGGAGATTCCAATTACCTCTCCCAGCACTTCCGTCAAACAGCGAGCCTAGGCCTTTTAGAAGCCAAGTGTACCAGCAGGCTGGATGTGGAGGTACAGGCCATAAGCTCAACACTCAGAAGTTTGTATGAATGGGAGGCAGATGTCTGCTACCCGCTCGTACCTGGGATTTGGAACCTAGCTACACTCTGGTTCAGGAAAGCCGTTGGAAATCGCTGTATTCAACTCAGATACACGGGAGTTCAGGCCCAGTGCTCACACATGCTTTTCGCGCAACCTCTCCCAGCCACTAACATTAGGATGTTAGCAGCTACTCCTACAGTCAGGCAGCATGCGGGAGGGTCCTTCCCTGTCCTCAGCTCTCTCAGGGAAGCATGTCTTGAAGCCACCTAGCTGTCAACTAGCTGCATTCCTAGGGCAGTGAGAAGGTAGCAGTATTCTGAGTCAGGAGGTTCCAAGATTACCAGTCGACTGCACCTGGGGATACCCTCCAGGTCTGCATTGTTACCCTGCGTCTCAGAAGCCTCTGGCAAACGTCTCTGCTGAAGACCTGCGAAAATCACTCTGCAGGCAGTGTGGAACTGTGAGGGATTGAGGGTGAGCTCAACTCTAAGAAGTAATATGGTTTTGGACAAGGCACTCTGCTACCCTCTCACGTATGGAACTTAGTATGTAGCACCAGTCTACCACAGGAATTACTAGGAAATCGCTGAACTGAGCTTGGAGACACTAGTCTTGTGTGCCGGGTGATTCCAATTACCTCTCCCAGCACTTCCGTCAAACAGCGAGCCTAGGCCTTTTAGAAGCCAAGGGTACCAGCAGGCTGGATGTGTAGGTACAGGCCATAAGCTCAACTCTCAGAAGTGTGTATGCATGTTAGGCAGATGTCTGCTACCCACTCGGACATGGGAGTTGGAACCTAGCTACACAGTGCTTGAAGAAGGCCATTGGAAATCGCTTATTCAACTCAGATACACGGGAGTTCAGGCCCTGTGCTCACACATGCTTTTCCCGCAACCTCTCCCAGCCACCTACAAAAGGATGTTAGCAGCTACTCCTACAGTCAGGCAGGATGTGGGAGGGTTCTGCCCTGTCCTCAGCTCTCACAGGGAAGCATGTCTTGAAGCCAGCTGTCAACTAGCTGCATTCCTATGGCAGTGAGAAGGTAGCAGTACTCTGAGTCAGGAGGTTCCAAGATTACCACTCTACTGCACCTGGAGATACCCTCCAGGTCTGCATTGTTAACTTGTACTCAGAAGCCTCTGGCAATCGTCTCTGGTGAAGACGTGTGAAACTCACTCTGCAGGCAGTGTGGAACTGTGAGGGTGAGTGGGGGCTCAACTCTCAGAAGTAAGATGCTTTTGGACAAGGCGTTCAGCTACCATCTCACATATGGAACTTAGTATGTAGCACCTGTCTACCACAAGAATTACTGGGAAATCGTGAATTGAGCTTGGAGGCACTCGTCTTGTGTGCCGGGAGATTCCAATTACCTCTCCCAGCACTTCCGTCAAACAGCGAGCCTAGGCCTTTTAGAAGCCAAGGGTACCAGCAGGCTGGATGTGGAGGTACAGGCCATAAGCTCAACTCTCAGAAGTGTGTATGCATTGGAGGCAGATGTCTGCTACCCGCTCGTACATGGGATTTGGAACCTAGCTACACTCTGGTTGAGGAAAGTCTTTGGAAATCGCTGTATTCAACTCAGATACACGGGAGTTCAGGCCCAGTGCTCACACATGCTTTTCGCGCAACCTCTCCCAGCCACTAACATTAGGATTTTATCAGCTACTCATACAGTCAGGCAGCATGCATGAGGTTTCTGCCCTGTCCTCAGTTCTCACAGGGAAGCATGTCTTGAAGCCAGCTGTCAACTAGCTGCATTCCTATGGCAGATAGAATGTAGCAGTATTCTGAGTCAGGAGGTTCCAAGATTACCAGTCGACTGCAACTGGGGATACCCTCCAGGTCTGCATTGTTACCCTGCGTCTCAGAAGTCTCTGGCAAACGTCTCTGCTGAAGACCTGCGAAACTCACTCTGCAGGCAGTGTGGAACTGTGAGGGACTGAGGGTGGGCTCAACTCTCAGAAGTAAGATGCTTTTGGACAAGGCGTTCAGCTACCATCTCACATATGGAACTTAGTATGTAGCACCTGTCTACCACAAGAATTACTGGGAAATCGTGAATTGAGCTTGGAGGCACTCGTCTTGTGTGCCGGGAGATTCCAATTACCTCTCCCAGCACTTCCGTCAAACAGCGAGCCTAGGCCTTTTAGAAGCCAAGGGTACCAGCAGGCTGGATGTGGAGGTACAGGCCATAAGCTCAACTCTCAGAAGTGTGTATGCATGGGAGGCAGATGTCTGCTACCCGCTCGTACCTATGATTTGGAACCTAGCTACACTCTGGTTGAGGAAAGCCGTTGGAATCGCTGTATTCAACTCAGATACACGGGAGTTCAGGCCCAGTGCTCACACATGCTTTTCGCGCAACCTCTCCCAGCCACTAACATTAGGATGTTAGCAGCTACTCCTACAGTCAGGCAGCATGCGGGAGGGTCCTGCCCTGTCCTCAGCTCTCTCAGGGAAGCATGTCTTGAAGCCACCTAGCTGTCAACTAGCTGCATTCCTATGGCAGTGAGAAGGTAGCAGTATTCTGAGTCAGGAGGTTCCAAGATTACCAGTCGACTGCACCTGGGGATACCCTCCAGGTCTGCATTGTTAACTTGTACTCAGAAGCCTCTGGCAATCATCTCTGGTGAAGACGTGGGAAACTCACTCTGCAGCCACTGTGGAAGTGTGAGGGACTGAGGGTGTGCTCAACTCTCAGAAGTAAGATGCTTTTGGACAAGGCGTTCAGCTACGATCTCACATATGGAACTTAGTATGTAGCACCTGTCTACCACAAGAATTACTGGGAAATCGTGAATTGAGCTTGGAGGCACTCGTCTTGTGTGCCAGGAGATTCTAATTACCTCTCCCAGCACTTCCGTCAAACAGCGAGCCTAGGCCTTTTAGAAGCCAAGGGTACCAGCAGGCTGGATGTGGAGGTACAGGCCATAAGCTCAACTCTCAGAAGTGTGTATGCATGTTAGGCAGATGTCTGCTACCCACTCGGACATGGGAGTTGGAACCTAGCTACACTGTGATTGAAGAAGGCCATTGGAAATCGCTTATTCAACTCAGATACACGGGAGTTCAGGCCCAGTGCTCACACATGCTTTTCCCGCAACCACTCCCAGCCACTAACATAAGGATGTTAGCAGCTACTCCTACAGTCAGGCAGGATGCGGAGGGTTCTGCCCTGTCCTCAGCTCTCACAGGGAAGCATGTCTTGAAGCCAGCTGTCAACTAGCTGCATTCCTATGGCAGTGAGAAGGTAGCAGTACTCTGAGTCAGGAGGTTCCAAGATTACCACTCTACTGCACCTGGAGATACCCTCCAGGTCTGCATTGTTAACTTGTACTCAGAAGCCTCTGGCAATCGTCTCTGGTGAAGACGTGTGAAACTCACTCTGCAGGCAGTGTGGAACTGTGAGGGACTGAGGGGGGGCTCAACTCTCAGAAGTAAGATGCTTTTGGACAAGGCGTTCATCTACCATCTCACATATGGAACTTAGTAAGTAGCACCTGTCTACCACAAGAATTACTGGGAAATCGTGAATTGAGCTTGGAGGCCCTCGTCTTGTGTGCCGGGAGATTCCAATTACCTCTCCCAGCACTTCCGTCAAACAGCGAGCCTAGGCCTTTTAGAAGCCAAGGGTACCAGCAGGCTGGATGTGGAGGTACAGGCCATAAGCTCAACTCTCAGAAGTGTGTATGCATTGGAGGCAGATGTCTGCTACCCGCTGGTACATGGGATTTGGAACCTAGCTACACTCTGGTTGAGGAAAGCCGTTGGAAATCGCTGTATTCAACTCAGATACACGGGAGTTCAGGCCCAGTGCTCACACATGCTTTTCGCGCAACCTCTCCCAGCCACTAACATTAGGATGTTAGCAGCTACTCCTACAGTCAGGCAGCATGCGGGAGGGTCCTGCCCTGTCCTCAGCTCTCTCAGGGAAGCATGTCTTGAAGCCACCTAGCTGTCAACTAGCTGCATTCCTATGGCAGTGAGAAGGTAGCAGTATTCTGAGTCAGGAGGTTCCAAGTTTACCAGTCGACTGCACCTGGGGATACCCTCCAGGTCTGCATTGTTACCCTGCGTCTCAGAAGCCTCTGGCAAACGTCTCTGCTGAAGACCTGCGAAACACACTCTGCAGGTAGTGTGGAACTGTGAGGGACTGAGGGTGAGCTCAACTCTCAGAAGTAAGATGGTTTTGGACAAGGCGTTCAGCTACCCTCTCACGTATGGAACTTTGTATGTAGCACCAGTCTACCACAGGAATTACTAGGAAATCGCTGAACTGAGCTTGGAGGCACTAGTCTTGTGTGCCGGGTGATTCCAATTACCTCTCCCAGCAATTCTGTCAAACAGCGAGCCTAGGCCTTTTAGAAGCCAAGGGTACCAGCAGGCTGGATGTGGAGGTACAGGCCATAAGCTCAACTCTCAGAAGTGTATATACATGGGAGGCAGATGTCGGCTTCCCACTCGGACATGGGAGTTGGAACCTAGCTACACTGTGATTGAAGAAGGCCATTGGAAATCGTTGTATTCAACTCAGATACACGGGAGTTCAGGCCCAGTGCTCACACATGCTTTTCCCGCAACCTCTCCCAGCCACTAACATTAGGATGTTAGCAGCTACTCCTACAGTCAGGCAGCATGCGGGAGGGTTCTGCCCTGTCCTCAGCTCTCACAGGGAAGCATGTCTTGAAGCCAGCTGTCCACTAGCTTCATTCCTATGGCAGTGAGAAGGTAGCAGTACTTTGAGTCAGGAGGTTCCAAGATTACCACTCTACTGCACCTGGAGATACCCTCCAGGTCTGAACTGTTAACTTGTACTCAGAAGACTCTGGCATCGTCTCTGGTGAAGACGTGTGTAACTCACTCTGCAGGCAGTGTGGAACTGTGAGGGACTGAGGGTCAGCTCAACTCTCAGAAGTAAGATGGTTTTGGACAAGGCGTTCAGCTACCTTCTCAAATATGGGACTTAGTATGTAGCACCTGTCTTCCACAAGAATTACTGGGAAATCATGAATTGAGCTTGGAGGGACTCGTCTTGTGTGCCAGGCGATTCCAATTACCTCTCCCAGCACTTCCGTCAAACAGCGAGCCTAGGCCTTTTAGAAGCCAAGGGTACCAGCAGGCTGGATGTGGAGGTACAGGCCATAAGCTAAACTCTCAGAAGTGTGTATGCATGGGAGGCAGATGTCTGCTACCCGCTGGTACATGGGATTTGGAACCTAGCTACACTCTGGTTGAGGAAAGTCGTTGGAAATCGCTGTATTCAACTCAGATACACGGGAGTTCAGGCCCAGTGCTCACACATGCTTTTCGCGCAACCTCTCCCAGCCACTAACATTAGGATTTTAGCAGCTACTCCTACAGTCAGGCAGCATGCGGTAGGGTTCTGCCCTGTCCTCAGTTCTCACAGGGAAGCATGTCTTGAAGCCAGCTGTCAACTAGCTGCATTCCTATGGCAGTGATAAGGTAGCAGTACTCTGAGTCAGGATGTTCCAAGATTACCACTCTACTGCACCTGGAGATACCCTCCAGGTCTGCATTGTTAACTTGTACTCAGAAGCCTCTGCCAATCGTCTCTGGTGAAGACGTGTGAAACTCACTCTGCAGGCAGTGTGGAACTGTGAGGGACTGAGGGGGGGCTCAACTCTCAGAAGTAAGATGCTTTTGGACAAGGCGTTCAGCTACCATCTCACATATGGAACTTAGTATGTAGCACCTGTCTACCACAAGAATTACTGGGAAATCGTGAATTGAGCTTGGAGGCACTCGTCTTGTGTGCCGGGAGATTCCAATTACCTCTCCCAGCACTTCCGTCAAACAGCGAGCCTAGGCCTTTTAGAAGCCAAGGGTACCAGCAGGCTGGATGTGGAGGTACAGGCCATAAGCTCAACTCTCAGAAGTGTGTATGCATGGGAGGCAGATGTCTGCTACCCGCTCGTACCTGGGATTTGGAACCTAGCTACACTCTGGTTGAGGAAAGTCGTTGGAAATCGCTGTATTCAACTCAGATACACGGGAGTTCAGGCCCAGTGCTCACACTTGCTTTTCGCGCAACCTCTCCAGCCACTAACATTAGGATGTTAGCAGCTAAACCTACAGTCAGGCAGGATGCGGGAGGGTTCTGCCTTGTCCTCAGCTCTCACAGGGAAGCATGTCTTGAAGCCAGCTGTCAACTAGCTGCATTCCTATGGCAGTGAGAAGGTAGCAGTATTCTGAGTCAGGAGGTTCCAAGATTACCAGTCGACTGCAACTGGGGATACCCTCCAGGTCTGCATTGTTACCCTGCGTCTCAGAAGGCTCTGGCAAACGTCTCTACTGAAGACCTGCGAAACTCACTCTGCAGGCAGTGTGGAACTGTGAGGGACTGAGGGTGGGCTCAACTCTCAGAAGTAAGATGCTTTTGGACAAGGCGTTCAGCTTCCTTCTCACATATGGAACTTAGTATGTAGCACCTGTCTTCCACAAGAATTACTGGGAAATCGTGAATTGAGCTTGGAGGCACTCGTCTTGTGTGCCGGGAGATTCCAAATACCTCTCCCAGCACTTCCGTCAAACAGCGAGCCTAGGCCTTTTAGAAGCCAAGGGTACCAGAAGGCTGGATGTGGAGGTACAGGCCATAAGCTCAACTCTCCGAAGTGTGTATGCATGGGAGGCAGATGTCTGCTACCCGCTCGTACATGGGATTTGGAACCTAGCTACACTCTGGTTGAGGAAAGTCGTTGGAAATCGCTGTATTCAACTCAGATACACGGGAGTTCAGGCCCAGTGCTCACACTTGCTTTTCGCGCAACCTCTCCCAGCCACTAACATTAGGATGTTTGCAGCTAATCCTACAGTCAGGCAGCATGCGGGAGGGTTCTGCCCTGTCCTCAGCTCTCACAGGGAAGCATGTCTTGAAGCCAGCTGTCAACTAGCTGCATTCCTATGGCAGTGAGAAGGTAGCAGTATTCTGAGTCAGGAGGTTCCAAGATTACCAGTCGACTGCAACTGGGGATACCCTCCAGGTCTGCATTGTTACCCTGCGTCTCAGAAGGCTCTGGCAAACGTCTCTGCTGAAGACCTGCGAAACTCACTCTGCAGGCAGTGTCGAACTGTGAGGGACTGAGGGTGGGCTCAACTCTCAGAAGTAAGATGCTTTTGGACAAGGCGTTCAGCTACCATCTCACATATGGAACTTAGTATGTAGCACCTGTCTACCACAAGAATTACTTGGAAATCGTGAATTGAGCTTGGAGGCACTCGTCTTGTGTGCCGGGAGATTCCAATTACCTCTCCCAGCACTTCCGTCAAACAGCGAGCCTAGGCCTTTTAGAAGCCAAGGGTACCAGCAGGCTGGATGTGGAGGTACAGGCCATAAGCTCAACTCTCAGAAGTGTATATGCATGGGAGGCAGATGTCTGCTACCCACTCGGACATGGGAGTTGGAACCTAGCTACACTGTGATTGAAGAAGGCCATTGGAAATCGCTGTATTCAACTCAGATACACGGGAGTTCAGGCCCAGTGCTCACACATGCTTTTCCCGCAACCTCTCCCAGCCACTAACATAAGGATGTTAGCAGCTACTCCTACAGTCTGGCAGGATGCGGGAGGGTCCTGCCCTGTGTTCAGCTCTCACAGGGAAGCATGTCTTGAAGCCAGCTGTCAACTAGCTGCATTCCTATGGCAGTGAGAAGGTGGCAGTACTCTGAGTCAGGAGGTTCCAAGATTACCACTCTACTGCACCTGGAGATTCCCTCCAGGTCTGCATTGTTAACTTGTACTCAGAAGCCTCTGGCAATCGTCTCTGGTGAAGACGTGTGAAACTCACTCTGCAGGCAGTGTGGAACTGTGAGGGACTGAGGGTGGGCTCAACTCTCAGAAGTAAGATGCTTTTGGACAAGGCGTTCAGCTACCATCTCACATATGGAACTTAGTATGTAGCACCTGTCTACCACAAGAATTACTGGGAAATCGTGAATTGAGCTTGGAGGCACTCGTCTTGTGTGCCGGGAGATTCCAATTACCTCTCCCAGCACTTCCGTCAAACAGCGAGCCTAGGCCTTTTAGAAGCCAAGGGTACCAGCAGGCTGGATGTGGAGGTACAGGCCATAAGCTCAACTCTCAGAACTGTGTATGCATGGGAGGCAGATGTCTTCTACCCGCTCGTACATGGGATTAGGAACCTAGCTACACTCTGGTTGAGGAAAGCCGTTGGAAATCGCTGTATTCAACTCAGATACACGGGAGTTCAGGCCCAGTGCTCACACATGCTTTTCGCGCAACCTCTCCCAGCCACTAACATTAGGATGTTAGCAGCTACTCCTACAGTCAGGCAGCATGCGGGAGGGTCCTGCCCTGTCCTCAGCTCTCTCAGGGAAGCATGTCTTGAAGCCACCTAGCTGTCAACTAGCTGCATTCCTATGGCAGTGAGAAGGTAGCAGTATTCTGAGTCAGGAGGTTCCAAGATTACCGGTCGACAGCACCTGGGGATACCCTCCAGGTCTGCATTGTTACCCTGCGTCTCAGAAGCCTCTGGCAAACGTCTCTGCTGAAGACCTGCGAAACTCACTCTGCAGGCAGTGTGGAACTGTGAGGGACTGAGGGTGAGCTCAACTCTCAGAAGTAAGATGGTTTTGGACAAGGCGTTCAGCTACCCTCTCACGTATGGAACTTAGTATGTAGCACCAGTCTACCACAGGAATTACTAGGAAATCGCTGAACTGAGCTTGGAGGCACTAGTCTTGTGTGCCGGGTGATTCCAATTACCTCTCCCAGCACTTCCGTCAAACAGCGAGCCTAGGCCTTTTAGAAGCCAAGGGTACCAGCAGGCTGGATGTGGAGGTACAGGCCATAAGCTCAACTCTCAGAAGTGTATATGCATGGGAGGCAGATGTCTGCTACCCACTCGGACATGGGAGTTGGAACCTAGCTACACTGTGATTGAAGAAGGCCATTGGAAATCGCTGTATTCAACTCAGATACACGGGAGTTCAGGCCCAGTGCTCACACATGCTTTTCCCGCAACCTCTTCCAGCCACTAACATTAGTATGTTAGCAGCTACTCCTACAGTCAGGCAGGATGCGGGAGGGTTCTGCCCTGTCCTCAGCTCTCACAGGGAAGCATGTCTTGAAGCCAGCTGTCAACTAGCTGCATTCCTATGGCAGTGAGAAGGTAGCAGTACTCTGGGTCAGGAGGTTCCAAGATTATCACTCTACTGCACCTGGGGATACCTTCCAGGTCTGCATTGTTACCCTGCGTCTCAGAAGCCTCTGGCAAACGTCTCTGCTGAAGACCTGCGAAATTCATTCTGCAGGCAGTGTGGAACTGTGAGGGACTGAGGGTGAGCTCAACTCTCAGAAGTAAGATGGTTTTGGAGAAGGCGTTCAGCTACCCTCTCACGTATGGAACTTAGTATGTAGCACCAGTCTACCACAGGAATTACGAGCAAATCGCTTAACTGAGCTTGGAGGCACTAGTCTTGTGTGCCGGGTGATTCCAATTACCTCTCCCAGCACTTCCGTCAAACAGCGAGCCTAGGCCTTTTAGAAGCCAAGGGTACTAGCAGGCTGGAGGTGGAGGTACAGGCCATAAGCTCAACTCTCAGAAGTGTGTATGCATGGGAGGCAGATGTCTGCTACCCTCTCGTACATGGGATTTGGAACCTAGGTACACTCTGGTTGAGGAAAGCCGTTGGAATCGCTGTATTCAACTCAGATACACGGGAGTTCAGGCCCAGTGCTCACACATGCTTTTCCCGCAACCTCTCCCAGCCACTAACATTAGGATGTTAGCAGCTACTCCTACACTCAGGCAGCATGCGGGAGTGTTCTGCCCTGTCCTCAGCTCTCTCAGGGAAGCATGTCTTGAAGCCAGCTAGCTGTCAACTAGCTGCATTCCTATGGCAGTGAGAAGGTAGCAGTATTCTTAGTCAGGAGGTTCCAAGATTACCAGTCTACTGCACCTGGGGATACCCTCCAGGTCTGCATTGTTACCCTGCTTCTCAGAAGTCTCTGGCAAACGTCTCTGCTGAAGACCTGCGAAACTCACTCTGCAGGCAGTGTGGAACTGTGAGGGACTGAGGCTGAGCTCAACTCTCAGAAGTAAGATGGTTTTGGAGAAGGCGTTCAGCTTCCCTCTCACGTATGGAACTTAGTATGTAGCACCAGTCTACCACAGGAATTACTAGGAAATCGCTGAACTGAGCTTGGAGGCACTAGTCTTGTGTGCCGGGTGATTCCAATTACCTCTCCCAGCACTTCCGTCAAACAGCGAGCCTAGGCCTTTTAGAAGCCAAGGGTACCAGCAGGCTGGATGTGGAGGTACAGGCCATAAGCTCAACTCTCAGAAGTGTATATGCATGGGAGGCAGATGTCTGCTACCCACTCGGACATGGGAGTTGGAACCTAGCTACACTGTGATTGAAGAAGGCCATTGGAAATCGCTGTATTCAACTCAGATACACGGGAGTTCAGGCCCAGTGCTCACACACGCTTTTCCCGCAACCTCTCCCAGCCACTAACATAAGGATGTTAGCAGCTACTCCTACAGTCAGGCAGGATGCGGAAGGGTTCTGCCCTTTCCTCAGCTCTCACAGGGAAGCATGTCTTGAAGCCAGCTGTCAACTAGCTGCATTCCTATGGCAGTGAGAAGGTAGCAGTATTCTGAGTCAGGAGGTTCCAAGATTACCAGTCGACTGCACCTGGGGATACCCTCCAGGTCTGCATTGTTACCCTGCGTCTCAGAAGGCTCTGGCAAACGTCTCTACTGAAGACCTGCGAAACTCACTCTGCAGGCAGTGTGGAACTGTGAGGGACTGAGGGTGGGCTCAACTCTCAGAAGTAAGATGCTTTTGGACAAGGCGTTCAGCTTCCTTCTCACATATGGAACTTAGTATGTAGCACCTGTCTTCCACAAGAATTACTGGGAAATCGTGAATTGAGCTTGGAGGCACTCGTCTTGTGTGCCGGGAGATTCCAAATACCTCTCCCAGCACTTCCGTCAAACAGCGAGCCTAGGCCTTTTAGAAGCCAAGGGTACCAGAAGGCTGGATGTGGAGGTACAGGCCATAAGCTCAACTCTCCGAAGTGTGTATGCATGGGAGGCAGATGTCTGCTACCCGCTCGTACATGGGATTTGGAACCTAGCTACACTCTGGTTGAGGAAAGTCGTTGGAAATCGCTGTATTCAACTCAGATACACGGGAGTTCAGGCCCAGTGCTCACACTTGCTTTTCGCGCAACCTCTCCCAGCCACTAACATTAGGATGTTTGCAGCTAATCCTACAGTCAGGCAGCATGCGGGAGGGTTCTGCCCTGTCCTCAGCTCTCACAGGGAAGCATGTCTTGAAGCCAGCTGTCAACTAGCTGCATTCCTATGGCAGTGAGAAGGTAGCAGTATTCTGAGTCAGGAGGTTCCAAGATTACCAGTCGACTGCAACTGGGGATACCCTCCAGGTCTGCATTGTTACCCTGCGTCTCAGAAGGCTCTGGCAAACGTCTCTGCTGAAGACCTGCGAAACTCACTCTGCAGGCAGTGTCGAACTGTGAGGGACTGAGGGTGGGCTCAACTCTCAGAAGTAAGATGCTTTTGGACAAGGCGTTCAGCTACCATCTCACATATGGAACTTAGTATGTAGCACCTGTCTACCACAAGAATTACTTGGAAATCGTGAATTGAGCTTGGAGGCACTCGTCTTGTGTGCCGGGAGATTCCAATTACCTCTCCCAGCACTTCCGTCAAACAGCGAGCCTAGGCCTTTTAGAAGCCAAGGGTACCAGCAGGCTGGATGTGGAGGTACAGGCCATAAGCTCAACTCTCAGAAGTGTATATGCATGGGAGGCAGATGTCTGCTACCCACTCGGACATGGGAGTTGGAACCTAGCTACACTGTGATTGAAGAAGGCCATTGGAAATCGCTGTATTCAACTCAGATACACGGGAGTTCAGGCCCAGTGCTCACACACGCTTTTCCCGCAACCTCTCCCAGCCACTAACATAAGGATGTTAGCAGCTACTCCTACAGTCAGGCAGGATGCGGAAGGGTTCTGCCCTTTCCTCAGCTCTCACAGGGAAGCATGTCTTGAAGCCAGCTGTCAACTAGCTGCATTCCTATGGCAGTGAGAAGGTAGCAGTATTCTGAGTCAGGAGGTTCCAAGATTACCAGTCGACTGCACCTGGGGATACCCTCCAGGTCTGCATTGTTACCCTGCGTCTCAGAAGGCTCTGGCAAACGTCTCTACTGAAGACCTGCGAAACTCACTCTGCAGGCAGTGTGGAACTGTGAGGGACTGAGGGTGGGCTCAACTCTCAGAAGTAAGATGCTTTTGGACAAGGCGTTCAGCTTCCTTCTCACATATGGAACTTAGTATGTAGCACCTGTCTTCCACAAGAATTACTGGGAAATCGTGAATTGAGCTTGGAGGCACTCGTCTTGTGTGCCGGGAGATTCCAAATACCTCTCCCAGCACTTCCGTCAAACAGCGAGCCTAGGCCTTTTAGAAGCCAAGGGTACCAGAAGGCTGGATGTGGAGGTACAGGCCATAAGCTCAACTCTCCGAAGTGTGTATGCATGGGAGGCAGATGTCTGCTACCCGCTCGTACATGGGATTTGGAACCTAGCTACACTCTGGTTGAGGAAAGTCGTTGGAAATCGCTGTATTCAACTCAGATACACGGGAGTTCAGGCCCAGTGCTCACACTTGCTTTTCGCGCAACCTCTCCCAGCCACTAACATTAGGATGTTTGCAGCTAATCCTACAGTCAGGCAGCATGCGGGAGGGTTCTGCCCTGTCCTCAGCTCTCACAGGGAAGCATGTCTTGAAGCCAGCTGTCAACTAGCTGCATTCCTATGGCAGTGAGAAGGTAGCAGTATTCTGAGTCAGGAGGTTCCAAGATTACCAGTCGACTGCAACTGGGGATACCCTCCAGGTCTGCATTGTTACCCTGCGTCTCAGAAGGCTCTGGCAAACGTCTCTGCTGAAGACCTGCGAAACTCACTCTGCAGGCAGTGTCGAACTGTGAGGGACTGAGGGTGGGCTCAACTCTCAGAAGTAAGATGCTTTTGGACAAGGCGTTCAGCTACCATCTCACATATGGAACTTAGTATGTAGCACCTGTCTACCACAAGAATTACTTGGAAATCGTGAATTGAGCTTGGAGGCACTCGTCTTGTGTGCCGGGAGATTCCAATTACCTCTCCCAGCACTTCCGTCAAACAGCGAGCCTAGGCCTTTTAGAAGCCAAGGGTACCAGCAGGCTGGATGTGGAGGTACAGGCCATAAGCTCAACTCTCAGAAGTGTATATGCATGGGAGGCAGATGTCTGCTACCCACTCGGACATGGGAGTTGGAACCTAGCTACACTGTGATTGAAGAAGGCCATTGGAAATCGCTGTATTCAACTCAGATACACGGGAGTTCAGGCCCAGTGCTCACACATGCTTTTCCCGCAACCTCTCCCAGCCACTAACATAAGGATGTTAGCAGCTACTCCTACAGTCTGGCAGGATGCGGGAGGGTCCTGCCCTGTGTTCAGCTCTCACAGGGAAGCATGTCTTGAAGCCAGCTGTCAACTAGCTGCATTCCTATGGCAGTGAGAAGGTGGCAGTACTCTGAGTCAGGAGGTTCCAAGATTACCACTCTACTGCACCTGGAGATTCCCTCCAGGTCTGCATTGTTAACTTGTACTCAGAAGCCTCTGGCAATCGTCTCTGGTGAAGACGTGTGAAACTCACTCTGCAGGCAGTGTGGAACTGTGAGGGACTGAGGGTGGGCTCAACTCTCAGAAGTAAGATGCTTTTGGACAAGGCGTTCAGCTACCATCTCACATATGGAACTTAGTATGTAGCACCTGTCTACCACAAGAATTACTGGGAAATCGTGAATTGAGCTTGGAGGCACTCGTCTTGTGTGCCGGGAGATTCCAATTACCTCTCCCAGCACTTCCGTCAAACAGCGAGCCTAGGCCTTTTAGAAGCCAAGGGTACCAGCAGGCTGGATGTGGAGGTACAGGCCATAAGCTCAACTCTCAGAACTGTGTATGCATGGGAGGCAGATGTCTTCTACCCGCTCGTACATGGGATTAGGAACCTAGCTACACTCTGGTTGAGGAAAGCCGTTGGAAATCGCTGTATTCAACTCAGATACACGGGAGTTCAGGCCCAGTGCTCACACATGCTTTTCGCGCAACCTCTCCCAGCCACTAACATTAGGATGTTAGCAGCTACTCCTACAGTCAGGCAGCATGCGGGAGGGTCCTGCCCTGTCCTCAGCTCTCTCAGGGAAGCATGTCTTGAAGCCACCTAGCTGTCAACTAGCTGCATTCCTATGGCAGTGAGAAGGTAGCAGTATTCTGAGTCAGGAGGTTCCAAGATTACCGGTCGACAGCACCTGGGGATACCCTCCAGGTCTGCATTGTTACCCTGCGTCTCAGAAGCCTCTGGCAAACGTCTCTGCTGAAGACCTGCGAAACTCACTCTGCAGGCAGTGTGGAACTGTGAGGGACTGAGGGTGAGCTCAACTCTCAGAAGTAAGATGGTTTTGGACAAGGCGTTCAGCTACCCTCTCACGTATGGAACTTAGTATGTAGCACCAGTCTACCACAGGAATTACTAGGAAATCGCTGAACTGAGCTTGGAGGCACTAGTCTTGTGTGCCGGGTGATTCCAATTACCTCTCCCAGCACTTCCGTCAAACAGCGAGCCTAGGCCTTTTAGAAGCCAAGGGTACCAGCAGGCTGGATGTGGAGGTACAGGCCATAAGCTCAACTCTCAGAAGTGTATATGCATG
Organism: Canis aureus; assembly: GCF_053574225.1. NCBI lineage: Eukaryota > Metazoa > Chordata > Mammalia > Carnivora > Canidae > Canis > Canis aureus. The sequence continues at coordinate 42,438,446 of NC_135643.1, forward strand.
GGAGGCAGATGTCTGCTACCCACTCGGACATGGGAGTTGGAACCTAGCTACACTGTGATTGAAGAAGGCCATTGGAAATCGCTGTATTCAACTCAGATACACGGGAGTTCAGGCCCAGTGCTCACACATGCTTTTCCCGCAACCTCTTCCAGCCACTAACATTAGTATGTTAGCAGCTACTCCTACAGTCAGGCAGGATGCGGGAGGGTTCTGCCCTGTCCTCAGCTCTCACAGGGAAGCATGTCTTGAAGCCAGCTGTCAACTAGCTGCATTCCTATGGCAGTGAGAAGGTAGCAGTACTCTGGGTCAGGAGGTTCCAAGATTATCACTCTACTGCACCTGGGGATACCTTCCAGGTCTGCATTGTTACCCTGCGTCTCAGAAGCCTCTGGCAAACGTCTCTGCTGAAGACCTGCGAAATTCATTCTGCAGGCAGTGTGGAACTGTGAGGGACTGAGGGTGAGCTCAACTCTCAGAAGTAAGATGGTTTTGGAGAAGGCGTTCAGCTACCCTCTCACGTATGGAACTTAGTATGTAGCACCAGTCTACCACAGGAATTACGAGCAAATCGCTTAACTGAGCTTGGAGGCACTAGTCTTGTGTGCCGGGTGATTCCAATTACCTCTCCCAGCACTTCCGTCAAACAGCGAGCCTAGGCCTTTTAGAAGCCAAGGGTACTAGCAGGCTGGAGGTGGAGGTACAGGCCATAAGCTCAACTCTCAGAAGTGTGTATGCATGGGAGGCAGATGTCTGCTACCCTCTCGTACATGGGATTTGGAACCTAGGTACACTCTGGTTGAGGAAAGCCGTTGGAATCGCTGTATTCAACTCAGATACACGGGAGTTCAGGCCCAGTGCTCACACATGCTTTTCCCGCAACCTCTCCCAGCCACTAACATTAGGATGTTAGCAGCTACTCCTACACTCAGGCAGCATGCGGGAGTGTTCTGCCCTGTCCTCAGCTCTCTCAGGGAAGCATGTCTTGAAGCCAGCTAGCTGTCAACTAGCTGCATTCCTATGGCAGTGAGAAGGTAGCAGTATTCTTAGTCAGGAGGTTCCAAGATTACCAGTCTACTGCACCTGGGGATACGCTCCAGGTCTGCATTGTTACCCTGCTTCTCAGAAGCCTCTGGCAAACGTCTCTGCTGAAGACCTGCGAAACTCACTCTGCAGGCAGTGTGGAACTGTGAGGGACTGAGGCTGAGCTCAACTCTCAGAAGTAAGATGGTTTTGGAGAAGGCGTTCAGCTTCCCTCTCACGTATGGAACTTAGTATGTAGCACCAGTCTACCACAGGAATTACTAGGAAATCGCTGAACTGAGCTTGGAGGCACTAGTCTTGTGTGCCGGGTGATTCCAATTACCTCTCCCAGCACTTCCGTCAAACAGCGAGCCTAGGCCTTTTAGAAGCCAAGGGTACCAGCAGGCTGGATGTGGAGGTACAGGCCATAAGCTCAACTCTCAGAAGTGTATATGCATGGGAGGCAGATGTCTGCTACCCACTCGGACATGGGAGTTGGAACCTAGCTACACTGTGATTGAAGAAGGCCATTGGAAATCGCTGTATTCAACTCAGATACACGGGAGTTCAGGCCCAGTGCTCACACACGCTTTTCCCGCAACCTCTCCCAGCCACTAACATAAGGATGTTAGCAGCTACTCCTACAGTCAGGCAGGATGCGGAAGGGTTCTGCCCTTTCCTCAGCTCTCACAGGGAAGCATGTCTTGAAGCCAGCTGTCAACTAGCTGCATTCCTATGGCAGTGAGAAGGTAGCAGTACTCTGGGTCAGGAGGTTCCAAGATTATCACTCTACTGCACCTGGGGATACCCTCCAGGTCTGCATTGTTACCCTGCGTCTCAGAAGCCTCTGGCAAACGTCTCTGCTGAAGACCTGCGAAATTCATTCTGCAGGCAGTGTGGAACTGTGAGGGACTGAGGGTGAGCTCAACTCTCAGAAGTAAGATGGTTTTGGAGAAGGCGTTCAGCTACCCTCTCACGTATGGAACTTAGTATGTAGCACCAGTCTACCACAGGAATTACGAGCAAATCGCTTAACTGAGCTTGGAGGCACTAGTCTTGTGTGCCGGGTGATTCCAATTACCTCTCCCAGCACTTCCGTCAAACAGCGAGCCTAGGCCTTTTAGAAGCCAAGGGTACTAGCAGGCTGGAGGTGGAGGTACAGGCCATAAGCTCAAATCTCAGAAGTGTGTATGCATGGGAGGCAGATGTCTGCTACCCTCTCGTACATGGGATTTGGAACCTAGGTACACTCTGGTTGAGGAAAGCCGTTGGAATCGCTGTATTCAACTCAGATACACGGGAGTTCAGGCCCAGTGCTCACACATGCTTTTCCCGCAACCTCTCCCAGCCACTAACATTAGGATGTTAGCAGCTACTCCTACACTCAGGCAGCATGCGGGAGTGTTCTGCCCTGTCCTCAGCTCTCTCAGGGAAGCATGTCTTGAAGCCAGCTAGCTGTCAACTAGCTGCATTCCTATGGCAGTGAGAAGGTAGCAGTATTCTTAGTCAGGAGGTTCCAAGATTACCAGTCTACTGCACCTGGGGATACGCTCCAGGTCTGCATTGTTACCCTGCTTCTCAGAAGCCTCTGGCAAACGTCTCTGCTGAAGACCTGCGAAACTCACTCTGCAGGCAGTGTGGAACTGTGAGGGACTGAGGCTGAGCTCAACTCTCAGAAGTAAGATGGTTTTGGAGAAGGCGTTCAGCTTCCCTCTCACGTATGGAACTTAGTATGTAGCACCAGTCTACCACAGGAATTACTAGGAAATCGCTGAACTGAGCTTGGAGGCACTAGTCTTGTGTGCCGGGTGATTCCAATTACCTCTCCCAGCACTTCCGTCAAACAGCGAGCCTAGGCCTTTTAGAAGCCAAGGGTACCAGCAGGCTGGATGTGGAGGTACAGGCCATAAGCTCAACTCTCAGAAGTGTATATGCATGGGAGGCAGATGTCTGCTACCCACTCGGACATGGGAGTTGGAACCTAGCTACACTGTGATTGAAGAAGGCCATTGGAAATCGCTGTATTCAACTCAGATACACGGGAGTTCAGGCCCAGTGCTCACACACGCTTTTCCCGCAACCTCTCCCAGCCACTAACATAAGGATGTTAGCAGCTACTCCTACAGTCAGGCAGGATGCGGAAGGGTTCTGCCCTTTCCTCAGCTCTCACAGGGAAGCATGTCTTGAAGCCAGCTGTCAACTAGCTGCATTCCTATGGCAGTGAGAAGGTAGCAGTACTCTGAGTCAGGAGGTTCCAAGATTACCAGTCTACTGCACCTGGGGATACCCTCCAGGTCTGCATTGTTACCCTGCGTCTCAGAAGCCTCTGGCAAACGTCTCTGCTGAAGACCTGCGAAATTCATTCTGCAGGCAGTGTGGAACTTTGAGGGACTGAGGGTGAGCTCAACTCTCAGAAGTAAGATGGTTTTGGAGAAGGCGTTCAGCTACCCTCTCACGTATGGAACTTAGTATGTAGCACCAGTCTACCACAGGAATTACGAGCAAATCGCTGAACTGAGCTTGGAGGCACTAGTCTTGTGTGCCGGGTGATTCCAATTACCTCTCCCAGCACTTCCGTCAAACAGCGAGCCTAGGCCTTTTAGAAGCCAAGGGTACTAGCAGGCTGGAGGTGGAGGTACAGGCCATAAGCTCAACTCTCAGAAGTGTGTATGCATGGGAGGCAGATGTCTGCTACCCGCTCGTACATGGGATTTGGAACCTAGCTACACTCTGGTTGAGGAAAGCCGTTGGAAATCGCTGTATTCAACTCAGATACACGGGAGTTCAGGCCCAGTGCTCACACATGCTTTTCCCGCAACCTCTCCCAGCCACTAACATTAGGATGTTAGCAGCTACTCCTACAGTCAGGCAGCATGCGGGAGGGTTCGGCCCTTTCCTCAGCTCTCTCAGGGAAGCATGTCTTGAAGCCAGCTATCTGTCAACTAGCTGCATTCCTATGGCAGTGAGAAGGTAGCAGTATTCTGAGTCAGGAGGTTCCAAGATTACCAGTCTACTGCACCTGGGGATACCCTCCAGGTCTGCATTGTTACCCTGTGTCTCAGAAGCCTCTGGCAAACGTCTCTGCTGAAGACCTGCGAAACTCACTCTGCAGGCAGTGTGGAACTATGAGGGACTGAGGATGAGCTCACTCTCAGAAGTAAGATGGTTTTGGACAAGGCGTTCAGCTACCCTCTCACGTCTGGAACTTAGTATGTAGCACCAGTCTACCACAGGAATTACTAGGAAATCGCTGAACTGAGCTTGGAGGCACTAGTCTTGTGTGCCGGGTGATTCCAATTACCTCTCCCAGCATTTCCGTCAAACAGCGAGCCTAGGCCTTTTAGAAGCCAAGGGTACCAGCAGGCTGGACGTGGAGGTACAGGCCATAAGCTCACCTCTCAGAAGTGTATATGCATGGGAGGCAGGTGTCTGCTACCCACTCGGACATGGGAGTTGGAATCTACCTACACTGTGATTGAAGAAGGCCATTGGAAATCGCTGTATTCAACTCAGATACAGGGGAGTTCAGGCCCAGTGCTCACACATGCTTTTCCCGCAACCTCTCCCAGCCACTAACATAAGGATGTTAGCAGCTACTCCTACAGTCAGGCAGGATGCGGGAGGGTTCTGCCCTGTCCTCAGCTCTCACAGGGAAGCATGTCTTGAAGACAGCTGTCCACTAGCTGCATTCCTATGGCAGTGAGAAGGTAGCCGTACTCTGAGTCAGGATGTTCCAAGATTACCACTCTACTGCACCTGGAGATACCCTCCAGGTCTGCATTGTTAACTTGTACTCAGAAGCCTCTGGCAATCGTCTCTGGTGAAGACGTGTGAAACTCACTCTGCAGGCAGTGTGGAACTGTGAGGGACTGAGGGTGGTCTCAACTCTCAGAAGTAAGATGCTTTTGGACAAGGCGTTCAGCTACCATCTCACATATGGAACTTAGTATGTAGCACCTGTCTACCACAAGAATTACTGGGAAATCGTGAATTGAGCTTGGAGGCACAAGTCTTGTGTGCCGGGAGATTCCAATTACCTCTCCCAGCACTTCCGTCAAACAGCGAGCCTAGGCCTTTTAGAAGCCAAGGGTACCAGCAGGCTGGATGTGGAGGTACAGGCCATAAGCTCAACTCTCAGAAGTGTGTATGCATGGGAGGCAGATGTCTGCTACCCACTGACATGGGAGTTCGAACCTAGCTACACTATGATTGAAGAAGGCCATTGGAAATCGCTGTATTCAACTCAGATACACGGGAGTTCAGGCCCAGTGCTCACACATGCTTTTCCCGCAAACTCTCCCAGCCACTAACATAAGGATGTTAGCAGCTACTCCTACAGTCAGGCAGGATGCGGGAGGGTTCTGCCCTGTCCTCAGCTCTCACAGGGAAGCATGTCTTGAAGCCAGCTGTCAACTAGCTGCATTCCTATGGCAGTGAGAAGGTAGCAGTACTCTGTGTCAGGAGGTTCCAAGATTACCACTCTACTGCACCTGGAGATACCCTCCAGTTCTGCATTGTTAACTTGTACTCAGAAGCCTCTGGCAATCGTCTCTGGTGAAGACGTGTGAAACTCACTCTGCAGGCAGTGTGGAAGTGTGAGGGACTGAGGGTGTGCTCAACTCTCAGAAGTAAGATGCTTTTGGACAAGGCGTTCAGCTACCTTCTCACATATGGAACTTAGTATGTAGCACCTGTCTACCACAAGAATTACTGGGACATCGTGAATTGAGCTTGGAGGCACTCGTCTTGTGTGCCGGGAGATTTCAATTACCTCTCCCAGCATTTCCGTCAAACAGCGAGCCTAGGCCTTTTAGAAGCCAAGGGTACCAGCAGGCTGGATGTGGAGGTACAGGCCATAAGCTCAACTCTCAGAAGTGTGTATGCATGGGAGGCAGATGTCTGCTACCCACTCGGACATGGGAGTTGGAACCTAGCTACACTGTGATTGAAGAAGGCCATTGGAAATCGCTGTATTCAACTCAGATAGACGGGAGTTCAGGCCCAGTGCTCTCACATGCTTTTCCCGCAACCTCTCCCAGCCACTAACATTAGGATGTTAGCAGCTACTCCTACAGTCAGGCAGCATGCGGGAGGGTTCTGCCCTGTCCTCAGCTCTCACAGGGAAGCATGTCTTGAAGCCAGCTGTCAACTAGCTGCATTCCTATGGCAGTGAGAAGGTAGCAGTATTCTGAGTCAGGAGGTTCCAAGATTACCAGTCGACTGCACCTGGGGATACCCTCCAGGTCTGCATTGTTACCCTGCGTCTCAGAAGCCTCTGGCAAACGTCTCTGCTGAAGACCTGCGAAACTCACTCTGCAGGCAGTGTGGAACTGTGAGGGACTGAGGGTGAGCTCAACTCTCAGAAGTAAGATGGTTTTGGACAAGGCGTTCAGCTACCCTCTCACGTATGAACTTAGTATGTAGTACCAGTCTACCACAGGAATTACTAGGAAATCGCTGAACTGAGCTTGGAGGCACTAGTCTTGTGTGCCGGGTGATTCCAATTACCTCTCCCAGCACTTCCGTCAAACAGCGAGCCTAGGCCTTTTAGAAGCCAAGGGTACCAGCAGGCTGGATGTGGAGGTACAGGCCATAAGCCCAACTCTCAGAAGTGTGTATGCATGGGAGGCAGATGTCTGCTACCCACTCGGACATGGGAGTTGGAACCTAGCTACACTGTGATTGAAGAAGGCCATTGGAAATCGCTGTATTCAACTCAGATACACGGGAGTTCAGGCCCAGTGCTCACACATGCTTTTCCCGCAACCTCTCCCAGCCACTAACATTAGGATGTTAGCAGCTACTCCTACAGTCAGGCAGCATGCGGGAGGGTTCTGCCCTGTCCTCAGCTCTCACAGGGAAGCATGTCTTGAAGCCAGCTGTCAACTAGCTGCATTCCTATGGCAGTGAGAAGGTAGCAGTATTCTGAGTCAGGTGGTTCCAAGATTACCAGTCGACTGCACCTGGGGATATCCTCCAGGTCTGCATTGTTACCCTGCGTCTCAGAAGCCTCTGGCAATCGTCTCTGGTGAAGACGTGTGAAACTCACTCTGCAGGCAGTGTGGAAGTGTGAGGGACTGAGGGTGTGCTCAACTCTCAGAAGTAAGATGCTTTTGGACAAGGCGTTCAGCTACCTTCTCACATATGGAACTTAGTATGTAGCACCTGTCTACCACAAGAATTACTGGGAAATCGTGAATTGAGCTTGGAAGCACTCGTCTTGTGTGCCGGGAGATTCCAATTACCTCTCCCAGCACTTCCGTCAAACAGCGAGCCTAGGCCTTTTAGAAGCCAAGGGTACCAGCAGGCTGGATGTGGAGGTACAGGCCATAAGCTCAACTCTCAGAAGTGTGTATGCATGGGAGGCAGAAGTCTGCTACCCACTCGGACATGGGAGTTGGAACCTAGCTACACTGTGATTGAAGAAGGCCATTGGAAATCGCTGTATTCAACTCAGATACACGGGAGTTCAGGCCCAGTGCTCACACATGCTTTTCCCGCAACCTCTCCCAGCCACTAACATTAGGATGTTAGCAGCTACTCCTACAGTCAGGCAGCATGCGGGAGGGTTCTGCCCTGTCCTCAGCTCTCACAGGGAAGCATGTCTTGAAGCCAGCTGCCAACTAGCTGCATTCCTATGGCAGTGAGAAGGTAGCAGTATTCTGAGTCAGGAGGTTCCAAGATTACCAGTCGACTGCACCTGGGGATACCCTCCAGGTCTGCATTGTTACCCTGCGTCTCAGAAGCCTCTGGCAAAAGTCTCTGCTGAAAACCTGCGAAACTCACTCTGCAGGCAGTGTGGAACTGTGAGGGAATGAGGCTGAGCTCAACTCTCAGAAGTAAGATGATTTTGGACAAGGCGTTCAGCTACCCTCTCACGTATGGAACTTAGTATGTAGCACCAGTCTACCACAGGAATTACTAGGAAATCGCTGAACTGAGCTTGGAGGCACTAGTCTTGTGTGCCGGGTGATTCCAATTACCTCTCCCAGCACTTCCGTCAAACAGCGAGTCTAGGCCTTTTAGAAGCCAAGGGTACCAGCAGGCTGGATGTGGAGGTACAGGCCATAACCTCAACTCTCAGAAGTGTGTATGCATGGGAGGCAGATGTCTACTACCCTCTGGTACATGGGATTTGAACCTAGCTACACTCTGGTTGAGGAAAGCCGTTGGAAATCGCTGTATTCAACTCAGATACACGGGAGTTCAGGCGCAGTGCTCACACATGCTTCTCCCGCAACCTCTCCCAGCCACTAACATTAGGATGTTAGCAGCTAATCCTACAGTCAGGCAGGATGGGGGAGGATTCTGCCCTGTCCTCAGCGCTCACAGGGAAGCATGTCTTGAAGCCAGCTGTCAACTAGCTGCATTCCTATGGCAGTGAGAAGGTAGCAGTACTCTGAGTCAGGAGGTTCCAAGATTACAACTCTACTGCACCTGGAGATACCCTCCAGGTCTGCATTGTTAACTTGTACTCAGAAGCCTCTGGCAATCGTCTCTGGTGAAGACGTGTGAAACTCACTCTGCAGGCAGTGTGGAACTGTGAGGGACTGAGGGTGGGCTCAACTCTCAGAAGTAAGATGCTTTTGGACAAGGCGTTCAGCTACCATCTCACATATGGAACTTAGTATGTAGCACCTGTCTACCACAAGAATTACTGGGAAATCGTGAATTGAGCTTGGAGGCACAAGTCTTGTGTGCCGGGAGATTCCAATTACCTCTCCCAGCACTTCCGTCAAACAGCGAGCCTACGCCTTTTAGAAGCCAAGGGTACCAGCAGGCTGGATGTGGAGGTACAGGCCATAAGCTCAACTCTCAGAAGTGTGTATGCATGGGAGGCAGATGTCTGCTACCCTCTCGTACATGGGATTTGGAACCTAGCTACACTGTGGTTGAGGAAAGCCGTTGGAAATCGCTGTATTAAACTCAGATACACGGGAGTTCAGGCCCAGTGCTCACACATGCTTTTCCCGCAACCTCTCCCAGCCACTAACATTAGGATGTTAGCAGCTACTCCTACAGTCAGGCAGCATGCGAGAGGGTTCTGCCCTGTCCTCAGCTCCCTCAGGGAAGCATGTCTTGAAGCCAGCTAGCTGTCAACTAGCTGCATTCCTATGGCAGTGAGAAGGTAGCAGTATTCTGAGTCAGGAGGTTCCAAGATTACCAGTCGACTGCACCTGGGGATACCCTCCAGGTCTGCATTGTTACCCTGCGTCAGAAGCCTCTGGCAAACGTCTCTGCTGAAGACCTGCGAAACTCATTCTGCAGGCAGTGTGGAACTGTGAGGGACTGAGCCTGAGCTCAACTCTCAGAAGTAAGATGGTTTTGGACAAGGCGTTCAGCTACCCTCTCACGTATGGAACTTAGTATGTAGCACCAGTCTACCACAGGAATTACTAGGAAATCGCTGAACTGAGCTTGGAGGCACTAGTCTTGTGTGCCGGGTGATTCCAATTACCTCTCCCAGCACTTCCGTCAAACAGCGAGCCTAGGCCTTTTAGAAGCCAAGGGTACCAGCAGGCTGGATGTGGGGTACAGGCCATAAGCTCAACTCTCAGAAGTGTGTATGCATGGGAGGCAGATGTCTGCTACCCGCTCGTACATGGGATTTGGAACCTAGCAACAACTGGTTGAGGAAAGCCGTTGGAAATCGCTGTATTTAACTCAGATACACGGGAGTTCAGACCCAGTGCTCACACATGCTTTCCCGCAACCTCTCCCAGCCACTAACATTAGTATGTTAGCAGCTACTCCTACAGTCAGGCAGCATGCGGGAGGGTTCTGCCCTGTCCTCAGCTCTCACAGGGAAGCATGTCTTGAAGCCAGCTGTCAACTAGCTGCATTCATATGGCAGTGAGAAGGTAGCAGTACTCTGAGTCAGGTCGTTCCAAGATTACCACTCTACTGCACCTGGAGATACCCTCCAGGTCTGCATTGTTAACTTGTACTCAGAAGCCTCTGGCAATGGTCTCTGGTGAAGACGTGTGAAACTCACTCTGCAGGCAGTGTGGAACTGTGAGGGACTGTGGGTGGGCTCAACTCTCAGAAGTAAGATGCTTTTGGACAAGGCGTTCAGCTACCTTCTCACATATGGAACTTAGTATGTAGCACCTGTCTACCACAAGAATTACTGGGAAATCGTGAATTGAGCTTGGAGCACTCGTCTTGTGTGCCGGGAGATTCCAATTACCTCTCCCAGCACTTCCGTCAAACAGCGAGCCTAGGCCTTTTAGAAGCCAAGGGTACCAGCAGGCTGGAAGTGGAGGTACAGGCCATAAGCTCAACTCTCAGAAGTGTGTATGCATGGGAGGCAGATGTCCTCTACCCACTCGGACATGGGAGTTGGAACCTAGCTATATTGTGATTGAAGAAGGCCATTGGAAATCGCTGTATTCAACTCAGATACACGGGAGTTCAGGCCCAGTGCTCACACATGCTTTTCTCGCAACCTCTCCCAGCAACTAACATAAGGATGTTAGCAGCTACTCCTACAGTCAGGCGGGATGCGGGAGGTTCTGCCCTGTCCTCAGCTCTCACAGGGAAGCATGTCTTGAAGCCAGCTGTCAACTAGCTGCATTCCTATGGCAGTGAGAAGGTAGCAGTACTCTGAGTCAGGAGGTTCCAAGATTACCACTCTACTGCACCTGGAGATACACTCCAGGTCTGCATTGTTAACTTGTACTCAGAAGCCTCTGGCAATCGTCTCTGGTGAAGATGTGTGAAACTCACTCTGCAGGCAGTGTGGAACTGTGAGGGACTGAGGGTGAGCTCAACTCTCAGAAGTAAGATGCTTTTGGACAAGGCGTTCAGCAACCAACTCACATATGGAACTTAGTATGTAGCACCTGTCTACCACAAGAATTACTGGGAAATCGTGAATTGAGCTTGGAGGCACTCGTCTTGTGTGCCGGGAGATTCCAATTACCTCTCCCAGCACTTCCGTCAAACAGCGAGCCTAGGCCTTTTAGAAGCCAAGGGTACCAGCAGGCTGGATGTGGAGGTACAGGCCATAAGCTCAACTCTCAGAAGTGTGTATGCATGGGAGGCAGATGTCTGCTACCCGCTCGTACATGGGATTTGGAACCTAGCTACACTCTGGTTGAGGAAAGTCGCTGGAAATCGCTGTATTCAACTCAGATACACGGGAGTTCAGGCCCAGTGCTCACACATGCTTTTCCCGCAACCTCTCCCAGCCACTAACATTAGGATGTTAGCAGCTACTCCTACAGTCAGGCAGCATGCGGGAGGGTTCTGCCCTGTCCTCAGCTCTCACAGGGAAGCATGTCTTGAAGCCAGCTGTCAACTAGCTGCATTCCTATGGCATTTATAAGGTAGCAGTATTCTGAGTCAGGAGGTTCCAAGATTACCAGTCGACTGCACCTGGGGATACCCTCCAGGTCTGCATTGTTACCCTTTGTCTCAGAAGCCTCTGGCAAACGTCTCTGCTGAAGACCTGCGAAACTCACTCTGCAGGCAATGTGGAACTGTGAGGGACTGAGGCTGAGCTCAACTCTCAGAAGTAAGATGGCTTTGGACAAGGCGTTCAGCTACCCTCTCACATGTCGAACTTATTATGTAGCACCAGTCTACCACAGGAATTACTAGGAAACCGCTGAACTGAGCTTGGAGGCACTAGTCTTGTGTGCGGGGTGATTCCAATTACCTCTCCCAGCACTTCCGTCAAACAGCGAGCCTAGGCCTTTTAGAAGCCAAGGGTACCAGCAGGCTGGATGTGGATGTACAGGCCATAAGCTCAACTCTCAGAAGTGTGTATGCATGGGAGGCAGATGTCTGCTACCCGCTCGTACATGGGATTTGGAACCTAGGTACACTCTGGTTGAGGAAAGCCCTTGGAAATCGCTGTATTCAACTCAGATACACGGGAGTTCAGGCCCAGTGCTCACACATGCTTTTCCCGCAACCTCTCCCAGCCACTAACATTAGGATGTTAGCAGCTACTCCTACAGTCAGGCAGCATGCGGGAGGGTTCTGCCCTGTCCTCAGCTCTCACAGGGAAGCATGTCTTGAAGCCAGCTGTCAACTAGCTGCATTCATATGGCAGTGAGAAGGTAGCAGTACTCTGAGTCAGGTGGTTCCAAGATTACCACTCTACTGCACCTGGAGATACCCTCCAGGTCTGCATTGTTAACTTGTACTCAGAAGCCTCTGGCAATCGTCTCTGGTGAAGACGTGTGAAACTCACTCTGCAGGCAGTGTGGAACTGTGAGGGACTGAGGGTGGGCTCAACTCTCAGAAGTAAGATGCTTTTGGACAACGCGTTCAGCTACCTTCTCACATATGGAACTTAGTATGTAGCACCTGTCTACAACAAGAATTACTGGGAAATCGTGAATTGAGCTTGGAGCACTCGTCTTGTGTGCCGGGAGATTCCAATTACCTGTCCCAGCACTTCCGTCAAACAGCGAGCCTAGGCCTTTTAGAAGTCAAGGGTACCAGCAGGCTGGATGTGGAGGTACAGGCCATAAGCTCAACCCTCAGAAGTGTGTATGCATGGGAGGCAGATGTCTGCTACCCACTCGGACATGGGAGTTGGAACCTAGCTATATTGTGATTGAAGAAGGCCATTGGAAATCGCTGTATTCAACTCAGATACACGGGAGTTCAGGCCCAGTGCTCACACATGCTTTTCCCGCAACCTCTCCCAGCCACTAACTTTAGGATGTTAGCAGCTACTCCTACAGTCAGGCAGGATGCGGGAGGGTTCTGCCCTGTCCTCAGCTCTCACAAGGAAGCATGTCTTGAAGCCAGCTGTCAACTAGCTGCATTCCTATGGCAGTGAGAAGGTAGCAGTACTCTGAGGCAGGAGGTTCCAAGATTACCACTCTACTGCACCTGGAGATACCCTCCAGGTCTGCATTGTTAACTTGTACTCAGAAGCCTCTGGCAATCGTCTCTGGTGAAGACGTGTGAAACTCACTCTGCAGGCAGTGTGGAACTGTGAGGGACTGAGGGTGGGCTCAACTGTCAGAAGTAAGATGCTTTTGGACAAGGCGTTCAGCTACCATCACACATATGGAACTTAGTATGTAGCACCTGTCTACCACAAGAATTAATAGGAAATCGTGAATTGAGCTTGGAGGCACTCGTCTTGTGTGCCGGGAGATTCCAATTACCTCTCCCAGCACTTCCGTCAAACAGCGAGCCTAGGCCTTTTAGAAGCCAAGGTTACCAGCACGCTGGATGTGGAGGTACAGGCCATAATCTCAACTCTCAGAAGTGTGTATGCATGGGAGGCAGATGTCTGCTACCCGCTCGTACATGGGATTTGGAACCTAGCTACACTCTGGTTGAGGAAAGTCGTTGGAAATCGCTGTATTCAACTCAGCTACACGGGAGTTCAGGCCCAGTGCTCACACATGCTTTTCCCGCAACCTCTCCCAGCCACTAACATTAGGATGTTAGCAGCTACTCCTACAGTCAGGCAGGATGCGGGAGGGTTCTGCCCTGTCCTCAGCTCTCTCAGGGAAGCATGTCTTGAAGCCAGCTAGCTGTCAACTAGCTGCATTCCTAAGGCAGTGAGAAGGTAGCAGTATTCTGAGTCAGGAGGTTCCAAGATTACCAGTCTACTGCACCTGGGGATACCCTCCAGGTCTGCATTGTTACACTGCGTCTCAGAAGCCTCTGGCAAACGTCTCTGCTGAAGACCTGCGAAACTCACTCTGCAGGCAGTGTGGAACTGTGAGGGACTGAGGCTGAGCTCAACTCTCAGAAGTAAGATCGTTTGGACAAGGCGTTCAGCTAGCCTCTCAGGTATGGAACTTAGTATGTAGCACCGGTCTACCACAGGAATTACTAGGAAATCGCTGAACTGAACTTGGAGGCACTAGTCTTGTGTGCCGGGTGATTCCAACTACCTCTCCCAGCACTTCCGTCAAACAGCGAGCCTAGGCCTTTTAGAAGCCAAGGGTACCAGCAGGCTGGATGTGGAGGTACAGGCTATAAGCTCAACTCTCAGAAGTGTGTATGCATGGGAGGCAGATGTCTGCTACCCACTCGGACATGGGATATGGAACCTGGCTACACTCTGATTGATGAAAGCCTTTGGAAATCGCTGTATTCAACTCAGATACACGGGAGTTCAGGCCCAGTGCTCACACATGCTTTTCGCGCAACCTCTCCCAGCCAGTAACATAAGGATGTTCGCAGCTACTCCTACAGTCAGGCAGGATGCGGGAGGGTTCTACCCTGTCCTCAGCTCTCACAGGGAAGCATGTCTTGAAGCCAGCTGTCAACTAGCTGCATTCCTATGGCAGTGAGAAGGTAGCAGTACTCTGAGTCAGGAGGTTCCAAGATTACCACTCTACTGCACCTGGAGATACCCTCCAGGTCTGCATTGTTAACTTGTACTCAGAAGCCTCTGGCAATCGTCTCTGGTTAAGACGTGGGAAACTCACTCTGCAGGCAGTGTGGAACTGTGAGGGACTGAGGGTGAGCTCAATTCTCAGAAGTAAGATGCTTTTGGACAAGGCGTTCAGCTACCTTCTCACATATGGAACTTAGTATGTAGCACCTGTCTACCACAAGAATTACTGGGAAATCGTGAATTGAGCTTGGAGGCACTCGTCTTGTGTGCCGGGAGATTCCAATTACCTCTCCCAGCACTTCCGTCAAACAGCGAGCCTAGGCCTTTTAGAAGCCAAGGGTACCAGCAGGCTGGATGTGGAGGTACAGGCCAGAAGCTCAACTCTCAGAAGTGTGTATGCATGGGAGGCAGATGTCTGCTACCCGCTAGTACATGGGATTTGGAACCTAGCTACACTCTGGTTCAGGAAAGCCGTTGGAAATCGCTGTATTCAACTCAGATACACGGGAGTTCAGGCCCAGTGCTCACACATGCTTTTCCCGCAACCTCTCCCAGCCACTAACATTAGGATGTTAGCAGCTACTCCTACAGTCAGGCAGGATGCGGGAGGGTTCTGCCCTGTCCTCAGCTCTCTCAGGGAAGCATGTCTTGAAGCCAGCTAGCTGTCAACTAGCTGCATTCCTATGACAGTGAGAAGGTAGCAGTATTCTGAGTCAGGAGGTTCCAAGATTACCAGTCTACTGCACCTGGGGATACCCTCCAGGTCTGCATTGTTACCCTGTGTCTCAGAGGCCTCTGGCAAACGTCTCTGCTGAAGACCTGCGAAACTCACTCTGCAGGCAGTGTGGAACTATGAGGGACTGAGGCTGAGCTCAACTCTCAGAAGTAAGATGGTTTTGGACAAGGCGTTCAGCTACCCTCTCACGTATGCAAATTAGTATGTAGCACCAGTCTACCACAGGAATTACTAGGAAATCGCTGAATTGAGCTTGGAGGCACTAGTCTTGTGTGCCGTGTGATTCCAATTACCTCTCCCAGCACTTCCGTCAAACAGCGAGCCTAGGCCTTTTAGAAGCCAAGGGTACCAGCAGGCTGGATGTGGAGGTACAGGCCATAAGCTCAACTCTCAGAAGTGTGTATGCATGGGAGGCAGATGTCTGCTACCCGCTCGTACATGGGATTTGGAACCTAGCTACAGTCTCGTTGAGGAAAGCCGTTGGAAATCGCTGTATTCAGCTCAGATACACGGGAGTTCAGGCCCAGTGCTCACACATGCTTTTCCCGCAACCTCTCCCAGCCACTAACATTAGGATGTTAGCAGCTACTCCTACAGTCAGGCAGCATGAGGGAGGGTTCTGCCCTGTCCTCAGCTCTCACAGGGAAGCATGTCTTGAAGCCAGCTGTCAACTAGCTGCATTCCTATGGCAGTGAGAAGGTAGCAGTACTCTGAGTCAGGTGGTTCCAAGATTACCACTCTACTGCACCTGGAGATACACTCCAGGTCTGCATTGTTAACTTGTACTCAGAAGCCTCTGGCAATCGTCTCTGGTGAAGACGTGTGAAACTCACTCTGCAGGCAGTGTGGAACTGTGAGGGACTGAGGGTGGGCTCAACTCTCAGAAGTAAGATGCTTTTGGACAAGGCGTTCAGCTACCTTCTCACATATGGAACTTGGTATGTAGCAACTGTCTACCACAAGAATTACTGGGAAATCGTGAATTGAGCTTGGAGGCACTCGTCTTGTGTGCCGGGAGATTCCAATTACCTCATCCAGCACTTCCGTCAAACAGCGAGCCTAGGCCTTTTAGAAGCCAAGGGTACCAGCAGGCTGGATGTGGAGGTACAGGCCATAAGCTCAACTCTCAGAAGTGTGTATGCATGGGAGGCAGATGTCTGCTACCCACTCGGACATGGGAGTTGGAACCTAGCAATATTGTGATTGAAGAAGGCCATTGGAAATCGCTGTATTATACTCAGATACACGGGAGTTCAGGCCCAGTGCTCACACATGCTTTTCCCACAACCTCTCCCAGCCACTAACATAAGGATGTTAGCAGCTACTCCTACAGTCAGGCAGGATGCGGGAGTGTTCTGCCCTGTCCTCAGGTCTCACAGGGAAGCATGTCTTGAAGCCAGCTGTCAACTAGCTGCATTCCTATGGCAGTGAGAAGGTAGCAGTATTCTGAGTCAGGAGGTTCCAAGATTACCAGTCTACTGCACCTGGGGATATGCTCCAGGTCTGCATTGTTACCCTGCGTCTCAGAAGCCTCTAGCAAACGTCTCTGCTGAAGACCTGCGAAACTCACTCGGCAGGCAGTGTGGAACTGTGAGGGACTGAGGCTGAGCTCAACTCTCAGAAGTAAGATGGTTTTGGACAAGGCGTTCAGCTACCCTCTCACGTATGGAACTTAGTATGTAGCACCAGTCTACCACAGGAATTACTAGGAAATCGCTGAACTGAGCTTGGAGGCACTAGTCTTGTGTGCCGGGTGATTCCAATTACCTCTCCCAGCACTTCCGTCAAACAGCGAGCCTAGGCCTTTTAGAAGCCAAGGGTACCAGCAGCCTGGATGTGGAGGTACAGGCCATAAGCTCAACTCTCAGAGTGTGTATGCATGGGAGGCACATGTTTGCTACCCACTCGGACATGGGAGTTGGAACCTGGCTACACTGTGATTGAACAAGGCCATTGGAAATCGCTGTATTCACTCAGATACACGGGAGTTCAGGCCCAGTGCTCACACATGCTTTTCCCGCAACCTCTCCCAGCCACTAACATTAGGATGTTAGCAGCTACTCCTACAGTCAGGCAGGATGCGGGAGGTTCTGCCCTGTCCTCAGCTCTCACAGGGAAGCATGTCTTGAAGCCAGCTGTCAACTAGCTGCATTCCTATGGCAGTGAGAAGGTAGCAGTACTCTGAGTCAGGAGGTTCCAAGTTTACCACTCTACTGCAGCTGGAGATTCCCTCCAGGTCTGCATTGTTAACTTGTACTCAGAAGACTCTGGCAATCGTCTCTGGTGAAGATGTGTGAAACTAACTCTGCAGGCAGTGTGGAACTGTGAGGGACTGAGGGTGAGCTCAACTCTCAGAAGTAAGATGCTTTTGGACAAGGCGTTCAGCTACCTTCTCACATATGGAACTTAGTATGTAGCACCTGTCTACCACAAGAATTACTGGGAAATCGTGAATTGAGCTTGGAGGCACTCGTCTTGTGTGCCGGGAGATTCCAATTACCTCTCCCAGCACTTCCGTCAAACAGCGAGGCTAGGTCTTTTAGAAGCCAAGTGTACCAGCAGGCTGGCAGTGGAGGTACAGGCCATAAGCTCAACTCTCAGAAGTGTGTATGCATGGGAGGCAGATGTCTGTACCCGCTCTTACATGGGATTTGGAACCTAGCTACACTCTGGTTGAGGAAAGCCGTTGGAAATCGCTGTATTCAACTCAGATACACGGGAGTTCAGGCCCAGTGCTCACACATGCTTTTCCCGCAACCTCTCCCAGCCACTAACATAAGGATGTTAGCAGCTACTCCTACAGTCAGGCAGGATGCGGGAGGGTTCTGCCCTGTCCTCAGCTCTCACAGGGAAGCATGTCTTGAAGCCAGCTGTCAACTAGCTGCATTCCTATGGCAGTGAGAAGGTAGCAGTAGTCTGAGTCAGGAGGTTCCAAGATTACCACTCTACTGCACCTGGAGATACCATCCAGGTCTGCATTGTTAACTTGTACTCAGAAGCCTCTGGCAATCGTCTATGGTGAAGACGTGTGAAACTCACTCTGCAGGCAGTGTGCAAGTGTGAGGGACTGAGGGTGTGCTCAACTCTCAGAAGTAAGATTCCTTTGGACAAGGCGTTCAGCTACCTTCTCACATATGGAACTTAGTATGTAGCACCTGTCTACCACAAGAATTACTGGGAAATCTTGAATTGAGCTTGGAGGCCCTCGTCTTGTGTGCCGGGAGATTCCAATTACCTCTCCCAGCACTTCCGTCAAACAGCGAGCCTAGTCCTTTTAGAAGCCAAGGGTACCATCAGGCTGGATGTGGAGGTACAGGCCAGAAGCTCAACTCTCAGAAGTGTGTATGCATGGGAGGCAGATGTCTGCTACCCGCTCGTACATGGGATTTGGACCCTAGCAACACTCTGGTTGAGGAAAGCCGTTGGAAATCGCTGTATTCAACTCAGATACACGGGAGTTCAGGCCCAGTGCTCACACATGCTTTTCCCGCAACTTCTCCCAGCCACTAATATAAGGATGTTAGCAGCTACTCCTACAGTCAGGCAGGATGCGGGAGGGTTCTGCCCTTTCCTCAGCTCTCACAAGGAAGCATGTCTTGAAGCCAGCTGTCAACTAGCTGCATTCCTATGGCAGTGAGAAGGTAGCAGTATTCTGAGTCTGGAGGTTCTAAGATTACCAGTCTACTGCACCTGGGGATACCCTCCAGGTCTGCATTGTTACCCTGCGTTTCAGAAGCCTCTGGCAAACGTCTCTGCTGAAGACCTGCTAAACTCATTCTGCAGGCAGTGTGGAACTGAGAGGGACTGAGGGTGAGCTCAACTCTCAGAAGTAAGATGGTTTTGGACAAGGCGTTCAGCTACCCTCTCACGTATGCAACTTATTATGTAGCACCAGTCTACCACAGGAATTACTAGGAAATCGCTGAACTGAGCTTGGAGGCACTAGTCTTGTGTGCCGGGTGATTCCAATTACCTCTCCCAGCACTTCCGTCAAACAGCGAGCCTAGGCCTTTTAGAAGCCAAGGGTTACAGCAGGCTGGATGTGGAGGTACAGGCCATAAGCTCAACTCTCAGAAGTGTGTATGCATGGGAGGCAGATGTCTGCTACCCGCTCGTACATGGGATTTGGAACCTAGCTACACTCTGGTTGAGGAAAGCCGTTGGAAATCGCTGTATTCAACTCAGATACACGGGAGTTCAGGCCCAGTGCTCACACATGCTTTTCCCGCAACCTCTCCCAGCCACTAACATTAGGATGTTAGCAGCTACTCCTACAGTCCGGCAGCATGCGGGAGGGTTCTGCCCTGTCCTCAGCTCTCACAGAGAAGCATGTCTTGAAGCCAGCTGTCAACTAGCTGCATTCCTATGGCAGTGAGAAGGTAGCAGTACTCTGAGTCAGGTGGTTCCAAGATTACCACTCTACTGCACCTGGAGGTACCCTCCAGGTCTGCATTGTTAACTTGTACTCAGAAGCCTCTGGCAATCGTCTCTGGTGAAGACATGTGAAACTCACTCTGCAGGCAGTGTGGAACTGTGAGGGACTGAGGGTGGGCTCAACTGTCAGAAGTAAGATGCTTTTGGACAAGGCGTTCAGCTACCTTCTCACATATGGAACTTAGTATGTAGCATCTGTCTACAACAAGAATTACTGGGAATTCGTGAATTGAGCTTGGAGCACTCGTCTTGTGTACCGGGAGATTCCAATTACCTCTCCCAGCACTTCCGTCAAACAGCGAGCCTAGGCCTTTTAGAAGTCAAGGGTACCAGCAGGCTGGATGTGGAGGTACAGGCCATAAGCTCAACCCTCAGAAGTGTGTATGCATGGGAGGCAGATGTCTGCTACCCACTCGGACATGGGAGTTGGAAATTGGCTACACTGTGATTGAAGAAGTCCATTGGAAATCGCTGTATTCAACTCAGATACACGGGAGTTCCGGCCCAGTGCTCACACATGGTTTTCCCGCAACCTCTCCCAGCCACTAAATTTAGGATGTTAGCAGCTACTCCTACAGTCAGGCAGGATGCGGGAGGGTTCTGCCCTGTCCTCAGCTCTCTCAGGGAAGCATGTCTTGAAGCCAGCTAGCTGTCAACTAGCTGCATTCCTATGACAGTGAGAAGGTAGCAGTATTCTGAGTCAGGAGGTTCCAAGATTACCAGTCTACTGCACCTGGGGATACGCTCCAGGTCTGCATTGTTACCCTGCGTCTCAGAAGCCTCTAGCAAACGTCTCTGCTGAAGACCTGCGAAACTCACTCGGCAGGCAGTGTGGAACTGTGAGGGACTGAGGCTGAGCTCAACTCTCAGAAGTAAGATGGTTTTGGACAAGGCGTTCAGCTACACTCTCACGTATGCAACTTAGTATGTAGCACCAGTCTACCAGAGGAATTACTAGGAAATCGCTGAACTGAGCTTGGAGGCACTAGTCTTGTGTGCCGGGTGATTCCAATTACCTCTCCCAGCACTTCCGTCAAACAGCGAGCCTAGGCCTTTTAGAAGCCAAGGGTACCAGCAGGCTGGATGTGGAGGTACAGGCCATAAGCTCAACTCTCAGAAGTGTGTATGCATGGGAGGCAGATGTCTGCTACCCGCTCGTACATGGGATTTGGAACCTAGCTACACTCTGGTTGAGGAAAGCCGTTGGAAATCGCTGTATTCAACTCAGATACACGGGAGTTCAGGCCCAGTGCTCACACATGCTTTTCCCGCAACCTCTCCCAGCCACTAACATTAGGATGTTAGCAGCTATTCCTACAGTCAGGCAGGATGCGGGAGGTTCTGCCCTGTCCTCAGCTCTCACAGGGAAGCATGTCTTGAAGCCAGCTGTCAACTAGCTGCATTCCTATGGCAGTGAGAAGGTAGCAGTACTCTGAGTCAGGAGGTTCCAAGATTACCACTCTACTGCAGCTGGAGATACCCTCCAGGTCTGCATTGTTACCTTGTACTCAGAAGCCTCTGGCAATCGTCTCTGGTGAAGACGTGTGAAACTCACTCTGCAGGCAGTGTGGAAGTGTGAGGGACTGAGGGTGTGCTCAACTCTCAGAAGTAAGATGCTTTTGGACAAGGCGTTCAGCTACATTCTCACATATGGAACTTAGTATGTAGCACCTGTCTACCACAAGAATTACTGGGAAATCGTGAATTGAGCTTGGAGGCCCTCGTCTTGTGTGCCGGGAGATTCCAATTACCTCTCCCAGCACTTCCGTCAAACAGCGAGCCTAGGCCTTTTAGAAGCCAAGGGTACCAGCAGCCTGGATGTGGAGATACAGGCCATAAGCTCAACTCTCAGAAGTGTGTATGCATGGGAGGCAGATGTCTGCTACCCGCTCGTACATGGGATTTGGACTCTAGCAACACTCTGGTTGAGGAAAGCCGTTGGAAATCGCTGTATTCAACTCAGATACACGGGAGTTCAGGCCCAGTGCTCACACATGCATTTCCCGCAACCTTTCCCAGCCACTAACATAAGGATGTTAGCAGCTACTCCTACAGTCAGGCAGGATGCGGGAGGGTTCTGCCCTTTCCTCAGCTCTCACAAGGAAGCATGTCTTGAAGCCAGCTGTCAACTAGCTGCATTCCTATGGCAGTGAGAAGGTAGCAGTACTCTGAGTCTGGAGGTTCCAAGATTACCAGTCAACTGCACCTGGGGATACCCTCCAGGTCTGCATTGTTACCCTGCGTCTCAGAAGCCTCTGGCAAACGTCTCTGCTGAAGACCTGCGAAACTCATTCTGCAGGCTGTGTGGAACTGAGAGGGACTGAGGGTGAGCTCAACTCTCAGAAGTAAGATGGTTTTGGACAAGGCGTTCAGCTACCCTCTCACGTATGCAACTTAGTATGTAGCACCAGTCTACCACAGGAATTACTAGGAAATCGCTGAACTGAGCTTGGAGGCACTAGTCTTGTGTGCCGGGTGATTCCAATTACCTCTACCAACACTTCCGTCAAACAGCGAGCCTAGGCCTTTTAGAAGCCAAGAGTACCAGCAGGCTGGATGTGGAGGTACAGGCCATAAGATCAACTCTCAGAAGTGTGTATGCATGGGAGGCAGATGTCTGCTACCCGCTCGTACATGGGATTTGGAACCTAGCTACACTCTGGTTGAGGAAAGCCGTTGGAAATCGCTGTATTCAACTCAGATACACGGGAGTTCAGGCCCAGTGCTCACACATGCTTTTCCCGCAACCTCTCCCAGCCACTAACATTAGGATGTTAGCAGCTACTCCTACAGTCAGGCAGCATGCGGGAGGGTTCTGCCCTGTCCTCAGCTCTCACAGGGAAGCATGTCTTGAAGCCAGCTGTCAACTAGCTGCATTCCTATGGCAGTGAGAAGGTAGCAGTACTCTGAGTCAGGTGGTTCCAAGATTACCACTCTACTGCACCTGGAGATACCCTCCAGGTCTGCATTGTTAACTTGTACTCAGAAGCCTCTGGCAATCGTCTCTGGTGAAGACGTGTGAAACTCACTCTGCAGGCAGTGTGGAACTGTGAGGGACTGAGGGTGGGCTCAACTCTCAGAAGTAAGATGCTTTTGGACAAGGCTTTCAGCTACCTTCTCACATATGGAACTTAGTATGCAGCACCTGTCTAAAACAAGAATTACTGGGAAATCGTGAATTGAGCTTGGAGCACTCGTCTTGTGTGCCGGGAGATTCCAATTACCTCTCCCAGCACTTCCGTCAAACAGAGAGCCTAGGCCTTTTAGAAGTCAAGGGTACCAGCAGGCTGGATGTGGAGGTACAGGCCATAAGCTCAACTCTCAGAAGTGTGTATGCATGGGAGGCAGATGTCTGCT
The DNA here is from genome assembly GCF_053574225.1 of Canis aureus. NCBI lineage: Eukaryota > Metazoa > Chordata > Mammalia > Carnivora > Canidae > Canis > Canis aureus. Next base: position 42,461,317 of record NC_135643.1, read on the forward strand.
ACCCACTCGGACATGGGAGTTGGAAACTGGATACACTGTGATTGAAGAAGTCCATTGGAAATCGCTGTATTCAACTCAGATACACGGGAGTTCAGGCCCAGTGCTCACACATGCTTTTCCCGCAACCTCTCCCAGCCACTAACATTAGGATGTTAGCAGCTACTCCTACAGTCAGGCAGGATGCGGGAGTGTTCTGCCCTGTCCTCAGCTCTCACAGGGAAGCATGTCTTGAAGCCAGCTGTCAACTAGCTGCACACCTATGGCAGTGAGAAGGTAGCAGTACTCTGAGTCAGGAGGTTCCAAGATTACCACTCTACTGAACCTGGAGATACCCTCCAGGTCTGCATTGTTAACTTGTACTCAGAAGCCTCTGGCAATCGTCTCTGGTGAAGACGTGTGAAACTCACTCTGCAGGCAGTGTGGAACTGTGAGGGATTGAGGGTGAGCTCAACACTCAGAAGAAAGATGCTTTGGACAAGGCGTTCAGCTACCTTCTCACATATGGAACTTAGTATGTAGCACCTGTCTACCACAAGAATTACTGGGAAATCGTGAATTGAGCTTGGAGGCACTCATCTAGTGTGCCGGGACATTCCAATTACCTCTCCCAGCACTTCCGTCAAACAGCGAGCCTAGGCATTTTAGAAGCCAAGGGTACCAGCAGGCTGGATGTGGAGGTACAGGCCATAAGCTCAACTCTCAGAAGTGTGTATGCATGGGAGGCAGATGTCTGCTACCCGCTCGTACATGGGATTTGGAACCTAGCTACACTCTGGTTGAGGAAAGCCGTTGGAAATCGCTGTATTCAACTCAGATACACGGGAGTTCAGGCCCAGTGCTCACACATGCTTTTCGCGCAACCTCTCCCAGCCACTAACATAAGGATGCTAGCAGCTACTCCTACAGTCAGGCAGGATGCGGGAGGGTTCTGCCCTTTCCTCAGCTCTCACAGGGAAGCATATCTTGAAGCCAGCTGTCAACTAGCTGCATTCCTATGGCAGTGAGAAGGTAGTAGTATTCTGAGATAGGAGGTTCCAAGATTACCAGGCTACTGCACCTAGGGATACCCTCAAGGTCTGCTTTGTTACCCTGCGTCTCAGAAGCCTCTGGCAAACGTCTCTGCTGAAGACCTGCGAACCTGACTTTGCAGGCATGTGGAACTGTGAGGGACTGAGGCTGAGCTCAACTCTCAGAAGTAAGATGGTTTTGGACAAGGCGTTCAGCTACCATCTCACGTATGGAACTTAGTATGTAGCACCAGTCTACCACAGGAATTACTAGGAAATCGCTGAACTGAGCTTGGAGGCACTAGTCTTGTGTGCCGGGTGATTCCAATTACCTCTCCCAACACTTCCGTCAAACAGCGAGCCTAGGCCTTTTAGAAGCCAAGGGTACCAGCAGGCTGGATGTGGAGGTACAGGCCATAAGCTCAACTCTCAGAAGTGTATATGCATGGGAGGCAAATGTCTGGTACCCACTCGGACATGGGAGTTGGAACCTAACTACACTGTGATTGAAGAAGGCCATTGGAAATCGCTGTATTCAACTCAGATACACGGGAGTTCAGGCCCAGTGCTCACACATGCTTTTCGCGCAACCTCTGCCAGCCACTAACATAAGGATGTTAGCAGCTACTCCTACAGTCAGGCAGGATGCGGGAGGGTTCTGCCCTGTCCTCAGCTCTCACAGGGAAGCATGTCTTGAAGCCAGCTGTCAACTAGCTGCATTCCTATGGCAGTGAGAAGGTAGCAGTACTCTGAGTCAGGAGGTTCCAAGATTACCACTCTACTGCACCTGGAGATACCCTCCAGGTCTGCATTGTTAACTTGTACTCAGAAGCCTCTGGCAATCGTCTCTGGTGAAGACGTGTGAAACTCACTCTGCAGGCAGTGTGGAACTGTGAGGGACTGAGGGTGGGCTCAACTCTCAGAAGTAAGATGCTTTTGGACAAGGCGTTCAGCTACCATCTCACATATGGAACTTAGTATGTAGCACCTGTCTACCAAGAGAATTACTGGGAAATCGTGAATTGAGCTTGGAGGCACTCGTCTTGTGTGCCGGGAGATTCCAATTACCTCTCCCAGCACTTCCGTCAAACAGCGAGCCTAGGCCTTTTAGAAGCCAAGGGTACCAGCAGGCTGGATGTGGAGGTACAGGCCATAAGCTCAACTCTCAGAAGTGTGTATGCATGGGAGGCAGATGTCTGCTACCCGCTCGTACATGGTATTTGGATCCTAGCTACACTCTGGTTGAGGTAAGCCGTTGGAAATCGCTGTATTCAACTCAGATACACGGGAGTTCAGGCCCAGTGCTCACACATGCTTTTCCCGCAACCTCTCCCAGCCACTAACATTAGGATGTTAGCAGCTACTCCTACAGTCAGGCAGCATGCGGGAGGGTTCTGCCCTGTCCTCAGCTCTCTCAGGGAAGCATGTCTTGAAGCCAGCTAGCTGTCAACTAGCTGCATTCCTATGGCAGTGAGAAGGTAGCAGTATTCTGAGTCAGGAGGTTCCAAGATTACCATTCGACTGCACCTGGGGATACCCTCCAGGTCTGCATTGTTACCCTGCGTCTCAGAAGCCTCTGGCAAACGTCTCTGCTGAAGACCTGCGAAACTCACTCTGCAGGCAGTGTGGAACTGTGAGGGACTGAGGGTGAGCTCAACTCTCAGAAGTAAGATGGTTTTGGACAAGGCGCTCAGCTACCCTCTCAGGTATGGAACTTAGTATGTAGCACCAGTCTACCACAGGAATTACTAGGAAATCGCTGAACTGAGCTTGGAGGCACTAGTCTTGTGTGCCGGGTGATTCCAATTACCCCTCCCAGCACTTTCGTCAAACAGCGAGCCTAGGCCTTTTAAGAGCCAAGGGTACCAGCAGGCTGGATGTGGAGGTACAGGCCATAAGCTCAACTCTCAGAAGTGTGTATGCATGGGAGGCAGATGTCTGCTACCCGCTCGTACATGGGATTTGGAAACTAGCTACACTCTGGTTGAGGAAAGCCGTTGGAAATCGCTGTATTCAACTCAGATACACGGGAGTTCAGGCCCAGTGCTCACACATGCTTTTCCCGCAACCTCTCCCAGCCACTAACATTAGGATGTTAGCAGCTACTCCTACAGTCAGGCAGGATGCGGGAGGGTTCTGCCCTGTCCTCAGCTCTCTCAGGGAAGCATGTCTTGAAGCCAGCTAGCTGTCAACTAGCTGCATTTCTAAGACAGTGAGAAGGTAGCAGTATTCTGAGTCAGGAGGTTCCAAGATTACCAGTCTACTGCACCTGGGGATACCCTCCAGGTCTGCATTGTTACCCTGCGTCTCAGAAGCCTCTGGCAAACGTCTCTGCTGAAGACCTGCGAAACTCACTCTGCAGGCAGTGTGGAACTGTGAGGGACTGAGGCTGAGCTCAACTCTCAGAAGTAAGATGGTTTGGACAAGGCGTTCAGCTACCCTCTCAGGTATGGAACTTAGTATGTAGCACCAGTCTACCACAGGAATTACTAGGAAATCGCTGAACTGAACTTGGAGGCACTAGTCTTGTGTGCCGGGTGATTCCAATTACCTCTCCCAGCACTTCCGTCAAACAGCGAGCCTAGGCCTTTTAGAAGCCAAGGGTACCAGCAGGCTGGATGTGGAGGTACAGGCTATAAGCTCAACTCTCATAAGTGTGTTTGCATGGGAGGCAGATGTCTGCTACCCACTCGGACATGGGAGTTGGAAACTGGCTACACTGTGATTGAAGAAGTCCATTGGAAATCGCTGTATTCAACTCAGATACACGGGAGTTCAGGCCCAGTGCTCACACATGCTTTTCCCGCAACATGTCCCAGCCACTAACATTAGGATGTTAGCAGCTACTCCTACAGTCAGGCAGGATGCGGGAGTGTTCTGCCCTGTCCTCAGCTCTCACAGGGAAGCATGTCTTGAAGCCAGCTGTCAACTAGCTGCATTCCTATGGCAGTGAGAAGGTAGCAGTACTCTGAGTCAGGAGGTTCCAAGATTACCACTCTACTGCAGCTGGAGATACCCTCCAGGTCTGCATTGTTAACTTGTACTCAGAAGCCTCTGGCAATCGTCTCTGGTGAAGATGTGTGAAACTCACTCTGCAGGCAGTGTGGAACTGTGAGGGACTGAGGGTGAGCTCAACTCTCAGAAGTAAGATGGTTTTGGACAAGGCGTTCAGCTACCTTCTCACATATGGAACTTAGTATGTAGCACATGTCTACCACAAGAATTACTGGGAAATCGTGAATTGAGCTTGGAGGCACTCGTCTTGTGTGCCGGGAGATTCCAATTACCTCTCCCAGCACTTCCGTCAAACAGCGAGCCTAGGTCTTTTAGAAGCCAAGTGTACCAGCAGGCTGGCTGTGGAGGTACAGGCCATAAGCTCAACTCTCAGAAGTGTGTATGCATGGGAGGCAGATGTCTGCTACCCGCTCCTACATGGGATTTGGAACCTAGCTACACTCTGGTTGAGGAAAGCCGTTGGAAATCGCTGTATTCAACTCAGATACACGGGAGTTCAGGCCCAGTGCTCACACATGCTTTTCCCGCAACCTCTCCCAGCCACTAACATAAGGATGTTAGCAGCTACTCCTACAGTCAGGCAGGATGCGGGAGGGTACTGCCCTGTCCTCAGCTCTCACAGGGAAGCATGTCTTGAAGCCAGCTGTCAACTAGCTGCATTCCTATGGCAGTGAGAAGGTAGCAGTAGTCTGAGTCAGGAGGTTCCAAGATTACCACTCTACTGCAGCTGGAGATACCTTCCAGGTGTGCATTGTTAACTTGTACTCAGAAGCCTCTGGCAATCGTCTCTGGTGAAGATGTGTGAAACTCACTCTGCAGGCAGTGTGGAACTGTGAGGGACTGAGGGTGGGCTCAACTCTCAGAGGTAAGATGCTTTTGGACAAGGCGTTCAGCTACCTTCTCACATATGGAACTTAGTATGTAGCACCTGTCTACCACAAGAATTACTGGGAAATCGTGAATTGAGCTTAGAGGCACTCGTCTTGTGTGCCGGGAGATTCCAATTACCTCTCCCAGAACTTCCGTCAAACAGCGAGCCTAGGCCTTTTAGAAGCCAATGGTACCAGCAGGCTGGATGTGGAGGTACAGGCCATAAGCTCAACTCTCAGAAGTGTGTATGCATGGGAGGCAGATGTCTGCTACCCTCTCGTACATGGGATTTGGAACCTAGCTACACTCTGGTTGAGGAAAGCCGTTGGAATCGCTGTATTCAACTTAGATACACGGGAGTTCAGGCCCAGTGCTCACACATGCTTTTCCCGCAACCTCTACCAGCCACTAACATAAGGATGTTAGCAGCTACTCCTACAGTCAGGCAGGATGCGGTAGGGTTCTGCCCTGTCCTCAGCTATAGAGGGAAGCATGTCTTGAAGCCAGCTGTCAACTAGCTGCATTCCTATGGCAGTGAGAAGGTAGCAGTACTCTGAGTCAGGAGGTTCCAAGATTACCAGTCGACTGCACCTGGGGATACCCTCCAGGTCTGCATTGTTACCCTGCGTCTCAGAAGCCTCTGGCAAACGTCTCTGCTGAAGACCTGCGAAACTCACTCTGCAGGCAGTGTGGAACTGTGAGGGACTGAGGCTGAGCTCAACTCTCAGAAGTAAGATGGTTTTGGACAAGGCGTTCAGCTACACTCTCACGTATGGAACTTAGTATGTAGCACCAGTCTACCACAGGAATTACTAGGAAATCGCTGAACTGAGCTTGGAGGCACTAGTCTTGTGTGCCGGGTGATTCCAATTACCTCTCCCAGCACTTCCGTCAAACAGCGAGTCTAGGCCTTTTAGAAGCCAAGGGTACCAGCAGGCTGGATGTGGAGGTACAGGCCATAAGCTCAACTCTCAGAAGTGTGTATGCATGGGAGGCAGATGTCTGCTACCCGCTCGTACATGGGATTTGAACCTAGCTACACTCTGGTTGAGGAAAGCCGTTGGAAATCGCTGTATTCAACTCAGATACACGGGAGTTCAGGCCCAGTGCTCACAAATGCTTTTAACGCAACCTCTCCCAGCCACTAACATTAGGATGTTAGCAGCTAATCCTACAGTCAGGCAGGATGCGGGAGGGTTCTGCCCTGTCCTCAGCTCTCACAGGGAAGCATGTCTTGAAGCCAGCTGTCAACTAGCTGCATTCCTATGGCAGTGAGAAGGTAGCAGTACTCTGAGTCAGGAGGTTCCAAGTTTACCACTCTACTGCACCTGGAGATACCCTCCAGGTCTGCATTGTTAACTTGTACTCAAAAGCCTCTGGCAATCGTCTCCGGTGAAGACGTGTGAAACTCACTCTGCAGGCAGTGTGGAACTGTGAGGGACTGAGGGTGGGCTCAACTCTCAGAAGTAAGATGCTTTTGGACAAGGCGTTCAGCTACCATCTCACATATGGAACTTAGTATGTAGCACCTGTCTACCACAAGAATTACTGGGAAATCGTGAATTGAGCTTGGAGGCACTCGTCTTGTGTGCCGGGAGATTCCAATTACCTCTCCCAGCACTTCCGTCAAACAGCGAGCCTAGGCCTTTTAGAAGACAAGGGTACCAGCAGGCTGGATGTGGAGGTACAGGCCATAAGCTCAACTCTCAGAAGTGTGTATGCATGGGAGGCAGATGTCTGCTACCCACTCGGACATGGGATTTGGAACCTAGCAACACTCTGGTTGAGGAAAGCCGTTGGAAATCGATGTATTCAACTCAGATACACGGGAGTTCAGGCCCAGTGCTCACACATGCTTTTCCCACAACCTCTCCCAGCCACTAATATAAGGATGTTAGCAGCTACTCCTACAGTCAGGCAGGATGCGGGAGTGTTCTGCCCTGTCCTCAGCTCTCACAGGGAAGCATGTCTTGAAGCCAGCTGTCAACTAGCTGCATTCCTATGGCAGTGAGAAGGTAGCAGTATTCTGAGTCAGGAGGTTCCAAGATTACCAGTCTACTGCACCTGGGGATACGCTCCAGGTCTCAATTGTTACCCTGCGTCTCAGAAGCCTCTAGCAAACGTCTCTGCTGAAGACCTGCGAAACTCACTCGGCAGGCAGTGTGGAACTGTGAGGGACTGAGGCTGAGCTCAACTCTCAGAAGTAAGATGGTTTTGGACAAGGCGTTCAGCCACCCTCTCACGTATGCAACTTAGTATGTAGCACCAGTCTACCACAGGAATTACTAGGAAATCGCTGAACTGAGCTTGGAGGCACTAGTCTTGTGTGCCGGGTGATTCCAATTACCTCTCCCAGCACTTCCGTCAAACAGCGAGCCTAGGCCTTTCAGAAGCCAAGGGTACCAGCAGGCTGGATGTGGAGGTACAGGCCATAAGCTCAACTCTCAGAAGTGTATATGCATGGGAGGCAGATGTCTGCTACCCACTCGGACATGGGAGTTGGAACCTAGCTACACTGTGATTGAAGAAGTCCATTGGAAATCGCTGTATTCAACTCAGATTCACGGGAGTTCAGGCCCAGTGCTCACACATGCTTTTCGCGCAACCTCTCCCAGCCACTAACATAAGGATGTTAGCAGCTACTCCTACAGTCAGGCAGGATGCGGGAGTGTTCTGCCCTGTCCTCAGCTCTCACAGGGAAGCATGTCTTGAAGCCAGCTGTCAACTAGCTGCATTCCTATGGCAGTGAGAAGGTAGCAGTACTCTGAGTCAGGAGGTTCCAAGATTACCACTCTACTGCACCTGGAGATACCCTCCAGGTCTGCATTGTTAACATGTACTCAGAAGCCTCTGGCAATCGTCTCTGGTGAAGACGTGTGAAACTCACTCTGCAGGCAGTGTGGAAGTGTGAGGGACTGAGGTTGTGCTCAAATCTCAGAAGTAAGATGCTTTTGGACAAGGCGTTCAGCTACCTTCTCACATATGGAACTTAGTATGTAACACCTGTCTACCACAAGAAATACTGGGAAATCGTGAATTGAGCTTGGAGGCACTCGTCTTGTGTGCCGGGAGATTCCAATTACCTCTCCCAGCACTTCCGTCAAACAGCGAGCCTAGGCCTTTTAGAAGCCAAGTGTACCAGCAGGCTGGATGTGGAGGTACAGGCCATAAGCTCAACTCTCAGAAGTGTGTATGCATGGGAGGCAGATGTCTGCTACCCGCTCGTACATGGGATTTGGAACCTAGCAACACTCTGGTTGAGGAAATCCGTTGGAAATCGCTGTATTCAACTCAGATACACGGGAGTTCAGGCCCAGTGCTCACACATGCTTTTCCCGCAACCTCTCCCAGCCACTAACATAAGGATGTTAGCAGCTACTCCTACAGTCAGGCAGGATGCGGGAGGGTTCTGCCCTTTCCTCAGCTCTCACAGGGAAGCATGTCTTGAAGCCAGCTGTCAACTAGCTGCATTCCTATGGCAGTGAGAAGGTAGCAGTACTCTGAGTCAGGAGGTTCCAAGATTACCAGTCTACTGCACCTGGAGATACCCTCCAGGTCTGCATTGTTACCCTGCGTCTCAGAAGCCTCTGGCAAACGTCTCTGCTGAAGACCTGCGAAACTCATTCTGCAGGCAGTGTGGAACTGTGAGGGACTGAGCCTGAGCTCAACTCTCAGAAGTAAGATGGTTTTGGACAAGGCGTTCAGCTACCCTCTCACGTATGGAACTTAGTATGTAGCACCAGTCTACCACAGGAATTACTAGGAAATCGCTGAACTGAGCTTGGAGGCACTAGTCTTGTGTGCCGGGTGATTCCAATTATCTCTCCCAGCACTTCCGTCAAACAGCGAGCCTAGGCCTTTTAGAAGCCAAGGGTACCAGCAGGCTGGATGTGGGGTACAGGCCATAAGCTCAACTCTCAGAAGTGTGTATGCATGGGAGGCAGATGTCTGCTACCCGCTCGTACATGGGATTTGGAACCTAGCTACACTCTGGTTGAGGAAAGCCGTTGGAAATCGCTGTATTTAACTCAGATACACGGGAGTTCAGACCCAGTGCTCACACATGCTTTCCCGCAACCTCTCCCAGCCACTAACATTAGTATGTTAGCAGCTACTCCTACAGTCAGGCAGCATGCGGGAGGGTTCTGCCCTGTCCTCAGCTCTCACAGGGAAGCATGTCTTGAAGCCAGCTGTCAACTAGCTGCATTCATATGGCAGTGAGAAGGTAGCAGTACTCTGAGTCAGGTCGTTCCAAGATTACCACTCTACTGCACCTGGAGATACCCTCCAGGTCTGCATTGTTAACTTGTACTCAGAAGCCTCTGGCAATGGTCTCTGGTGAAGACGTGTGAAACTCACTCTGCAGGCAGTGTGGAACTGTGAGGGACTGTGGGTGGGCTCAACTCTCAGAAGTAAGATGCTTTTGGACAAGGCGTTCAGCTACCTTCTCACATATGGAACTTAGTATGTAGCACCTGTCTACCACAAGAATTACTGGGAAATCGTGAATTGAGCTTGGAGCACTCGTCTTGTGTGCCGGGAGATTCCAATTACCTCTCCCAGCACTTCCGTCAAACAGCGAGCCTAGGCCTTTTAGAAGCCAAGGGTACCAGCAGGCTGGAAGTGGAGGTACAGGCCATAAGCTCAACTCTCAGAAGTGTGTATGCATGGGAGGCAGATGTCCTCTACCCACTCGGACATGGGAGTTGGAACCTAGCTATATTGTGATTGAAGAAGGCCATTGGAAATCGCTGTATTCAACTCAGATACACGGGAGTTCAGGCCCAGTGCTCACACATGCTTTTCTCGCAACCTCTCCCAGCAACTAACATAAGGATGTTAGCAGCTACTCCTACAGTCAGGCGGGATGCGGGAGGTTCTGCCCTGTCCTCTGCTCTCACAGGGAAGCATGTCTTGAAGCCAGCTGTCAACTGGCTGCATTCCTATGGCAGTGAGAAGGTAGCAGTACTCTGAGTCAGGAGGTTCCAAGATTACCACTCTACTGCACCTGGAGATACACTCCAGGTCTGCATTGTTAACTTGTACTCAGAAGCCTCTGGCAATCGTCTCTGGTGAAGATGTGTGAAACTCACTCTGCAGGCAGTGTGGAACTGTGAGGGACTGAGGGTGAGCTCAACTCTCAGAAGTAAGATGCTTTTGGACAAGGCGTTCAGCAACCAACTCACATATGGAACTTAGTATGTAGCACCTGTCTACCACAAGAATTACTGGGAAATCGTGAATTGAGCTTGGAGGCACTCGTCTTGTGTGCCGGGAGATTCCAATTACCTCTCCCAGCACTTCCGTCAAACAGCGAGCCTAGGCCTTTTAGAAGCCAAGGGTACCAGCAGGCTGGATGTGGAGGTACAGGCCATAAGCTCAACTCTCAGAAGTGTGTATGCATGGGAGGCAGATGTCTGCTACCCGCTCGTACATGGGATTTGGAACCTAGCTACACTCTGGTTGAGGAAAGTCGCTGGAAATCGCTGTATTCAACTCAGATACACGGGAGTTCAGGCCCAGTGCTCACACATGCTTTTCCCGCAACCTCTCCCAGCCACTAACATTAGGATGTTAGCAGCTACTCCTACAGTCAGGCAGCATGCGGGAGGGTTCTGCCCTGTCCTCAGCTCTCACAGGGAAGCATGTCTTGAAGCCAGCTGTCAACTAGCTGCATTCCTATGGCATTTATAAGGTAGCAGTATTCTGAGTCAGGAGGTTCCAAGATTACCAGTCGACTGCACCTGGGGATACCCTCCAGGTCTGCATTGTTACCCTTTGTCTCAGAAGCCTCTGGCAAACGTCTCTGCTGAAGACCTGCGAAACTCACTCTGCAGGCAATGTGGAACTGTGAGGGACTGAGGCTGAGCTCAACTCTCAGAAGTAAGATGGCTTTGGACAAGGCGTTCAGCTACCCTCTCACATGTGGAACTTATTATGTAGCACCAGTCTACCACAGGAATTACTAGGAAACCGCTGAACTGAGCTTGGAGGCACTAGTCTTGTGTGCGGGGTGATTCCAATTACCTCTCCCAGCACTTCCGTCAAACAGCGAGCCTAGGCCTTTTAGAAGCCAAGGGTACCAGCAGGCTGGATGTGGATGTACAGGCCATAAGCTCAACTCTCAGAAGTGTGTATGCATGGGAGGCAGATGTCTGCTACCCGCTCGTACATGGGATTTGGAACCTAGGTACACTCTGGTTGAGGAAAGCCCTTGGAAATCGCTGTATTCAACTCAGATACACGGGAGTTCAGGCCCAGTGCTCACACATGCTTTTCCCGCAACCTCTCCCAGCCACTAACATTAGGATGTTAGCAGCTACTCCTACAGTCAGGCAGCATGCGGGAGGGTTCTGCCCTGTCCTCAGCTCTCACAGGGAAGCATGTCTTGAAGCCAGCTGTCAACTAGCTGCATTCATATGGCAGTGAGAAGGTAGCAGTACTCTGAGTCAGGTGGTTCCAAGATTACCACTCTACTGCACCTGGAGATACCCTCCAGGTCTGCATTGTTAACTTGTACTCAGAAGCCTCTGGCAATCGTCTCTGGTGAAGACGTGTGAAACTCACTCTGCAGGCAGTGTGGAACTGTGAGGGACTGAGGGTGGGCTCAACTCTCAGAAGTAAGATGCTTTTGGACAACGCGTTCAGCTACCTTCTCGCATATGGAACTTAGTATGTAGCAACTGTCTACAACAAGAATTACTGGGAAATCGTGAATTGAGCTTGGAGCACTCGTCTTGTGTGCCGGGAGATTCCAATTACCTGTCCCAGCACTTCCGTCAAACAGCGAGCCTAGGCCTTTTAGAAGTCAAGGGTACCAGCAGGCTGGATGTGGAGGTACAGGCCATAAGCTCAACCCTCAGAAGTGTGTATGCATGGGAGGCAGATGTCTGCTACCCGCTCGGACATGGGAGTTGGAACCTAGCTATATTGTGATTGAAGAAGGCCATTGGAAATCGCTGTATTCAACTCAGATACACGGGAGTTCAGGCCCAGTGCTCACACATGCTTTTCCCGCAACCTCTCCCAGCCACTAACTTTAGGATGTTAGCAGCTACTCCTACAGTCAGGCAGGATGCGGGAGGGTTCTGCCCTGTCCTCAGCTCTCACAAGGAAGCATGTCTTGAAGCCAGCTGTCAACTAGCTGCATTCCTATGGCAGTGAGAAGGTAGCAGTACTCTGAGTCAGGAGGTTCCAAGATTACCACTCTACTGCACCTGGAGATACCCTCCAGGTCTGCATTGTTACACTGCGTCTCAGAAGCCTCTGGCAAACGTCTCTGCTGAAGACCTGCGAAACTCACTCTGCAGGCAGTGTGGAACTGTGAGGGACTGAGGCTGAGCTCAACTCTCAGAAGTAAGATCGTTTGGACAAGGCGTTCAGCTAGCCTCTCAGGTATGGAACTTAGTATGTAGCACCGGTCTACCACAGGAATTACTAGGAAATCGCTGAACTGAACTTGGAGGCACTAGTCTTGTGTGCCGGGTGATTCCAACTACCTCTCCCAGCACTTCCGTCAAACAGCGAGCCTAGGCCTTTTAGAAGCCAAGGGTACCAGCAGGCTGGATGTGGAGGTACAGGCCATAAGCTCAACTCTCAGAAGTGTGTATGCATGGGAGGCAGATGTCTGCTACCCACTCGGACATGGGATATGGAACCTGGCTACACTCTGATTGATGAAAGCCTTTGGAAATCGCTGTATTCAACTCAGATACACGGGAGTTCAGGCCCAGTGCTCACACATGCTTTTCGCGCAACCTCTCCCAGCCAGTAACATAAGGATGTTCGCAGCTACTCCTACAGTCAGGCAGGATGCGGGAGGGTTCTACCCTGTCCTCAGCTCTCACAGGGAAGCATGTCTTGAAGCCAGCTGTCAACTAGCTGCATTCCTATGGCAGTGAGAAGGTAGCAGTACTCTGAGTCAGGAGGTTCCAAGATTACCACTCTACTGCACCTGGAGATACCCTCCAGGTCTGCATTGTTAACTTGTACTCAGAAGCCTCTGGCAATCGTCTCTGGTTAAGACGTGGGAAACTCACTCTGCAGGCAGTGTGGAACTGTGAGGGACTGAGGGTGAGCTCAATTCTCAGAAGTAAGATGCTTTTGGACAAGGCGTTCAGCTACCTTCTCACATATGGAACTTAGTATGTAGCACCTGTCTACCACAAGAATTACTGGGAAATCGTGAATTGAGCTTGGAGGCACTCGTCTTGTGTGCCGGGAGATTCCAATTACCTCTCCCAGCACTTCCGTCAAACAGCGAGCCTAGGCCTTTTAGAAGCCAAGGGTACCAGCAGGCTGGATGTGGAGGTACAGGCCAGAAGCTCAACTCTCAGAAGTGTGTATGCATGGGAGGCAGATGTCTGCTACCCGCTAGTACATGGGATTTGGAACCTAGCTACACTCTGGTTCAGGAAAGCCGTTGGAAATCGCTGTATTCAACTCAGATACACGGGAGTTCAGGCCCAGTGCTCACACATGCTTTTCCCGCAACCTCTCCCAGCCACTAACATTAGGATGTTAGCAGCTACTCCTACAGTCAGGCAGGATGCGGGAGGGTTCTGCCCTGTCCTCAGCTCTCTCAGGGAAGCATGTCTTGAAGCCAGCTAGCTGTCAACTAGCTGCATTCCTATGACAGTGAGAAGGTAGCACTATTCTGAGTCAGGAGGTTCCAAGATTACCAGTCTACTGCACCTGGGGATACCCTCCAGGTCTGCATTGTTACCCTGCGTCTCAGAGGCCTCTGGCAAACGTCTCTGCTGAAGACCTGCGAAACTCACTCTGCAGGCAGTGTGGAACTATGAGGGACTGAGGCTGAGCTCAACTCTCAGAAGTAAGATGGTTTTGGACAAGGCGTTCAGCTACCCTCTCACGTATGCAAATTAGTATGTAGCACCAGTCTACCACAGGAATTACTAGGAAATCGCTGAATTGAGCTTGGAGGCACTAGTCTTGTGTGCCGGGTGATTCCAATTACCTCTCCCAGCACTTCCGTCAAACAGCGAGCCTAGGCCTTTTAGAAGCCAAGGGTACCAGCAGGCTGGATGTGGAGGTACAGGCCATAAGCTCAACTCTCAGAAGTGTGTATGCATGGGAGGCAGATGTCTGCTACCCGCTCGTACATGGGATTTGGAACCTAGCTACAGTCTCGTTGAGGAAAGCCGTTGGAAATCGCTGTATTCAACTCAGATACACGGGAGTTCAGGCCCAGTGCTCACACATGCTTTTCCCGCAACCTCTCCCAGCCACTAACATTAGGATGTTAGCAGCTACTCCTACAGTCAGGCAGCATGCGGGAGGGTTCTGCCCTGTCCTCAGCTCTCACAGGGAAGCATGTCTTGAAGCCAGCTGTCAACTAGCTGCATTCCTATGGCAGTGAGAAGGTAGCAGTACTCTGAGTCAGGTGGTTCCAAGATTACCACTCTACTGCACCTGGAGATACACTCCAGGTCTGCATTGTTAACTTGTACTCAGAAGCCTCTGGCAATCGTCTCTGGTGAAGACGTGTGAAACTCACTCTGCAGGCAGTGTGGAACTGTGAGGGACTGAGGGTGGGCTCAACTCTCAGAAGTAAGATGCTTTTGGACAAGGCGTTCAGCTACCTTCTCACATATGGAACTTGGTATGTAGCAACTGTCTACCACAAGAATTACTGGGAAATCGTGAATTGAGCTTGGAGGCACTCTCTTGTGTGCCGGGAGATTCCAATTACCTCATCCAGCACTTCCGTCAAACAGCGAGCCTAGGCCTTTTAGAAGCCAAGGGTACCAGCAGGCTGGATGTGGAGGTACAGGCCATAAGCTCAACTCTCAGAAGTGTGTATGCATGGGAGGCAGATGTCTGCTACCCACTCGGACATGGGAGTTGGAACCTAGCAATATTGTGATTGAAGAAGGCCATTGGAAATCGCTGTATTATACTCAGATACACGGGAGTTCAGGCCCAGTGCTCACACATGCTTTTCCCACAACCTCTCCCAGCCACTAACATAAGGATGTTAGCAGCTACTCCTACAGTCAGGCAGGATGCGGGAGTGTTCTGCCCTGTCCTCAGGTCTCACAGGGAAGCATGTCTTGAAGCCAGCTGTCAACTAGCTGCATTCCTATGGCAGTGAGAAGGTAGCAGTATTCTGAGTCAGGAGGTTCCAAGATTACCAGTCTACTGCACCTGGGGATACGCTCCAGGTCTGCATTGTTACCCTGCGTCTCAGAAGCCTCTAGCAAACGTCTCTGCTGAAGACCTGCGAAACTCACTCGGCAGGCAGTGTGGAACTGTGAGGGACTGAGGCTGAGCTCAACTCTCAGAAGTAAGATGGTTTTGGACAAGGCGTTCAGCTACCCTCTCACGTATGGAACTTAGTATGTAGCACCAGTCTACCACAGGAATTACTAGGAAATCGCTGAACTGAGCTTGGAGGCACTAGTCTTCTGTGCCGGGTGATTCCAATTACCTCTCCCAGCACTTCCGTCAAACAGCGAGCCTAGGTCTTTTAGAAGCCAAGGGTACCAGCAGCCTGGATGTGGAGGTACAGGCCATAAGCTCAACTCTCAGAAGTGTGTATGCATGGGAGGCACATGTTTGCTACCCACTCGGACATGGGAGTTGGAACCTGGCTACACTGTGATTGAACAAGGCCATTGGAAATCGCTGTATTCACTCAGATACACGGGAGTTCAGGCCCAGTGCTCACACATGCTTTTCCCGCAACCTCTCCCAGCCACTAACATTAGGATGTTAGCAGCTACTCCTACAGTCAGGCAGGATGCGGGAGGTTCTGCCCTGTCCTCAGCTCTCACAGGGAAGCATGTCTTGAAGCCAGCTGTCAACTAGCTGCATTCCTATGGCAGTGAGAAGGTAGCAGTACTCTGAGTCAGGAGGTTCCAAGATTACCACTCTACTGCAGCTGGAGATTCCCTCCAGGTCTGCATTGTTAACTTGTACTCAGAAGACTCTGGCAATCGTCTCTGGTGAAGATGTGTGAAACTAACTCTGCAGGCAGTGTGGAACTGTGAGGGACTGAGGGTGAGCTCAACTCTCAGAAGTAAGATGCTTTTGGACAAGGCGTTCAGCTACCTTCTCACATATGGAACTTAGTATGTAGCACCTGTCTACCACAAGAATTACTGGGAAATCGTGAATTGAGCTTGGAGGCACTCGTCTTGTGTGCCGGGAGATTCCAATTACCTCTCCCAGCACTTCCGTCAAACAGCGAGGCTAGGTCTTTTAGAAGCCAAGTGTACCAGCAGGCTGGCAGTGGAGGTACAGGCCATAAGCTCAACTCTCAGAAGTGTGTATGCATGGGAGGCAGATGTCTGTACCCGCTCTTACATGGGATTTGGAACCTAGCTACACTCTGGTTGAGGAAAGCCGTTGGAAATCGCTGTATTCAACTCAGATACACGGGAGTTCAGGCCCAGTGCTCACACATGCTTTTCCCGCAACCTCTCCCAGCCACTAACATAAGGATGTTAGCAGCTACTCCTACAGTCAGGCAGGATGCGGGAGGGTTCTGCCCTGTCCTCAGCTCTCACAGGGAAGCATGTCTTGAAGCCAGGTGTCAACTAGCTGCATTCCTATGGCAGTGAGAAGGTAGCAGTATTCTGAGTCTGGAGGTTCCAAGATTACCAGTCGACTGCACCTGGGGATACCCTCCAGGTCTGCATTGTTACCCTGCGTTTCAGAAGCCTCTGGCAAACGTCTCTGCTGAAGACCTGCTAAACTCATTCTGCAGGCAGTGTGGAACTGAGAGGGACTGAGGGTGAGCTCAACTCTCAGAAGTAAGATGGTTTTGGACAAGGCGTTCAGCTACCCTCTCATGTATGCAACTTATTATGTAGCACCAGTCTACCACAGGAATTACTAGGAAATCGCTGAACTGAGCTTGGAGGCACTAGTCTTGTGTGCCGGGTGATTCCAATTACCTCTCCCAGCACTTCCGTCAAACAGCGAGCCTAGGCCTTTTAGAAGCCAAGGGTTACAGCAGGCTGGATGTGGAGGTACAGGCCATAAGCTCAACTCTCAGAAGTGTGTATGCATGGGAGGCAGATGTCTGCTACCCGCTCGTACATGGGATTTGGAACCTAGCTACACTCTGGTTGAGGAAAGCCGTTGGAAATCGCTGTATTCAACTCAGATACACGGGAGTTCAGGCCCAGTGCTCACACATGCTTTTCCCGCAACCTCTCCCAGCCACTAACATTAGGATGTTAGCAGCTACTCCTACAGTCCGGCAGCATGCGGGAGGGTTCTGCCCTGTCCTCAGCTCTCACAGGGAAGCATGTCTTGAAGCCAGCTGTCAACTAGCTGCATTCCTATGGCAGTGAGAAGGTAGCAGTACTCTGAGTCAGGTGGTTCCAAGATTACCACTCTACTGCACCTGGAGGTACCCTCCAGGTCTGCATTGTTAACTTGTACTCAGAAGCCTCTGGCAATCGTCTCTGGTGAAGACATGTGATACTCACTCTGCAGGCAGTGTGGAACTGTGAGGGACTGAGGGTGGGCTCAACTGTCAGAAGTAAGATGCTTTTGGACAAGGCGTTCAGCTACCTTCTCACATATGGAACTTAGTATGTAGCACCTGTCTACAACAAGAATTACTGGGAAATCGTGAATTGAGCTTGGAGCACTCGTCTTGTGTACCGGGAGATTCCAATTACCTCTCCCAGCACTTCCGTCAAACAGCGAGCCTAGGCCTTTTAGAAGTCAAGGGTACCAGCAGGCTGGATGTGGAGGTACAGGCCATAAGCTCAACCCTCAGAAGTGTGTATGCATGGGAGGCAGATGTCTGCTACCCACTCGGACATGGGAGTTGGAAATTGGCTACACTGTGATTGAAGAAGTCCATTGGAAATCGCTGTATTCAACTCAGATACACGGGAGTTCAGGCCCAGTGCTCACACATGCTTTTCCCGCAACCTCTCCCAGCCACTAAATTTAGGATGTTAGCAGCTACTCCTACAGTCAGGCAGGATGCGGGAGGGTTCTGCCCTGTCCTCAGCTCTCTCAGGGAAGCATGTCTTGAAGCCAGCTAGCTGTCAACTAGCTGCATTCCTATGACAGTGAGAAGGTAGCAGTATTCTGAGTCAGGAGGTTCCAAGATTACCAGTCTACTGCACCTGGGGATACGCTCCAGGTCTGCATTGTTACCCTGCGTCTCAGAAGCCTCTAGCAAACGTCTCTGCTGAAGACCTGCGAAACTCACTCGGCAGGCAGTGTGGAACTGTGAGGGACTGAGGCTGAGCTCAACTCTCAGAAGTAAGATGGTTTTGGACAAGGCGTTCAGCTACACTCTCACGTATGCAACTTAGTATGTAGCACCAGTCTACCAGAGGAATTACTAGGAAATCGCTGAACTGAGCTTGGAGGCACTAGTCTTGTGTGCCGGGTGATTCCAATTACCTCTCCCAGCACTTCCGTCAAACAGCGAGCCTAGGCCTTTTAGAAGCCAAGGGTACCAGCAGGCTGGATGTGGAGGTACAGGCCATAAGCTCAACTCTCAGAAGTGTGTATGCATGGGAGGCAGATGTCTGCTACCCGCTCGTACATGGGATTTGGAACCTAGCTACACTCTGGTTGAGGAAAGCCGTTGGAAATCGCTGTATTCAACTCAGATACACGGGAGTTCAGGCCCAGTGCTCACACATGCTTTTCCCGCAACCTCTACCAGCCACTAACATTAGGATGTTAGCAGCAACTCCTACAGTCAGGCAGGATGCGGGAGGTTCTGCCCTGTCCTCAGCTCTCACAGGGAAGCATGTCTTGAAGCCAGCTGTCAACTAGCTGCATTCCTATGGCAGTGAGAAGGTAGCAGTACTCTGAGTCAGGAGGTTCCAAGATTACCACTCTACTGCAGCTGGAGATACCCTCCAGGTCTGCATTGTTAACTTGTACTCAGAAGCCTCTGGCAATCGTCTCTGGTGAAGACGTGTGAAACTCACTCTGCAGGCAGTGTGGAAGTGGAGGGACTGAGGGTGTGCTCAACTCTCAGAAGTAAGATGCTTTTGGACAAGGCGTTCAGCTACATTCTCACATATGGAACTTAGTATGTAGCACCTGTCTACCACAAGAATTACTGGGAAATCGTGAATTGAGCTTGGAGGCCCTCGTCTTGTGTGCCGGGAGATTCCAATTACCTCTCCCAGCACTTCCGTCAAACAGCGAGCCTAGGCCTTTTAGAAGCCAAGGGTACCAGCAGCCTGGATGTGGAGGTACAGGCCATAAGCTCAACTCTCAGAAGTGTGTATGCATGGGAGGCAGATGTCTGCTACCCGCTCGTACATGGGATTTGGACTCTAGCAACACTCTGGTTGAGGAAAGCCGTTGGAAATCGCTGTATTCAACTCAGATACACGGGAGTTCAGGCCCAGTGCTCACACATGCATTTCCCGCAACCTTTCCCAGCCACTAACATAAGGATGTTAGCAGCTACTCCTACAGTCAGGCAGGATGCGGGAGGGTTCTGCCCTTTCCTCAGCTCTCACAAGGAAGCATGTCTTGAAGCCAGCTGTCAACTAGCTGCATTCCTATGGCAGTGAGAAGGTAGCAGTACTCTGAGTCTGGAGGTTCCAAGATTACCAGTCAACTGCACCTGGGGATACCCTCCAGGTCTGCATTGTTACCCTGCGTCTCAGAAGCCTCTGGCAAACGTCTCTGCTGAAGACCTGCGAAACTCATTCTGCAGGCTGTGTGGAACTGAGAGGGACTGAGGGTGAGCTCAACTCTCAGAAGTAAGATGGTTTTGGACAAGGCGTTCAGCTACCCTCTCACGTATGCAACTTAGTATGTAGCACCAGTCTACCACAGGAATTACTAGGAAATCGCTGAACTGAGCTTGGAGGCACTAGTCTTGTGTGCCGGGTGATTCCAATTACCTCTACCAACACTTCCGTCAAACAGCGAGCCTAGGCCTTTTAGAAGCCAAGAGTACCAGCAGGCTGGATGTGGAGGTACAGGCCATAAGATCAACTCTCAGAAGTGTGTATGCATGGGAGGCAGATGTCTGCTACCCGCTCGTACATGGGATTTGGAACCTAGCTACACTCTGGTTGAGGAAAGCCGTTGGAAATCGCTGTATTCAACTCAGATACACGGGAGTTCAGGCCCAGTGCTCACACATGCTTTTCCCGCAACCTCTCCCAGCCACTAACATTAGGATGTTAGCAGCTACTCCTACAGTCAGGCAGCATGCGGGAGGGTTCTGCCCTGTCCTCAGCTCTCACAGGGAAGCATGTCTTGAAGCCAGCTGTCAACTAGCTGCATTCCTATGGCAGTGAGAAGGTAGCAGTACTCTGAGTCAGGTGGTTCCAAGATTACCACTCTACTGCACCTGGAGATACCCTCCAGGTCTGCATTGTTAACTTGTACTCAGAAGCCTCTGGCAATCGTCTCTGGTGAAGACGTGTGAAACTCACTCTGCAGGCAGTGTGGAACTGTGAGGGACTGAGGGTGGGCTCAACTCTCAGAAGTAAGATGCTTTTGGACAAGGCTTTCAGCTACCTTCTCACATATGGAACTTAGTATGTAGCACCTGTCTACAACAAGAATTACTGGGAAATCGTGAATTGAGCTTGGAGCACTCGTCTTGTGTGCCGGGAGATTCCAATTACCTCTCCCAGCACTTCCGTCAAACAGCGAGCCTAGGCCTTTTAGAAGTCAAGGGTACCAGCAGGCTGGATGTGGAGGTACAGGCCATAAGCTCAACTCTCAGAAGTGTGTATGCATGGGAGGCAGATGTCTGCTACCCACTCGGACATGGGAGTTGGAAACTGGATACACTGTGATTGAAGAAGTCCATTGGAAATCGCTGTATTCAACTCAGATACACGGGAGTTCAGGCCCAGTGCTCACACATGCTTTTCCCGCAACCTCTCCCAGCCACTAACATTAGGATGTTAGCAGCTACTCCTACAGTCAGGCAGGATGCGGGAGTGTTCTGCCCTGTCCTCAGCTCTCACAGGGAAGCATGTCTTGAAGCCAGCTGTCAACTAGCTGCACACCTATGGCAGTGAGAAGGTAGCAGTACTCTGAGTCAGGAGGTTCCAAGATTACCACTCTACTGAACCTGGAGATACCCTCCAGGTCTGCATTGTTAACTTGTACTCAGAAGCCTCTGGCAATCGTCTCTGGTGAAGACGTGTGAAACTCACTCTGCAGGCAGTGTGGAACTGTGAGGGATTGAGGGTGAGCTCAACACTCAGAAGAAAGATGCTTTGGACAAGGCGTTCAGCTACCTTCTCACATATGGAACTTAGTATGTAGCACCTGTCTACCACAAGAATTACTGGGAAATCGTGAATTGAGCTTGGAGGCACTCATCTAGTGTGCCGGGACATTCCAATTACCTCTCCCAGCACTTCCGTCAAACAGCGAGCCTAGGCATTTTAGAAGCCAAGGGTACCAGCAGGCTGGATGTGGAGGTACAGGCCATAAGCTCAACTCTCAGAAGTGTGTATGCATGGGAGGCAGATGTCTGCTACCCGCTCGTACATGGGATTTGGAACCTAGCTACACTCTGGTTGAGGAAAGCCGTTGGACATCGCTGTATTCAACTCAGATACACGGGAGTTCAGGCCCAGTGCTCACACATGCTTTTCGCGCAACCTCTCCCAGCCACTAACATAAGGATGCTAGCAGCTACTCCTACAGTCAGGCAGGATGCGGGAGGGTTCTGCCCTTTCCTCAGCTCTCACAGGGAAGCATGTCTTGAAGCCAGCTGTCAACTAGCTGCATTCCTATGGCAGTGAGAAGGTAGTAGTATTCTGAGATAGGAGGTTCCAAGATTACCAGGCTACTGCACCTGGGGATACCCTCAAGGTCTGCTTTGTTACCCTGCGTCTCAGAAGCCTCTGGCAAACGTCTCTGCTGAAGACCTGCGAACCTGACTTTGCAGGCATGTGGAACTGTGAGGGACTTAGCCTGAGCTCAACTCTCAGAAGTAAGATGGTTTGGACAAGGCGTTCAGCTACCATCTCACGTATGGAACTTAGTATGTAGCACCAGTCTACCACAGGAATTACTAGGAAATCGCTGAACTGAGCTTGGAGGCACTAGTCTTGTGTGCCGGGTGATTCCAATTACCTCTCCCAACACTTCCGTCAAACAGCGAGCCTAGGCCTTTTAGAAGCCAAGGGTACCAGCAGGCTGGATGTGGAGGTACAGGCCATAAGCTCAACTCTCAGAAGTGTATATGCATGGGAGGCAAATGTCTGGTACCCACTCGGACATGGGAGTTGGAACCTAACTACACTGTGATTGAAGAAGGCCATTGGAAATCGCTGTATTCAACTCAGATACACGGGAGTTCAGGCCCAGTGCTCACACATGCTTTTCGCGCAACCTCTCCCAGCCACTAACATAAGGATGTTAGCAGCTACTCCTACAGTCAGGCAGGATGCGGGAGGGTTCTGCCCTGTCCTCAGCTCTCACAGGGAAGCATGTCTTGAAGCCAGCTGTCAACTAGCTGCATTCCGATGGCAGTGAGAAGGTAGCAGTACTCTGAGTCAGGAGGTTCCAAGATTACCACTCTACTGCACCTGGAGATACCCTCCAGGTCTGCATTGTTAACTTGTACTCAGAAGCCTCTGGCAATCGTCTCTGGTGAAGACGTGTGAAACTCACTCTGCAGGCAGTGTGGAACTGTGAGGGACTGAGGGTGGGCTCAACTCTCAGAAGTAAGATGCTTTTGGACAAGGCGTTCAGCTACCATCTCACATATGGAACTTAGTATGTAGCACCTGTCTACCAAGAGAATTACTGGGAAATCGTGAATTGAGCTTGGAGGCACTCGTCTTGTGTGCCGGGAGATTCCAATTACCTCTCCCAGCACTTCCGTCAAACAGCGAGCCTAGGCCTTTTAGAAGCCAAGGGTACCAGCAGGCTGGATGTGGAGGTACAGGCCATAAGCTCAACTCTCAGAAGTGTGTATGCATGGGAGGCAGATGTCTGCTACCCGCTCGTACATGGTATTTGGATCCTAGCTACACTCTGGTTGAGGTAAGCCGTTGGAAATCGCTGTATTCAACTCAGATACACGGGAGTTCAGGCCCAGTGCTCACACATGCTTTTCCCGCAACCTCTCCCAGCCACTAACATTAGGATGTTAGCAGCTACTCCTACAGTCAGGCAGCATGCGGGAGGGTTCTGCCCTGTCCTCAGCTCTCTCAGGGAAGCATGTCTTGAAGCCAGCTAGCTGTCAACTAGCTGCATTCCTATGGCAGTGAGAAGGTAGCAGTATTCTGAGTCAGGAGGTTCCAAGATTACCATTCGACTGCACCTGGGGATACCCTCCAGGTCTGCATTGTTACCCTGCGTCTCAGAAGCCTCTGGCAAACGTCTCTGCTGAAGACCTGCGAAACTCACTCTGCAGGCAGTGTGGAACTGTGAGGGACTGAGGGTGAGCTCAACTCTCAGAAGTAAGATGGTTTTGGACAAGGCGCTCAGCTACCCTCTCAGGTATGGAACTTAGTATGTAGCACCAGTCTACCACAGGAATTACTAGGAAATCGCTGAACTGAGCTTGGAGGCACTAGTCTTGTGTGCCGGGTGATTCCAATTACCCCTCCCAGCACTTTCGTCAAACAGCGAGCCTAGGCCTTTTAAGAGCCAAGGGTACCAGCAGGCTGGATGTGGAGGTACAGGCCATAAGCTCAACTCTCAGAAGTGTGTATGCATGGGAGGCAGATGTCTGCTACCCGCTCGTACATGGGATTTGGAAACTAGCTACACTCTGGTTGAGGAAAGCCGTTGGAAATCGCTGTATTCAACTCAGATACACGGGAGTTCAGGCCCAGTGCTCACACATGCTTTTCCCGCAACCTCTCCCAGCCACTAACATTAGGATGTTAGCAGCTACTCCTACAGTCAGGCAGGATGCGGGAGGGTTCTGCCCTGTCCTCAGCTCTCTCAGGGAAGCATGTCTTGAAGCCAGCTAGCTGTCAACTAGCTGCATTTCTAAGACAGTGAGAAGGTAGCAGTATTCTGAGTCAGGAGGTTCCAAGATTACCAGTCTACTGCACCTGG
This sequence comes from Canis aureus, assembly GCF_053574225.1. Classification (NCBI taxonomy): domain Eukaryota; kingdom Metazoa; phylum Chordata; class Mammalia; order Carnivora; family Canidae; genus Canis; species Canis aureus. Next base: position 42,485,226 of record NC_135643.1, read on the forward strand.
GGATACCCTCCAGGTCTGCATTGTTACCCTGCGTCTCAGAAGCCTCTGGCAAACGTCTCTGCTGAAGACCTGCGAAACTCACTCTGCAGGCAGTGTGGAACTGTGAGGGACTGAGGCTGAGCTCAACTCTCAGAAGTAAGATGGTTTGGACAAGGCGTTCAGCTACCCTCTCAGGTATGGAACTTAGTATGTAGCACCAGTCTACCACAGGAATTACTAGGAAATCCCTGAACTGAACTTGGAGGCACTAGTCTTGTGTGCCGGGTGATTCCAATTACCTCTCCCAGCACTTCCGTCAAACAGCGAGCCTAGGCCTTTTAGAAGCCAAGGGTACCAGCAGGCTGGATGTGGAGGTACAGGCTATAAGCTCAACTCTCATAAGTGTGTTTGCATGGGAGGCAGATGTCTGCTACCCACTCGGACATGGGAGTTGGAAACTGGCTACACTGTGATTGAAGAAGTCCATTGGAAATCGCTGTATTCAACTCAGATACACGGGAGTTCAGGCCCAGTGCTCACACATGCTTTTCCCGCAACCTGTCCCAGCCACTAACATTAGGATGTTAGCAGCTACTCCTACAGTCAGGCAGGATGCGGGAGTGTTCTGCCCTGTCCTCAGCTCTCACAGGGAAGCATGTCTTGAAGCCAGCTGTCAACTAGCTGCATTCCTATGGCAGTGAGAAGGTAGCAGTACTCTGAGTCAGGAGGTTCCAAGATTACCACTCTACTGCAGCTGGAGATACCCTCCAGGTCTGCATTGTTAACTTGTACTCAGAAGCCTCTGGCAATCGTCTCTGGTGAAGATGTTTGAAACTCACTCTGCAGGCAGTGTGGAACTGTGAGGGACTGAGGGTGAGCTCAACTCTCAGAAGTAAGATGGTTTTGGACAAGGCGTTCAGCTACCTTCTCACATATGGAACTTAGTATGTAGCACATGTCTACCACAAGAATTACTGGGAAATCGTGAATTGAGCTTGGAGGCACTCGTCTTGTGTGCCGGGAGATTCCAATTACCTCTCCCAGCACTTCCGTCAAACAGCGAGCCTAGGTCTTTTAGAAGCCAAGTGTACCAGCAGGCTGGCTGTGGAGGTACAGGCCATTGGCTCAACTCTCAGAAGTGTGTATGCATGGGAGGCAGATGTCTGCTACCCGCTCCTACATGGGATTTGGAACCTAGCTACACTCTGGTTGAGGAAAGCCGTTGGAAATCGCTGTATTCAACTCAGATACACGGGAGTTCAGGCCCAGTGCTCACACATGCTTTTCCCGCAACCTCTCCCAGCCACTAACATAAGGATGTTAGCAGCTACTCCTACAGTCAGGCAGGATGCGGGAGGGTACTGCCCTGTCCTCAGCTCTCACAGGGAAGCATGTCTTGAAGCCAGCTGTCAACTAGCTGCATTCCTATGGCAGTGAGAAGGTAGCAGTAGTCTGAGTCAGGAGGTTCCAAGATTACCACTCTACTGCAGCTGGAGATACCTTCCAGGTGTGCATTGTTAACTTGTACTCAGAAGCCTCTGGCAATCGTCTCTGGTGAAGATGTGTGAAACTCACTCTGCAGGCAGTGTGGAACTGTGAGGGACTGAGGGTGGGCTCAACTCTCAGAGGTAAGATGCTTTTGGACAAGGCGTTCAGCTACCTTCTCACATATGGAACTTAGTATGTAGCACCTGTCTACCTCAAGAATTACTGGGAAATCGTGAATTGAGCTTAGAGGCACTCGTCTTGTGTGCCGGGAGATTCCAATTACCTCTCCCAGAACTTCCGTCAAACAGCGAGCCTAGGCCTTTTAGAAGCCAATGGTACCAGCAGGCTGGATGTGGAGGTACAGGCCATAAGCTCAACTCTCAGAAGTGTGTATGCATGGGAGGCAGATGTCTGCTACCCTCTCGTACATGGGATTTGGAACCTAGCTACACTCTGGTTGAGGAAAGCCGTTGGAATCGCTGTATTCAACTTAGATACACGGGAGTTCAGGCCCAGTGCTCACACATGCTTTTCCCGCAACCTCTACCAGCCACTAACATAAGGATGTTAGCAGCTACTCCTACAGTCAGGCAGGATGCGGTAGGGTTCTGCCCTGTCCTCAGCTATAGAGGGAAGCATGTCTTGAAGCCAGCTGTCAACTAGCTGCATTCCTATGGCAGTGAGAAGGTAGCAGTACTCTGAGTCAGGAGGTTCCAAGATTACCAGTCGACTGCACCTGGGGATACCCTCCAGGTCTGCATTGTTACCCTGCGTCTCAGAAGCCTCTGGCAAACGTCTCTGCTGAAGACCTGCGAAACTCACTCTGCAGGCAGTGTGGAACTGTGAGGGACTGAGGCTGAGCTCAACTCTCAGAAGTAAGATGGTTTTGGACAAGGCGTTCAGCTACACTCTCACGTATGGAACTTAGTATGTAGCACCAGTCTACCACAGGAATTACTAGGAAATCGCTGAACTGATCTTGGAGGCACTAGTCTTGTGTGCCGGGTGATTCCAATTACCTCTCCCAGCACTTCCGTCAAACAGCGAGTCTAGGCCTTTTAGAAGCCAAGGGTACCAGCAGGCTGGATGTGGAGGTACAGGCCATAAGCTCAACTCTCAGAAGTGTGTATGCATGGGAGGCAGATGTCTGCTACCCGCTCGTACATGGGATTTGAACCTAGCTACACTCTGGTTGAGGAAAGCCGTTGGAAATCGCTGTATTCAACTCAGATACACGGGAGTTCAGGCCCAGTGCTCACAAATGCTTTTAACGCAACCTCTCCCAGCCACTAACATTAGGATGTTAGCAGCTAATCCTACAGTCAGGCAGGATGGGGGAGGGTTCTGCCCTGTCCTCAGCTCTCACAGGGAAGCATGTCTTGAAGCCAGCTGTCAACTAGCTGCATTCCTATGGCAGTGAGAAGGTAACAGTACTCTGAGTCAGGAGGTTCCAAGTTTACCACTCTACTGCACCTGGAGATACCCTCCAGGTCTGCATTGTTAACTTGTACTCAAAAGCCTCTGGCAATCGTCTCCGGTGAAGACGTGTGAAACTCACTCTGCAGGCAGTGTGGAACTGTGAGGGACTGAGGGTGGGCTCAACTCTCAGAAGTAAGATGCTTTTGGACAAGGCGTTCAGCTACCATCTCACATATGGAACTTAGTATGTAGCACCTGTCTACCACAAGAATTACTGGGAAATCGTGAATTGAGCTTGGAGGCACTCGTCTTGTGTGCCGGGAGATTCCAATTACCTCTCCCAGCACTTCCGTCAAACAGCGAGCCTAGGCCTTTTAGAAGCCAAGGGTACCAGCAGGCTGGATGTGGAGGTACAGGCCATAAGCTCAACTCTCAGAAGTGTGTATGCATGGGAGGCAGATGTCTGCTACCCACTCGGACATGGGATTTGGAACCTAGCTATATTGTGATTGAAGAAGGCCATTGGAAATCGCTGTATTAAACTCAGATACACGGGAGTTCAGGCCCAGTGCTCACACATGCTTTTCCCACAACCTCTCCCAGCCACTAACATAAGGATGTTAGCAGCTACTCCTACAGTCAGGCAGGATGCGGGAGTGTTCTGCCCTGTCCTCAGCTCTCACAGGGAAGCATGACTTGAAGCCAGCTGTCAACTAGCTGCATTCCTATGGCAGTGAGAAGGTAGCAGTAGTCTGAGTCAGGAGGTTCCAAGATTACCAGTCTACTGCACCTGGGGATACGCTCCAGGTCTCAATTGTTACCCTGCGTCTCAGAAGCCTCTAGCAAACGTCTCTGCTGAAGACCTGCGAAACTCACTCTGCTGGCAGTGTGGAACTGTGAGGGACTGAGGCTGAGCTCAACTCTCAGAAGTAAGATGGTTTTGGACAAGGCGTTCAGCTACCCTCTCACGTATGGAACTTAGTATGTAGCACCAGTCTACCACAGGAATTACTAGGAAATCGCTGAACTGAGCTTGGAGGGACTAGTCTTGTGTGCCGGGTGATTCCAATTACCTCTCCCAGCACTTCCGTCAAACAGCGAGCCTAGGCCTTTTAGAAGCCAAGGGTACCAGCAGCCTGGATGTGGAGGTACAGGCCATAAGCTCAACTCTCAGAAGTGTGTATGCATGGGAGGCAGATGTCTGCTACCCACTCAGACATGGGAGTTGGAACCTGGCTACACTATGATTGAACAAGGCCATTGGAAATCGCTGTATTCAACTCAGATACACGGGATTTCAGGCCCAGTGCTCACACATGCTTTTCTCGCAACCTCTCACAGCCACTAACATAAGGATGTTAGCAGCTACTCCTACAGTCAGGCAGGATGCGGGAGGTTCTGCCCTGTCCTCAGCTCTCACAGGGAAGCATGTCTTGAAGCCAGCTGTCAACTAGCTGCATTCCTATGGCAGTGAGAAGGTAGCAGTACTCTGAGTCAGGAGGTTCCAAGATTACCACTCTACTGCAGCTGGAGATACCCTCCAGGTCTGCATTGTTAACTTGTACTCAGAAGCCTCTGGCAATCGTCTCTGGTGAAGATGTGTGAAACTCACTCTGCAGGCAGTGTGGAACTGTGAGGGACTGAGGGTGAGCTCAAACTTCAGAAGTACGATGCTTTTGGACAAGGCGTTCAGCTACCTTCTCACATATGGAACTTAGTAAGTAGCACATGTCTACCACAAGAATTACTGGGAAATCGTGAATTGAGCTTGGAGGCACTCGTCTTGTGTGCCGGGAGATTCCAATTACCTCTCCCAGCACTTCCGTCAAACAGCGAGCCTAGGTCTTTTAGAAGCCAAGTGTACCAGCAGGCTGGCTGTGGAGATACAGGCCATAAGCTCAACTCTCAGAAGTGTGTATGCATGGGAGGCAGATGTCTGCTACCCGCTCCTACATGGGATTTGGAACCTAGCTACACTCTGGTTGAGGAAAGCCGTTGGAAATCGCTGTATTCAACTCAGATACACGGGAGTTCAGGCCCAGTGCTCACAAATGCTTTTCCTGCAACCTCTCCCAGCCACTAACATTAGGATGTTAGCAGCTACTCCTACAGTCAGGCAGGATGCGGGAGGGTTCTGCCCTTTCCTCAGCTCTCACAGGGAAGCATGTCCTGAAGCCAGCTGTCAACTAGCTGCATTCCTATGGCAGTGAGAAGGTAGCAGTACTCTGAGTAAGGAAGTTCCAAGATTACCACTCTACTGCACCTGGAGATACCCTCCAGGTCTGCATTGTTAACTTGTACTCAGAAGCCTCTGGCAATCGTCTCTGGTGAAGACGTGTGAAACTCACTCTGCAGGCAGTGTGGAACTGTGAGCGACTGAGGGTGAGCTCAACTCTCAGAAGTAAGATGCTTTTGGACAAGGCGTTCAGCTACCTTCTCACATATGGAACTTAGTATGTAGCACCTGTCTACCACAAGAATTACTGGGAAATCGTGAATTGAGCTTGGAGGCACTCGTCTTGTGTGCCGGGACATTCCAATTACCTCTCCCAGCACTTCCGTCAAACAGCGAGCCTAGGCCTTTTAGAAGCCAAGGGTACCAGCAGGCTGGATGTGGAGGTACAGGGCATAAGCTCAACTCTCAGAAGTGTGTATGCATGGGAGGCAGATGTCTGCTACCCGCTCGTACATGGGATTTGGAACCTAGCTACACTCTGGTTGAGGAAAGTCGTTGGAAATCGCTGTATTCAACTCAGATACACGGGAGTTCAGGCCCAGTGCTCACACATGCTTTTCCCGCAACCTCACCCAGCCGCTAACATTAGGATGTTAGCAGCTACTCCTACAGTCAGGCAGGATGCGGGAGGGTTCTGCCCTGTCCTCAGCTCTCTCAGGGAAGCATGTCTTGAAGCCAGCTGTCAACTAGCTGCTTTCCTATGGCAGTGAGAAGGTAGCAGTAGTCTGAGTCAGGAGGTTCCAAGATTACCACTCTACTGCACCTGGAGATACCATCCAGGTCTGCATTGTTAACTTGTACTCACAAGCCTCTGGCAATCGTCTCTGGTGAAGACGTGTGAAACTCACTCTGCAGGCAGTGTGCAAGTGTGAGGGACTGAGGGTGTGCTCAACTCTCAGAAGTAAGATGCTTTTGGACAAGGCGTTCAGCTACCTTCTCACATATGGAACTTAGTATGTAGCACCTGTCTACCACAAGAATTACTGGGAAATCTTGAATTGAGCTTGGAGGCACTCGTCTTGTGTGCCGGGAGATTCCAATTACCTCTCCCAGCACTTCCGTCAAACAGCGAGCCTAGGTCTTTTAGAAGCCAAGGGTACCAGCAGGCTGGATGTGGAGGTACAGGCCATAAGCTCAACTCTCAGAAGTGTGTATGCATGGGAGGCAGATGTCTGCTACCCGCTCGTACAGGGGATTTGGACCCTAGCAACACTCTGGTTGAGGAAAGCCGTTGGAAATCGCTGTATTCAACTCAGATACACGTGAGTTCAGGCCCAGTGCTCACACATGCTTTTCCCGCAACCTATCCCAGCCACTAACATAAGGATGTTAGCAGCTACTCCTACAGTCAGGCAGGATGCGGGAGGGTTCTGCCCTTTCCTCAGCTCTCACAAGGAAGCATGTCTTGAAGCCAGCTGTCAACTAGCTGCATTCCTATGGCAGTGAGAAGGTAACAGTACTCTGAGTCTGGAGGTTCCAAGATTACCAGTCTTCTGCACCTGGGGATACCCTCCAGGTCTGCATTGTTACCCTGCGTCTCAGAAGCCTCTGGCAAACGTCTCTGCTGAAGACCTGCGAAACTCATTCTGCAGGCAGTGTGGAACTGAGAGGGACTGAGGGTGAGCTCAACTCTCAGAAGTAAGATGGATTTGGACAAGGCGTTCAGGTACCCTCTCACGTATGGAACTTAGTATGTAGCACCAGTCTACCAAAGGAATTACTAGGAAATCGCTGAACTGAGCTTGGAGGCACTAGTCTTGTGTGCCGGGTGATTCCAATTACCTCTCCCAGCACTTCCGTCAAACAGCGAGCCTAGGCCTTTTAGAAGCCAAGGGTACCAGCAGGCTGGATGTGGAGGTACAGGCCATAAGCTCAACTCTCAGAAGTGTATATACATGGGAGGCAGATGTCGGCTTCCCACTCGGACATGGGAGTTGGAACCTAGCTACACTGTGATTGAAGAAGGCCATTGGAAATCGCTGTATTCAACTCAGATACACGGGAGTTCAGGCCAAGTTCTCACACATGCTTTTCCCCCAACCTCTCCCAGCCACTAACATAAGGATGTTAGCAGCTACTCCTACAGTCAGGCAGGATGCGGGACGGTTCTGCCCTGTCCTCAGCTCTCACAGGGAAGCATGTCTTGAAGCCAGCTGTCAACTAGCTGCATTCCTATGGCAGTGAGAAGGTAGCAGTACTCTAAGTCAGGAGGTTCCAAGATTACCACTCTACTGCACCTGGAGATACCCTCCAGGTCTGCATTGTTAACTTGTACTCAGAAGCCTCTGCAATCGTCTCTGGTGAAGACGTGTGAAACTCACTCTGCAGGCAGTGTGGAAGTGTGAGGGACTGAGGGTTTGCTCAACTCTCAGAAGTAAGATGCTTTTGGACAAGGCGTCAGCTACCTTCTCACATATGGAACTTAGTATGTAGCACCTGTCTACCACAAGAATTACTGGGAAATCGTGAATTGAGCTTGGAGGCACTCGTCTTGTGTGCCGGGAGATTCCAATTACCTCTCCCAGCACTTCCGTCAAACAGCGAGCCCAGGCCTTTTAGAAGCCAAGGGTACCAGCAGGCTGGATGTGGAGGTACAGGCCATAAGCTCAACTCTCAGAAGTGTGTATGCATGGGAGGCAGATGTCTGCTACCCGCTCGTACATGGGATTTGGACCCTAGCTACACTCTGGTTGAGGAAAGTCGTTGGAAATCGCTGTATTCAACTCAGATACACGGGAGTTCAGGCCCAGTGCTCACACATGCTTTTCCCGCAACCTCTCCCAGCCATTAACATTAGGATGTTAGCAGCTACTCCTACAGTCAGGCAGCATGCGGGAGGGTTCTGCCCTGTCCTGAGCTCCCTCAGGGAAGCATGTCTTGAAGCCAGCTAGCTGTCAACTAGCTGCATTCCTATGGCAGTGAGAAGGTAGCAGTATTCTGAGTCAGGAGGTTCCAAGATTACCAGTCGACTGCACCTGGGGATACCCTCCAGGTCTGCATTGTTACCCTGCGTCTCAGAAGCCTCTGGCAAACGTCTCTGCTGAAGACCTGCGAAACTCACTCTGCAGGCAGTGTGGAACTGTGAGGGACTGAGGCTGAGCTCAACTCTCAGAAGTAAGATGGTTTTGGACAAGGCGTTCAGCTACCCTCTCACGTATGGAACTTAGTATGTAGCACCAGTCTACCACAGGAATTACTAGGAAATCGCTGAACTGAGCTTGGAGGCACTAGTCTTGTGTGCCGGGTGATTCCAATTACCTCTCCCAGCACTTCTGTCAAACAGCGAGCCTAGGCCTTTTAGAAGCAAGGGTACCAGCAGGCTGGATGTGGAGTTACAGGCCATAAGCTCAACTCTCAGAAGTGTACATGCATGGGAGGCAGATGTCTGCTACCCACTCGGACATGGTGTTGGAACCTAGCTACACTGTGATTGAAGAAGGCCATTGGAAATCGCTGTATTCAACTCAGATACACGGGAGTTCAGGCCTAGTGCTCACACATGCTTTTCCCGCTATCTCTCCCACCCACTAACATAAGGATGTTAGCAGCTACTCCTACAGTCAGGCAGGATGCGGGAGGGTTCTGCCCTGTCCTCAGCTCTCACAGGGAAGCATGTCTTGAAGCCAGCTGTCAACTAGCTGCATTCCTATGGCAGTGAGAAGGTAGCAGTACTCTGAGTCAGGAGGTTCCAAGATTACCACTCTACTGCACCTGGAGATACCCTCCAGGTCTGCATTGTTAACTTGTACTCAGAAGCCTCTGGCAATCGTCTCTGGTGAAGACGTGTGAAACTCACTCTGCAGGCAGTGTGGAAGTGTGAGGGACTGAGGGTGGGCTCAACTCTCAGAAGTAAGATGCTTTTGGACAAGGCGTTCAGCTACCTTCTCACATATGGAACTTAGTATGTAGCACCTGTCTACCACAAGAATTACTGGGAAATCGTGAATTGAGCTTGGAGGCACTCGTCTTGTGTGCCGGGAGATTCCAATTACCTCTCCCAGCACTTCCGTCAAACAGCGAGCCTAGGCCTTTTAGAAGCCAAGGGTACCAGCAGGCTGGATGGGGAGGTACAGGCCATAAGCTCAACTCTCAGAAGTGTGTATGCATTGGAGGCAGATGTCTGCTACCCGCTCGTACATGGGATTTGGACACTAGCTACACTCTGGTTGAGGAAAGACGTTGGAAATCGCTGTATTCAACTAAGATACACGGGAGTTCAGGCCCAGTGCTCACACATGCTTTTCCCGCAACCTCTCCCAGCCACTAACATTAGGATGTTACCAGCTACTCCTACAGTCAGGCAGCATGCGGGAGGGTTCTGCCCTGTCCTCAGCTCTCTCAGGGAAGCATGTCTTGAAGCCAGCTAGCTGTCAACAACCTGCATTCCTATGGCAGTGAGAAGGTAGCAGTATTCTGAGTCAGGAGGTTCCAAGATTACCAGTCGACTGCACCTGGGGATACCATCCAGGTCTGCATTGTTACCCTGCGTCTCAGAAGCCTCTGGCAAACGTCTCTGCTGAAGACCTGCGAAACTCACTCTGCAGGCAGTGTGGAACTGTGAGGGACTGAGGGTGAGCTCAACTCTCAGAAGTAAGATGGTTTTGGACAAGGCGTTCAGCTACCCTCTCACGTATGGAACTTAGTATGTAGCACCAGTCTACCACAGGAATTACTAGGAAATCGCTGAACTGAGCTTGGAGGCACTAGTCTTGTGTGCCGGGTGATTCCAATTACCTCTCCCAGCACTTCTGTCAAACAGCGAGCCTAGGCCTTTTAGAAGCCAAGGGTACCAGCAGGCTGGATGTGGAGGTACAGGACATAAGCTCAACTCTCAGAAGTGTATATACATGGGAGGCAGATGTCGGCTTCCCACTCGGACATGGGAGTTGGAACCTAGCTACACTGTGATTGAAGAAGGCCATTGGAAATCGCTGTATTGAACTCAGATACACGGGAGTTCAGGCCCAGTGCTCACACATGCTTTTCCCGCAAACTCTCCCAGAAACTCTCCCAGCCACTAACATAAGGATGTTAGCAGCTACTCCTACAGTCAGGCAGGATGCGTGAGGGTTCTGCCCTGTCCTCAGCTCTCACAGGGAAGCATGTCTTGAAGCCAGCTGTCAACTAGCTGCATTCCTATGGCAGTGAGAAGGTAGCAGTACTCTGAGTCAGGAGGTTCCAAGATTACCACTCTACTGCACCTGGAGATACCCTCCAGGTCATCATTGTTAACTTGTACTCAGAAGCCTCTGGCAATCGTCTCTGGTGAAGACGTGTGAAACTCACTCTGCAGGCAGTGTGGAAGTGTGAGGGACTGAGGATTTGCTCAACTCTCAGAAGTAAGATGCTTTTGGACAAGGCGTTCAGCTACCTTCTCACATATGGAACTTAGTATGTAGCACCTGTCTACCACAAGAATTACTGGGAAATCGTGAATTGAGCTTGGAGGCACTCGTCTTGTGTGCCGGGAGATTCCAATTACCTCTCCCAGCACTTCCGTCAAACAGCGAGCCTAGGCCTTTTAGAAGCCAAGGGTACCAGCAGGCTGGATGTGGAGGTAGAGGCCATAAGCTCAACTCTCAGAGGTGTGTATGCATGGGAGGCAGATGTCTGCTACCCGCTCGTACATGGTATTTGGAACCTAGCTACACTCTGGTTGAGGAAAGTCGTTGGAAATCGCTGTATTCAACTCAGATACACGGGAGTTCAGGCCCAGTGCTCACACATGCTTTTCCCGCAACCTCTCCCAGCCACTAACATTAGGATGTTAGCAGCTACTCCTACAGTCAGGCAGCATGCGGGAGGGTTCTGCCCTGTCCTCAGCTCTCACAGGGAAGCATGTCTTGAAGCCAGCTGTCAAGTAGCTGCATTCCTTTGGCAGTGAGAAGGTAGCAGTATTCTGAGTCAGGAGGTTCCAAGATTACCAGTCGACTGCACCTGGTGATACCCTCCAGGTCTGCATTGTTACCCTGCGTCTCAGAAGCCTCTGGCAAACGTCTCTGCTGAAGACCTGCGAAACTCACTCTGCAGGCAGTGTGGAACTGTGAGGGACTGAGGCTGAGCTCAACTCTCAGAAGTTAGATGGTTTTGGACAAGTCGTTCAGCTACCCTCTCACGTATGGAACTTAGTATGTAGCACCAGTCTACCACAGGAATTACTAGGAAATCGCTGAACTGAGCTTGGAGGCACTAGTCTTGTGTGCCGGGTGATTCCAATTACCTCTCCCAGCACTTCTGTCAAACAGCGAGCCTAGGCCTTTTAGAAGCCAAGGGTACCAGCAGGCTGGATGTGGAGGTACAGGCCATAAGCTCAACTCTCAGAAGTGTATATACATGGGAGGCAGATGTCGGCTTCCCACTCAGACATGGGAGTTGGAACCTAGCTACACTGTGATTGAAGAAGGCCATTGGAAATCGCCTTATTCAACTCAGATACACGGGAGTTCAGGCCTAGTTCTCACACATGCTTTTCCCGCAACCTCTCCCAGCCACTAACATAAGGATGTTAGCAGCTACTCCTACAGTCAGGCAGGATGCGGGAGGGTTCTGCCCTGTCCTCAGCTCTCACAGGGAAGCATGTCTTGAAGCCAGCTGTCCACTAGCTGCATTCCTATGGCAGTGAGAAGGTAGCAGTACTCTGAGTCAGGAGGTTCCAAGATTACCACTCTACTGCACCTGGAGATACCCTCCAGGTCTGCATTGTTAACTTGTACTCAGAAGCCTCTGGCAATCGTCTCAGGTGAAGACGTGTGAAACTCACTCTGCAGGCAGTGTGGAACTGTGAGGGACTGAGGGTGGGCTCAACTCTCAGAAGTAAGATGCTTTTGGACAAGGCGTTCAGCTACCATCTCACATATGGAACTTAGTATGTTGCACCTGTCTACCACAAGAATTACTGGGAAATCGTGAATTGAGCTTGGAGGCACTCGTCTTGTGTGCCGGGTGATTCCAATTACCTCTACCAACACTTCCGTCAAACAGCGAGCCTAGGCCTTTTAGAAGCCAAGAGTACCAGCAGGCTGGATGTGGAGGTACAGGCCATAAGATCAACTCTCAGAAGTGTGTATGCATGGGAGGCAGATGTCTGCTACCCGCTCGTACATGGGATTTGGAACCTAGCTACACTCTGGTTGAGGAAAGCCGTTGGAAATCGCTGTATTCAACTCAGATACACGGGAGTTCAGGCCCAGTGCTCACACATGCTTTTCCCGCAACCTCTCCCAGCCACTAACATTAGGATGTTAGCAGCTACTCCTACAGTCAGGCAGCATGCGGGAGGGTTCTGCCCTGTCCTCAGCTCTCACAGGGAAGCATGTCTTGAAGCCAGCTGTCAACTAGCTGCATTCCTATGGCAGTGAGAAGGTAGCAGTACTCTGAGTCAGGTGGTTCCAAGATTACCACTCTACTGCACCTGGAGATACCCTCCAGGTCTGCATTGTTAACTTGTACTCAGAAGCCTCTGGCAATCGTCTCTGGTGAAGACGTGTGAAACTCACTCTGCAGGCAGTGTGGAACTGTGAGGGACTGAGGGTGGGCTCAACTCTCAGAAGTAAGATGCTTTTGGACAAGGCTTTCAGCTACCTTCTCACATATGGAACTTAGTATGTAGCACCTGTCTACAACAAGAATTACTGGGAAATCGTGAATTGAGCTTGGAGCACTCGTCTTGTGTGCCGGGAGATTCCAATTACCTCTCCCAGCACTTCCGTCAAACAGCGAGCCTAGGCCTTTTAGAAGTCAAGGGTACCAGCAGGCTGGATGTGGAGGTACAGGCCATAAGCTCAACTCTCAGAAGTGTGTATGCATGGGAGGCAGATGTCTGCTACCCACTCGGACATGGGAGTTGGAAACTGGATACACTGTGATTGAAGAAGTCCATTGGAAATCGCTGTATTCAACTCAGATACACGGGAGTTCAGGCCCAGTGCTCACACATGCTTTTCCCGCAACCTCTCCCAGCCACTAACATTAGGATGTTAGCAGCTACTCCTACAGTCAGGCAGGATGCGGGAGTGTTCTGCCCTGTCCTCAGCTCTCACAGGGAAGCATGTCTTGAAGCCAGCTGTCAACTAGCTGCACACCTATGGCAGTGAGAAGGTAGCAGTACTCTGAGTCAGGAGGTTCCAAGATTACCACTCTACTGAACCTGGAGATACCCTCCAGGTCTGCATTGTTAACTTGTACTCAGAAGCCTCTGGCAATCGTCTCTGGTGAAGACGTGTGAAACTCACTCTGCAGGCAGTGTGGAACTGTGAGGGATTGAGGGTGAGCTCAACACTCAGAAGAAAGATGCTTTGGACAAGGCGTTCAGCTACCTTCTCACATATGGAACTTAGTATGTAGCACCTGTCTACCACAAGAATTACTGGGAAATCGTGAATTGAGCTTGGAGGCACTCATCTAGTGTGCCGGGACATTCCAATTACCTCTCCCAGCACTTCCGTCAAACAGCGAGCCTAGGCATTTTAGAAGCCAAGGGTACCAGCAGGCTGGATGTGGAGGTACAGGCCATAAGCTCAACTCTCAGAAGTGTGTATGCATGGGAGGCAGATGTCTGCTACCCGCTCGTACATGGGATTTGGAACCTAGCTACACTCTGGTTGAGGAAAGCCGTTGGACATCGCTGTATTCAACTCAGATACACGGGAGTTCAGGCCCAGTGCTCACACATGCTTTTCGCGCAACCTCTCCCAGCCACTAACATAAGGATGCTAGCAGCTACTCCTACAGTCAGGCAGGATGCGGGAGGGTTCTGCCCTTTCCTCAGCTCTCACAGGGAAGCATGTCTTGAAGCCAGCTGTCAACTAGCTGCATTCCTATGGCAGTGAGAAGGTAGTAGTATTCTGAGATAGGAGGTTCCAAGATTACCAGGCTACTGCACCTGGGGATACCCTCAAGGTCTGCTTTGTTACCCTGCGTCTCAGAAGCCTCTGGCAAACGTCTCTGCTGAAGACCTGCGAACCTGACTTTGCAGGCATGTGGAACTGTGAGGGACTTAGCCTGAGCTCAACTCTCAGAAGTAAGATGGTTTTGGACAAGGCGTTCAGCTACCATCTCACGTATGGAACTTAGTATGTAGCACCAGTCTACCACAGGAATTACTAGGAAATCGCTGAACTGAGCTTGGAGGCACTAGTCTTGTGTGCCGGGTGATTCCAATTACCTCTCCCAACACTTCCGTCAAACAGCGAGCCTAGGCCTTTTAGAAGCCAAGGGTACCAGCAGGCTGGATGTGGAGGTACAGGCCATAAGCTCAACTCTCAGAAGTGTATATGCATGGGAGGCAAATGTCTGGTACCCACTCGGACATGGGAGTTGGAACCTAACTACACTGTGATTGAAGAAGGCCATTGGAAATCGCTGTATTCAACTCAGATACACGGGAGTTCAGGCCCAGTGCTCACACATGCTTTTCGCGCAACCTCTCCCAGCCACTAACATAAGGATGTTAGCAGCTACTCCTACAGTCAGGCAGGATGCGGGAGGGTTCTGCCCTGTCCTCAGCTCTCACAGGGAAGCATGTCTTGAAGCCAGCTGTCAACTAGCTGCATTCCGATGGCAGTGAGAAGGTAGCAGTACTCTGAGTCAGGAGGTTCCAAGATTACCACTCTACTGCACCTGGAGATACCCTCCAGGTCTGCATTGTTAACTTGTACTCAGAAGCCTCTGGCAATCGTCTCTGGTGAAGACGTGTGAAACTCACTCTGCAGGCAGTGTGGAACTGTGAGGGACTGAGGGTGGGCTCAACTCTCAGAAGTAAGATGCTTTTGGACAAGGCGTTCAGCTACCATCTCACATATGGAACTTAGTATGTAGCACCTGTCTACCAAGAGAATTACTGGGAAATCGTGAATTGAGCTTGGAGGCACTCGTCTTGTGTGCCGGGAGATTCCAATTACCTCTCCCAGCACTTCCGTCAAACAGCGAGCCTAGGCCTTTTAGAAGCCAAGGGTACCAGCAGGCTGGATGTGGAGGTACAGGCCATAAGCTCAACTCTCAGAAGTGTGTATGCATGGGAGGCAGATGTCTGCTACCCGCTCGTACATGGTATTTGGATCCTAGCTACACTCTGGTTGAGGTAAGCCGTTGGAAATCGCTGTATTCAACTCAGATACACGGGAGTTCAGGCCCAGTGCTCACACATGCTTTTCCCGCAACCTCTCCCAGCCACTAACATTAGGATGTTAGCAGCTACTCCTACAGTCAGGCAGCATGCGGGAGGGTTCTGCCCTGTCCTCAGCTCTCTCAGGGAAGCATGTCTTGAAGCCAGCTAGCTGTCAACTAGCTGCATTCCTATGGCAGTGAGAAGGTAGCAGTATTCTGAGTCAGGAGGTTCCAAGATTACCATTCGACTGCACCTGGGGATACCCTCCAGGTCTGCATTGTTACCCTGCGTCTCAGAAGCCTCTGGCAAACGTCTCTGCTGAAGACCTGCGAAACTCACTCTGCAGGCAGTGTGGAACTGTGAGGGACTGAGGGTGAGCTCAACTCTCAGAAGTAAGATGGTTTTGGACAAGGCGCTCAGCTACCCTCTCAGGTATGGAACTTAGTATGTAGCACCAGTCTACCACAGGAATTACTAGGAAATCGCTGAACTGAGCTTGGAGGCACTAGTCTTGTGTGCCGGGTGATTCCAATTACCCCTCCCAGCACTTTCGTCAAACAGCGAGCCTAGGCCTTTTAAGAGCCAAGGGTACCAGCAGGCTGGATGTGGAGGTACAGGCCATAAGCTCAACTCTCAGAAGTGTGTATGCATGGGAGGCAGATGTCTGCTACCCGCTCGTACATGGGATTTGGAAACTAGCTACACTCTGGTTGAGGAAAGCCGTTGGAAATCGCTGTATTCAACTCAGATACACGGGAGTTCAGGCCCAGTGCTCACACATGCTTTTCCCGCAACCTCTCCCAGCCACTAACATTAGGATGTTAGCAGCTACTCCTACAGTCAGGCAGGATGCGGGAGGGTTCTGCCCTGTCCTCAGCTCTCTCAGGGAAGCATGTCTTGAAGCCAGCTAGCTGTCAACTAGCTGCATTTCTAAGACAGTGAGAAGGTAGCAGTATTCTGAGTCAGGAGGTTCCAAGATTACCAGTCTACTGCACCTGGGGATACCCTCCAGGTCTGCATTGTTACCCTGCGTCTCAGAAGCCTCTGGCAAACGTCTCTGCTGAAGACCTGCGAAACTCACTCTGCAGGCAGTGTGGAACTGTGAGGGACTGAGGCTGAGCTCAACTCTCAGAAGTAAGATGGTTTGGACAAGGCGTTCAGCTACCCTCTCAGGTATGGAACTTAGTATGTAGCACCAGTCTACCACAGGAATTACTAGGAAATCCCTGAACTGAACTTGGAGGCACTAGTCTTGTGTGCCGGGTGATTCCAATTACCTCTCCCAGCACTTCCGTCAAACAGCGAGCCTAGGCCTTTTAGAAGCCAAGGGTACCAGCAGGCTGGATGTGGAGGTACAGGCTATAAGCTCAACTCTCATAAGTGTGTTTGCATGGGAGGCAGATGTCTGCTACCCACTCGGACATGGGAGTTGGAAACTGGCTACACTGTGATTGAAGAAGTCCATTGGAAATCGCTGTATTCAACTCAGATACACGGGAGTTCAGGCCCAGTGCTCACACATGCTTTTCCCGCAACCTGTCCCAGCCACTAACATTAGGATGTTAGCAGCTACTCCTACAGTCAGGCAGGATGCGGGAGTGTTCTGCCCTGTCCTCAGCTCTCACAGGGAAGCATGTCTTGAAGCCAGCTGTCAACTAGCTGCATTCCTATGGCAGTGAGAAGGTAGCAGTACTCTGAGTCAGGAGGTTCCAAGATTACCACTCTACTGCAGCTGGAGATACCCTCCAGGTCTGCATTGTTAACTTGTACTCAGAAGCCTCTGGCAATCGTCTCTGGTGAAGATGTTTGAAACTCACTCTGCAGGCAGTGTGGAACTGTGAGGGACTGAGGGTGAGCTCAACTCTCAGAAGTAAGATGGTTTTGGACAAGGCGTTCAGCTACCTTCTCACATATGGAACTTAGTATGTAGCACATGTCTACCACAAGAATTACTGGGAAATCGTGAATTGAGCTTGGAGGCACTCGTCTTGTGTGCCGGGAGATTCCAATTACCTCTCCCAGCACTTCCGTCAAACAGCGAGCCTAGGTCTTTTAGAAGCCAAGTGTACCAGCAGGCTGGCTGTGGAGGTACAGGCCATTGGCTCAACTCTCAGAAGTGTGTATGCATGGGAGGCAGATGTCTGCTACCCGCTCCTACATGGGATTTGGAACCTAGCTACACTCTGGTTGAGGAAAGCCGTTGGAAATCGCTGTATTCAACTCAGATACACGGGAGTTCAGGCCCAGTGCTCACACATGCTTTTCCCGCAACCTCTCCCAGCCACTAACATAAGGATGTTAGCAGCTACTCCTACAGTCAGGCAGGATGCGGGAGGGTACTGCCCTGTCCTCAGCTCTCACAGGGAAGCATGTCTTGAAGCCAGCTGTCAACTAGCTGCATTCCTATGGCAGTGAGAAGGTAGCAGTAGTCTGAGTCAGGAGGTTCCAAGATTACCACTCTACTGCAGCTGGAGATACCTTCCAGGTGTGCATTGTTAACTTGTACTCAGAAGCCTCTGGCAATCGTCTCTGGTGAAGATGTGTGAAACTCACTCTGCAGGCAGTGTGGAACTGTGAGGGACTGAGGGTGGGCTCAACTCTCAGAGGTAAGATGCTTTTGGACAAGGCGTTCAGCTACCTTCTCACATATGGAACTTAGTATGTAGCACCTGTCTACCTCAAGAATTACTGGGAAATCGTGAATTGAGCTTAGAGGCACTCGTCTTGTGTGCCGGGAGATTCCAATTACCTCTCCCAGAACTTCCGTCAAACAGCGAGCCTAGGCCTTTTAGAAGCCAATGGTACCAGCAGGCTGGATGTGGAGGTACAGGCCATAAGCTCAACTCTCAGAAGTGTGTATGCATGGGAGGCAGATGTCTGCTACCCTCTCGTACATGGGATTTGGAACCTAGCTACACTCTGGTTGAGGAAAGCCGTTGGAATCGCTGTATTCAACTTAGATACACGGGAGTTCAGGCCCAGTGCTCACACATGCTTTTCCCGCAACCTCTACCAGCCACTAACATAAGGATGTTAGCAGCTACTCCTACAGTCAGGCAGGATGCGGTAGGGTTCTGCCCTGTCCTCAGCTATAGAGGGAAGCATGTCTTGAAGCCAGCTGTCAACTAGCTGCATTCCTATGGCAGTGAGAAGGTAGCAGTACTCTGAGTCAGGAGGTTCCAAGATTACCAGTCGACTGCACCTGGGGATACCCTCCAGGTCTGCATTGTTACCCTGCGTCTCAGAAGCCTCTGGCAAACGTCTCTGCTGAAGACCTGCGAAACTCACTCTGCAGGCAGTGTGGAACTGTGAGGGACTGAGGCTGAGCTCAACTCTCAGAAGTAAGATGGTTTTGGACAAGGCGTTCAGCTACACTCTCACGTATGGAACTTAGTATGTAGCACCAGTCTACCACAGGAATTACTAGGAAATCGCTGAACTGATCTTGGAGGCACTAGTCTTGTGTGCCGGGTGATTCCAATTACCTCTCCCAGCACTTCCGTCAAACAGCGAGTCTAGGCCTTTTAGAAGCCAAGGGTACCAGCAGGCTGGATGTGGAGGTACAGGCCATAAGCTCAACTCTCAGAAGTGTGTATGCATGGGAGGCAGATGTCTGCTACCCGATCGTACATGGGATTTGAACCTAGCTACACTCTGGTTGAGGAAAGCCGTTGGAAATCGCTGTATTCAACTCAGATACACGGGAGTTCAGGCCCAGTGCTCACAAATGCTTTTAACGCAACCTCTCCCAGCCACTAACATTAGGATGTTAGCAGCTAATCCTACAGTCAGGCAGGATGGGGGAGGGTTCTGCCCTGTCCTCAGCTCTCACAGGGAAGCATGTCTTGAAGCCAGCTGTCAACTAGCTGCATTCCTATGGCAGTGAGAAGGTAACAGTACTCTGAGTCAGGAGGTTCCAAGTTTACCACTCTACTGCACCTGGAGATACCCTCCAGGTCTGCATTGTTAACTTGTACTCAAAAGCCTCTGGCAATCGTCTCCGGTGAAGACGTGTGAAACTCACTCTGCAGGCAGTGTGGAACTGTGAGGGACTGAGGGTGGGCTCAACTCTCAGAAGTAAGATGCTTTTGGACAAGGCGTTCAGCTACCATCTCACATATGGAACTTAGTATGTAGCACCTGTCTACCACAAGAATTACTGGGAAATCGTGAATTGAGCTTGGAGGCACTCGTCTTGTGTGCCGGGAGATTCCAATTACCTCTCCCAGCACTTCCGTCAAACAGCGAGCCTAGGCCTTTTAGAAGCCAAGGGTACCAGCAGGCTGGATGTGGAGGTACAGGCCATAAGCTCAACTCTCAGAAGTGTGTATGCATGGGAGGCAGATGTCTGCTACCCACTCGGACATGGGATTTGGAACCTAGCTATATTGTGATTGAAGAAGGCCATTGGAAATCGCTGTATTAAACTCAGATACACGGGAGTTCAGGCCCAGTGCTCACACATGCTTTTCCCACAACCTCTCCCAGCCACTAACATAAGGATGTTAGCAGCTACTCCTACAGTCAGGCAGGATGCGGGAGTGTTCTGCCCTGTCCTCAGCTCTCACAGGGAAGCATGACTTGAAGCCAGCTGTCAACTAGCTGCATTCCTATGGCAGTGAGAAGGTAGCAGTAGTCTGAGTCAGGAGGTTCCAAGATTACCAGTCTACTGCACCTGGGGATACGCTCCAGGTCTCAATTGTTACCCTGCGTCTCAGAAGCCTCTAGCAAACGTCTCTGCTGAAGACCTGCGAAACTCACTCTGCTGGCAGTGTGGAACTGTGAGGGACTGAGGCTGAGCTCAACTCTCAGAAGTAAGATGGTTTTGGACAAGGCGTTCAGCTACCCTCTCACGTATGGAACTTAGTATGTAGCACCAGTCTACCACAGGAATTACTAGGAAATCGCTGAACTGAGCTTGGAGGGACTAGTCTTGTGTGCCGGGTGATTCCAATTACCTCTCCCAGCACTTCCGTCAAACAGCGAGCCTAGGCCTTTTAGAAGCCAAGGGTACCAGCAGCCTGGATGTGGAGGTACAGGCCATAAGCTCAACTCTCAGAAGTGTGTATGCATGGGAGGCAGATGTCTGCTACCCACTCAGACATGGGAGTTGGAACCTGGCTACACTATGATTGAACAAGGCCATTGGAAATCGCTGTATTCAACTCAGATACACGGGATTTCAGGCCCAGTGCTCACACATGCTTTTCTCGCAACCTCTCACAGCCACTAACATAAGGATGTTAGCAGCTACTCCTACAGTCAGGCAGGATGCGGGAGGTTCTGCCCTGTCCTCAGCTCTCACAGGGAAGCATGTCTTGAAGCCAGCTGTCAACTAGCTGCATTCCTATGGCAGTGAGAAGGTAGCAGTACTCTGAGTCAGGAGGTTCCAAGATTACCACTCTACTGCAGCTGGAGATACCCTCCAGGTCTGCATTGTTAACTTGTACTCAGAAGCCTCTGGCAATCGTCTCTGGTGAAGATGTGTGAAACTCACTCTGCAGGCAGTGTGGAACTGTGAGGGACTGAGGGTGAGCTCAAACTTCAGAAGTACGATGCTTTTGGACAAGGCGTTCAGCTACCTTCTCACATATGGAACTTAGTAAGTAGCACATGTCTACCACAAGAATTACTGGGAAATCGTGAATTGAGCTTGGAGGCACTCGTCTTGTGTGCCGGGAGATTCCAATTACCTCTCCCAGCACTTCCGTCAAACAGCGAGCCTAGGTCTTTTAGAAGCCAAGTGTACCAGCAGGCTGGCTGTGGAGATACAGGCCATAAGCTCAACTCTCAGAAGTGTGTATGCATGGGAGGCAGATGTCTGCTACCCGCTCCTACATGGGATTTGGAACCTAGCTACACTCTGGTTGAGGAAAGCCGTTGGAAATCGCTGTATTCAACTCAGATACACGGGAGTTCAGGCCCAGTGCTCACACATGCTTTTCCCGCAACCTCTCCCAGCCACTAACATTAGGATGTTAGCAGCTACTCCTACAGTCAGGCAGGATGCGGGAGGGTTCTGCCCTTTCCTCAGCTCTCACAGGGAAGCATGTCCTGAAGCCAGCTGTCAACTAGCTGCATTCCTATGGCAGTGAGAAGGTAGCAGTACTCTGAGTAAGGAGGTTCCAAGATTACCACTCTACTGCACCTGGAGATACCCTCCAGGTCTGCATTGTTAACTTGTACTCAGAAGCCTCTGGCAATCGTCTCTGGTGAAGACGTGTGAAACTCACTCTGCAGGCAGTGTGGAACTGTGAGCGACTGAGGGTGAGCTCAACTCTCAGAAGTAAGATGCTTTTGGACAAGGCGTTCAGCTACCTTCTCACATATGGAACTTAGTATGTAGCACCTGTCTACCACAAGAATTACTGGGAAATCGTGAATTGAGCTTGGAGGCACTCGTCTTGTGTGCCGGGACATTCCAATTACCTCTCCCAGCACTTCCGTCAAACAGCGAGCCTAGGCCTTTTAGAAGCCAAGGGTACCAGCAGGCTGGATGTGGAGGTACAGGGCATAAGCTCAACTCTCAGAAGTGTGTATGCATGGGAGGCAGATGTCTGCTACCCGCTCGTACATGGGATTTGGAACCTAGCTACACTCTGGTTGAGGAAAGTCGTTGGAAATCGCTGTATTCAACTCAGATACACGGGAGTTCAGGCCCAGTGCTCACACATGCTTTTCCCGCAACCTCACCCAGCCGCTAACATTAGGATGTTAGCAGCTACTCCTACAGTCAGGCAGGATGCGGGAGGGTTCTGCCCTGTCCTCAGCTCTCTCAGGGAAGCATGTCTTGAAGCCAGCTGTCAACTAGCTGCTTTCCTATGGCAGTGAGAAGGTAGCAGTAGTCTGAGTCAGGAGGTTCCAAGATTACCACTCTACTGCACCTGGAGATACCATCCAGGTCTGCATTGTTAACTTGTACTCACAAGCCTCTGGCAATCGTCTCTGGTGAAGACGTGTGAAACTCACTCTGCAGGCAGTGTGCAAGTGTGAGGGACTGAGGGTGTGCTCAACTCTCAGAAGTAAGATGCTTTTGGACAAGGCGTTCAGCTACCTTCTCACATATGGAACTTAGTATGTAGCACCTGTCTACCACAAGAATTACTGGGAAATCTTGAATTGAGCTTGGAGGCACTCGTCTTGTGTGCCGGGAGATTCCAATTACCTCTCCCAGCACTTCCGTCAAACAGCGAGCCTAGGTCTTTTAGAAGCCAAGGGTACCAGCAGGCTGGATGTGGAGGTACAGGCCATAAGCTCAACTCTCAGAAGTGTGTATGCATGGGAGGCAGATGTCTGCTACCCGCTCGTACAGGGGATTTGGACCCTAGCAACACTCTGGTTGAGGAAAGCCGTTGGAAATCGCTGTATTCAACTCAGATACACGTGAGTTCAGGCCCAGTGCTCACACATGCTTTTCCCGCAACCTATCCCAGCCACTAACATAAGGATGTTAGCAGCTACTCCTACAGTCAGGCAGGATGCGGGAGGGTTCTGCCCTTTCCTCAGCTCTCACAAGGAAGCATGTCTTGAAGCCAGCTGTCAACTAGCTGCATTCCTATGGCAGTGAGAAGGTAACAGTACTCTGAGTCTGGAGGTTCCAAGATTACCAGTCTTCTGCACCTGGGGATACCCTCCAGGTCTGCATTGTTACCCTGCGTCTCAGAAGCCTCTGGCAAACGTCTCTGCTGAAGACCTGCGAAACTCATTCTGCAGGCAGTGTGGAACTGAGAGGGACTGAGGGTGAGCTCAACTCTCAGAAGTAAGATGGATTTGGACAAGGCGTTCAGGTACCCTCTCACGTATGGAACTTAGTATGTAGCACCAGTCTACCAAAGGAATTACTAGGAAATCGCTGAACTGAGCTTGGAGGCACTAGTCTTGTGTGCCGGGTGATTCCAATTACCTCTCCCAGCACTTCCGTCAAACAGCGAGCCTAGGCCTTTTAGAAGCCAAGGGTACCAGCAGGCTGGATGTGGAGGTACAGGCCATAAGCTCAACTCTCAGAAGTGTATATACATGGGAGGCAGATGTCGGCTTCCCACTCGGACATGGGAGTTGGAACCTAGCTACACTGTGATTGAAGAAGGCCATTGGAAATCGCTGTATTCAACTCAGATACACGGGAGTTCAGGCCAAGTTCTCACACATGCTTTTCCCCCAACCTCTCCCAGCCACTAACATAAGGATGTTAGCAGCTACTCCTACAGTCAGGCAGGATGCGGGACGGTTCTGCCCTGTCCTCAGCTCTCACAGGGAAGCATGTCTTGAAGCCAGCTGTCAACTAGCTGCATTCCTATGGCAGTGAGAAGGTAGCAGTACTCTAAGTCAGGAGGTTCCAAGATTACCACTCTACTGCACCTGGAGATACCCTCCAGGTCTGCATTGTTAACTTGTACTCAGAAGCCTCTGCAATCGTCTCTGGTGAAGACGTGTGAAACTCACTCTGCAGGCAGTGTGGAAGTGTGAGGGACTGAGGGTTTGCTCAACTCTCAGAAGTAAGATGCTTTTGGACAAGGCGTCAGCTACCTTCTCACATATGGAACTTAGTATGTAGCACCTGTCTACCACAAGAATTACTGGGAAATCGTGAATTGAGCTTGGAGGCACTCGTCTTGTGTGCCGGGAGATTCCAATTACCTCTCCCAGCACTTCCGTCAAACAGCGAGCCCAGGCCTTTTAGAAGCCAAGGGTACCAGCAGGCTGGATGTGGAGGTACAGGCCATAAGCTCAACTCTCAGAAGTGTGTATGCATGGGAGGCAGATGTCTGCTACCCGCTCGTACATGGGATTTGGACCCTAGCTACACTCTGGTTGAGGAAAGTCGTTGGAAATCGCTGTATTCAACTCAGATACACGGGAGTTCAGGCCCAGTGCTCACACATGCTTTTCCCGCAACCTCTCCCAGCCATTAACATTAGGATGTTAGCAGCTACTCCTACAGTCAGGCAGCATGCGGGAGGGTTCTGCCCTGTCCTGAGCTCCCTCAGGGAAGCATGTCTTGAAGCCAGCTAGCTGTCAACTAGCTGCATTCCTATGGCAGTGAGAAGGTAGCAGTATTCTGAGTCAGGAGGTTCCAAGATTACCAGTCGACTGCACCTGGGGATACCCTCCAGGTCTGCATTGTTACCCTGCGTCTCAGAAGCCTCTGGCAAACGTCTCTGCTGAAGACCTGCGAAACTCACTCTGCAGGCAGTGTGGAACTGTGAGGGACTGAGGCTGAGCTCAACTCTCAGAAGTAAGATGGTTTTGGACAAGGCGTTCAGCTACCCTCTCACGTATGGAACTTAGTATGTAGCACCAGTCTACCACAGGAATTACTAGGAAATCGCTGAACTGAGCTTGGAGGCACTAGTCTTGTGTGCCGGGTGATTCCAATTACCTCTCCCAGCACTTCTGTCAAACAGCGAGCCTAGGCCTTTTAGAAGCAAGGGTACCAGCAGGCTGGATGTGGAGTTACAGGCCATAAGCTCAACTCTCAGAAGTGTACATGCATGGGAGGCAGATGTCTGCTACCCACTCGGACATGGTGTTGGAACCTAGCTACACTGTGATTGAAGAAGGCCATTGGAAATCGCTGTATTCAACTCAGATACACGGGAGTTCAGGCCTAGTGCTCACACATGCTTTTCCCGCTATCTCTCCCACCCACTAACATAAGGATGTTAGCAGCTACTCCTACAGTCAGGCAGGATGCGGGAGGGTTCTGCCCTGTCCTCAGCTCTCACAGGGAAGCATGTCTTGAAGCCAGCTGTCAACTAGCTGCATTCCTATGGCAGTGAGAAGGTAGCAGTACTCTGAGTCAGGAGGTTCCAAGATTACCACTCTACTGCACCTGGAGATACCCTCCAGGTCTGCATTGTTAACTTGTACTCAGAAGCCTCTGGCAATCGTCTCTGGTGAAGACGTGTGAAACTCACTCTGCAGGCAGTGTGGAAGTGTGAGGGACTGAGGGTGGGCTCAACTCTCAGAAGTAAGATGCTTTTGGACAAGGCGTTCAGCTACCTTCTCACATATGGAACTTAGTATGTAGCACCTGTCTACCACAAGAATTACTGGGAAATCGTGAATTGAGCTTGGAGGCACTCGTCTTGTGTGCCGGGAGATTCCAATTACCTCTCCCAGCACTTCCGTCAAACAGCGAGCCTAGGCCTTTTAGAAGCCAAGGGTACCAGCAGGCTGGATGGGGAGGTACAGGCCATAAGCTCAACTCTCAGAAGTGTGTATGCATTGGAGGCAGATGTCTGCTACCCGCTCGTACATGGGATTTGGACACTAGCTACACTCTGGTTGAGGAAAGACGTTGGAAATCGCTGTATTCAACTAAGATACACGGGAGTTCAGGCCCAGTGCTCACACATGCTTTTCCCGCAACCTCTCCCAGCCACTAACATTAGGATGTTACCAGCTACTCCTACAGTCAGGCAGCATGCGGGAGGGTTCTGCCCTGTCCTCAGCTCTCTCAGGGAAGCATGTCTTGAAGCCAGCTAGCTGTCAACAACCTGCATTCCTATGGCAGTGAGAAGGTAGCAGTATTCTGAGTCAGGAGGTTCCAAGATTACCAGTCGACTGCACCTGGGGATACCATCCAGGTCTGCATTGTTACCCTGCGTCTCAGAAGCCTCTGGCAAACGTCTCTGCTGAAGACCTGCGAAACTCACTCTGCAGGCAGTGTGGAACTGTGAGGGACTGAGGGTGAGCTCAACTCTCAGAAGTAAGATGGTTTTGGACAAGGCGTTCAGCTACCCTCTCACGTATGGAACTTAGTATGTAGCACCAGTCTACCACAGGAATTACTAGGAAATCGCTGAACTGAGCTTGGAGGCACTAGTCTTGTGTGCCGGGTGATTCCAATTACCTCTCCCAGCACTTCTGTCAAACAGCGAGCCTAGGCCTTTTAGAAGCCAAGGGTACCAGCAGGCTGGATGTGGAGGTACAGGACATAAGCTCAACTCTCAGAAGTGTATATACATGGGAGGCAGATGTCGGCTTCCCACTCGGACATGGGAGTTGGAACCTAGCTACACTGTGATTGAAGAAGGCCATTGGAAATCGCTGTATTGAACTCAGATACACGGGAGTTCAGGCCCAGTGCTCACACATGCTTTTCCCGCAAACTCTCCCAGAAACTCTCCCAGCCACTAACATAAGGATGTTAGCAGCTACTCCTACAGTCAGGCAGGATGCGTGAGGGTTCTGCCCTGTCCTCAGCTCTCACAGGGAAGCATGTCTTGAAGCCAGCTGTCAACTAGCTGCATTCCTATGGCAGTGAGAAGGTAGCAGTACTCTGAGTCAGGAGGTTCCAAGATTACCACTCTACTGCACCTGGAGATACCCTCCAGGTCATCATTGTTAACTTGTACTCAGAAGCCTCTGGCAATCGTCTCTGGTGAAGACGTGTGAAACTCACTCTGCAGGCAGTGTGGAAGTGTGAGGGACTGAGGATTTGCTCAACTCTCAGAAGTAAGATGCTTTTGGACAAGGCGTTCAGCTACCTTCTCACATATGGAACTTAGTATGTAGCACCTGTCTACCACAAGAATTACTGGGAAATCGTGAATTGAGCTTGGAGGCACTCGTCTTGTGTGCCGGGAGATTCCAATTACCTCTCCCAGCACTTCCGTCAAACAGCGAGCCTAGGCCTTTTAGAAGCCAAGGGTACCAGCAGGCTGGATGTGGAGGTAGAGGCCATAAGCTCAACTCTCAGAGGTGTGTATGCATGGGAGGCAGATGTCTGCTACCCGCTCGTACATGGTATTTGGAACCTAGCTACACTCTGGTTGAGGAAAGTCGTTGGAAATCGCTGTATTCAACTCAGATACACGGGAGTTCAGGCCCAGTGCTCACACATGCTTTTCCCGCAACCTCTCCCAGCCACTAACATTAGGATGTTAGCAGCTACTCCTACAGTCAGGCAGCATGCGGGAGGGTTCTGCCCTGTCCTCAGCTCTCACAGGGAAGCATGTCTTGAAGCCAGCTGTCAAGTAGCTGCATTCCTTTGGCAGTGAGAAGGTAGCAGTATTCTGAGTCAGGAGGTTCCAAGATTACCAGTCGACTGCACCTGGTGATACCCTCCAGGTCTGCATTGTTACCCTGCGTCTCAGAAGCCTCTGGCAAACGTCTCTGCTGAAGACCTGCGAAACTCACTCTGCAGGCAGTGTGGAACTGTGAGGGACTGAGGCTGAGCTCAACTCTCAGAAGTTAGATGGTTTTGGACAAGTCGTTCAGCTACCCTCTCACGTATGGAACTTAGTATGTAGCACCAGTCTACCACAGGAATTACTAGGAAATCGCTGAACTGAGCTTGGAGGCACTAGTCTTGTGTGCCGGGTGATTCCAATTACCTCTCCCAGCACTTCTGTCAAACAGCGAGCCTAGGCCTTTTAGAAGCCAAGGGTACCAGCAGGCTGGATGTGGAGGTACAGGCCATAAGCTCAACTCTCAGAAGTGTATATACATGGGAGGCAGATGTCGGCTTCCCACTCAGACATGGGAGTTGGAACCTAGCTACACTGTGATTGAAGAAGGCCATTGGAAATCGCCTTATTCAACTCAGATACACGGGAGTTCAGGCCTAGTTCTCACACATGCTTTTCCCGCAACCTCTCCCAGCCACTAACATAAGGATGTTAGCAGCTACTCCTACAGTCAGGCAGGATGCGGGAGGGTTCTGCCCTGTCCTCAGCTCTCACAGGGAAGCATGTCTTGAAGCCAGCTGTCCACTAGCTGCATTCCTATGGCAGTGAGAAGGTAGCAGTACTCTGAGTCAGGAGGTTCCAAGATTACCACTCTACTGCACCTGGAGATACCCTCCAGGTCTGCATTGTTAACTTGTACTCAGAAGCCTCTGGCAATCGTCTCAGGTGAAGACGTGTGAAACTCACTCTGCAGGCAGTGTGGAACTGTGAGGGACTGAGGGTGGGCTCAACTCTCAGAAGTAAGATGCTTTTGGACAAGGCGTTCAGCTACCATCTCACATATGGAACTTAGTATGTTGCACCTGTCTACCACAAGAATTACTGGGAAATCGTGAATTGAGCTTGGAGGCACTCGTCTTGTGTGCCGGGAGATTCCAATTACCTCTCCCAGCACTTCCGTCAAACAGCGAGCCTAGGCCTTTTAGAAGCCAAGGGTACCAGCAGGGTGGATATGAAGGTACAGGCCATAAGCTCAACACTCAGAAGTGTGTATGCATGGGAGACAGATGTCTGCTACCCGCTCGTACCTGGGATTTGGAACCTAGCTACACTCTGGTTGAAAAAAGCCGTTGGAAATCGCTGTATTCAACTCAAATACACGGGAGTTCAGGCCCAGTGCTCACACATGCTTTTCCCGCAACCTCTCCCAGCCACTAACATAAGGATGTTAGCAGCTACTCCTACAGTCAGGGAGCATGCGGGAGGGTTCTGCCCTGTCCTCAGCTCTCTCAGGGAAGCATGTCATGAAGCCAGCTAGCTGTCAACTAGCTGCATTCCTATGGCAGTGAGAAGGTAGCAGTATTCTGAGTCAGGAGGTTGCAAGATTACCAGTCTACTGCACCTGGGGATACCCTCCACGTCTGCATTGGTACCCTGCGTCTCAGAAGCCTCTGGCAAACGTCTCTGCTGAAGACCTGCGAAACTCACTCTGCAGGCAGTGTGGAACTGTGAGGGACTGAGGGTGAGCTCAACTCTCAGAAGTAAGATGGTTTTGGACAAGGCGTTCAGCTACCCTCTCACGTAGGAACTTAGTATGTAGCACCAGTCTACCACAGGAATTACTAGGAAATCGCTGAACTGGGCTTGGAGGCACTAGTCTTGTGTGCCGGGTGATTCCAATTACCTCTCCCAGCACTTCTGTCAAACAGCGAGCCTAGGCCTTTTAGAAGCCAAGGGTACCAGCAGGCTGGATGTGGAGGTACAGGCCATAAGCTCAACTCTCAGAAGTGTATATACATGGGAGGCAGATGTCGGATTCCCACTCGGACATGGGAGTTGGAACCTAGCTACACTGTGATTGAAGAAGGCCATTGGAAATCGCTGTATTCAACTCAGATACACGGGAGTTCAGGCCCAGTTCCCACACATGCTTTTCCCGCAACCTCTCCCAGCCACTAACATAAGGATGTTAGCAGCTACTCCTACAGTCAGGCAGGATGCGGGAGGGTTCTGCCCTGTCCTCAGCTCTCACAGGGAAGCATGTCTTGAAGCCAGCTGTCAACTAGCTGCATTCCTATGGCAGTGAGAAGGTAGCAGTACTCTGAGTCAGGAGGTTCCAAGATTACCACTCTACTGCACCTGGAGATACCCTCCAGGTCTGCATTGTTAACTTGTACTCAGAAGCCTCTGGCAATCGTCTCTGGTGAAGACGTGTGAAACTCACTCTGCAGGCAGTGTGGAAGTGTGAGGGACTGAGGGTGGGCTCAACTCTCAGAAGTAAGATGCTTTTGGAGAAGGCGTTCAGCTACCATCTCACATATGGAACTTAGTATGTAGCACCTGTCTACCACAAGAATTACTGGGAAATCGTGAATTGAGCTTGGAGGCACTCGTCTTGTGTGCCGGGAGATTCCAATTACCTCTCCCAGCACTTCCGTCAAACAGCGAGCCTAGGCCTTTTAGAAGCCAAGTGTACCAGCAGGCTGGATGGGGAGGTACAGGCCATAAGCTCAACTCTCAGAAGTGTGTATGCATGGGAGGCAGATGTCTGCTACCCGCTCGTACATGGGATTTGGACCCTAGCTACACTCTGGTTGATGAAAGTCGTTGGAAATCGCTGTATTCAACTCAGATACACGGGAGTTCAGGCCCAGTGCTCACACATGCTTTTCCCGCAACCTCTCCCAGCCACTAACATTAGGATGTTAGCAGGTACTCCTACAGTCAGGCAGCATGCGGGAGGGTTCTGCCCTGTACTCAGCTCTCTCAGGGAAGCATGTCTTGAAGCCAGCTAGCTGTCCACTAGCTGCATTCCTATGGCTGTGAGAAGGTAGCAGTATTCTGAGTCAGGAGGTTCCAAGATTACCAGTCGACGGCACCTGGGGATACCATCCAGGTCTGCATTGTTACCCTGCGTCTCAGAAGCCTCTGGCAAACGTCTCTGCTGAAGACCTGCGAAACTCACTCTGCAGGCAGTGTGGAACTGTGAGGGACTGAGGGTGAGCTCAACTCTCAGAAGTAAGATGGTTTTGGACAAGGCGTTCAGCTACCCTCTCACGTATGGAACTTAGTATGTAGCACCAGTCTACCACAGGAATTACTAGGAAATCGCTGAACTGAGCTTGGAGGCACTAGTCTTGTGTGCCGGGTGATTCCAATTACCTCTCCCACCACTTCTGTCAAACAGCGAACCTAGGCATTTTAGAAGCCAAGGGTACCAGCAGGCTGGATGTGGAGGTACAGGCCATAAGCTCAACTCTCAGAAGTGTATATACATGGGAGGCAGATGTCGGCTTCCCACTCGGACATGGGAGTTGGAAACTAGCTACACTGTGATTGAAGAAGGCCATTGGAAATCGCTGTATTCAACTCAGATACACGGGAGTTCAGGCCCAGTGCTCACACATGCTTTTCCCGCAAACTCTCCCAGAAACTCTCCCAGCCACTAACATAAGGATGTTAGCAGCTACTCCTACAGTCAGGCAGGATGCGTGAGGGTTCTGCCCTGTCCTCAGCTCTCACAGGGAAGCATGTCTTGAAGCCAGCTGTCAACTAGCTGCATTCCTTTGGCAGTGAGAAGGTAGCAGTACTCTGAGTCAGGAGGTTCCAAGATTACCACTCTACTGCACCTGGAGATACCCTCCAGGTCTGCATTGTTAACTTGTACTCAGAAGCCTCTGGCAATCGTCTCTGGTGAAGACGTGTGAAACTCACTCTGCAGGCAGTGTGGAAGTGTGAGGGACTGAGGATTTGCTCAACTCTCAGAAGTAAGATGCTTTTGGACAAAGCGTTCAGCTACCTTCTCACATATGGAACTTAGTATGTAGCACCTGTCTACCACAAGAATTACTGGGAAGTCGTGAATTGAGCTTGGAGGCACTCGTCTTGTGTGTCGGGAGATTCCAATTGCCTCTCCCAGCACTTCCGTCAAACAGCGAGCCTAGGCCTTTTAGAAGCCAAGGGTACCAGCAGGCTGGATGTGGAGGTACAGGCCATAAGCTCAACTCTCAGAGGTGTGTATGCATGGGAGGCAGATGTCTGCTACCCGCTCGTACATGGGATTTGGAACCTAGCTACACTCTGGTTGAGGAAAGTCGTTGGAAATCGCTGTATTCAACTCAGATACACGGGAGTTCAGGCCCAGTGCTCACACATGCTTTTCCCGCAACCTCTCCCAGCCACTAACATTAGGATGTTAGCAGCTACTCCTACAGTCAGGCAGCATGCGAGAGGGTTCTGCCCTGTCCTCAGCTCTCACAGGGAAGCATGTCTTGAAGCCAGCTGTCAAGTAGCTGCATTCCTTTGGCAGTGAGAAGGTAGCAGTATTCTGAGTCAGGAGGTTCCAAGATTACCAGTCGACTGCACCTGGGGATACCCTCCAGGTCTGCATTGTTACCCTGCGTCTCAGAAGCCTCTGGCAAACGTCTCTGGTGAAGACCTGCGAAACTCACTCTGCAGGCAGTGTGGAACTGTGAGGGACTGAGGCTGAGCTCAACTCTCAGAAGTTAGATGGTTTTGGACAAGTCGTTCAGCTACCCTCTCACGTATGGAACTTAGTATGTAGCACCAGTCTACCACAGGAATTACTAGGAAATCGCTGAACTGAGCTTGGAGGCACTAGTCTTGTGTGCCGGGTGATTCCAATTACCTCTCCCAGCACTTCCGTCAAACAGCGAGCCTAGGCCTTTTAGAAGCCAAGGGTACCAGCAGGCTGGATGTGGAGGTACAGGCCATAAGCTCAACTCTCAGAAGTGTGTATGCATGGGAGGCAGATGTCTGCTACCCACTCGGACATGGGAGTTGGAACCTAGCTACACTGTGATTGAAGAAGGCCATTGGAAATCGCTGTATTCAACTCAGATACACGGGAGTTCAGGCCAGGTGCTCACACATGCTTTTCCCGCAACCTCTCCCAGCCACTAACATAAGGATGTTAGCAGCTACTCCTACAGTCAGGCAGGATGCGAGAGGGTTCTGCCCTGTCCTCAGCTCTCACAGGGAAGCATGTCTTGAAGCCAGCTGTCAACTAGCTGCATTCCTATGGCAGTGAGAAGGTAGCAGTACTCTGAGTCAGGAGGTTCCAAGATTACCACTCTACTGCACCTGGAGATACCCTCCAGGTCTGCATTGTTAACTTGTACTCAGAAGCCTCTGGCAATCATTTCTGGTGAAGACGTGTGAAACTCACTCTGCAGGCAGTGAAGAACTGTGAGGGACTGAAGGTGGGCTCAACTCTCAGAAGTAAGATGCTTTTGGACAAGGCGTTCAGCTACCATCTCACATATAGAACTTAGTATGTAGCACCTGTCTACCACAAGAATTACTGGGAAATCGTGAATTGAGCTTGGAGGCACTCGTCTTGTGTGCCGGGAGATTCCAATTACCTCTCCCAGCACTTCCGTCAAACAGCGAGCCTAGGCCTTTTAGAAGCCAAGGGTACCAGCAGGCTGGATGTGGAGGTACAGGCCATAAGCTCAACTCTCAGAAGTGTGTATGCATGGGAGGCAGATGTCTGCTACCCGCTCGTACATGGGATTTGGAACCTAGCTACACTCTGGTTGAGGAAAGCCGTTGGAAATCGCTGTATTCAACTCAGATACACGGGAGTTCAGGCCCAGTGCTCACACATGCTTTTCCCGCAACCTCTCCCAGCCACTAACATTAGGATGTTAGCAGCTACTCCTACAGTCAGGCAGCATGCGGGAGGGTTCTGCCCTGTCCTCAGCTCTCACAGTGAAGCATGTCTTGAAGCCAGCTGTCAAGTAGCTGCATTCCTTTGGCAGTGAGAAGGTAGCAGTATTCTGAGTCAGGAGGTTCCAAGATTACCAGTCGACTGCACCTGGTGATACCCTCCAGGTCTGCATTGTTACCCTGCGTCTCAGAAGCCTCTGGCAAACGTCTCTGGTGAAGACCTGCGAAACTCACTCTGCAGGCAGTGTGGAACTGTGAGGGACTGAGGCTGAGCTCAACTCTCAGAAGTTGGTGGTTTTGGACAAGTCGTTCAGCTACCCTCTCACGTATGGAACTTAGTATGTAGCACCAGTCTACCACAGGAATTACTAGGAAATCGTTGAACTGAGCTTGGAGGCACTAGTCTTGTGTGCCGGGTGATTCCAATTACCTCTCCCAGCACTTCCGTCAAACAGCGAGCCTAGGCCTTTTAGAAGCCAAGGGTACCAGCAGGCTGGATGTGGAGGTACAGGCCATAAGCTCACTCTCAGAAGTGTGTATGCATGGGAGGCAGATGTCTGCTACCCACTCGGACATGGGAGTTGGAACCTAGCTACACTGTGATTGAAGAAGGCCACTGGAAATCGCTGTATTCAATTCAGATACACGGGAGTTCAGGCCAGGTGCTCACACATGCTTTTCCCTCAACCTCTCCCAGCCACTAACATAAGGATGTTGGCAGCTACTCCTACAGTCAGGCAGGAGGCGAGAGGGTTCTGCCCTGTCCTCAGCTCTCACAGGGAAGCATGTCTTGAAGCCAGCTGTCAACTAGCTGCATTCCTATGGCAGTGAGAAGGTAGCAGTACTCTGAGTCAGGAGGTTCCAAGATTACCACTCTACTGCACCTGGAGATACCCTCCAGGTCTGCATTGTTAACTTGTACTCAGAAGCCTCTGGCAATCGTCTCTGGTGAAGACGTGTGAAACTCACTCTGCAGGCAGTGAAGAACTGTGAGGGACTGAAGGTGGGCTCAACTCTCAGAAGTAAGATGCTTTTGGACAAGGCGTTCAGCTACCATCTCACATATGGAACTTAGTATGTAGCACCTGTCTACCACAAGAATTACTGGGAAATCGTGAATTGAGCTTGGAGGCACTCGTCTTGTGTGCCGGGAGATTCCAATTACCTCTCCCAGCACTTCCGTCAAACAGCGAGCCTAGGCCTTTTAGAAGCCAAGGGTACTAGTGGCTGGATGTGGAGGTACAGGCCATAAGCTGAACCCTCAGAAGTGTGTATGCATGGGAGGCAGATGTCTGCTACCCGCTCGTACATGGGATTTGGAACCTAGCTACACTCTGGTTGAGGAAAGTCGTTGGAAATCGCTGTATTCAACTCAGATACACGGGAGTTCAGGCCCAGTGCTCACACATGCTTTTCCCGCAACCTCTCCCAGCCACTAACATTAGGATGTTAGCAGCTACACCTACAGTCAGACAGCATGCGGGAGGATTCTGCCCTGTCCTCAGCTCTCACAGGGAAGCATGTCTTGAAGCCAGCTGTCAACTAGCTGCATTCCTATGGCAGTGAGAAGGTAGCAGTACTCTGAGTCAGGAGGTTCCAAGATTACAAGTCGACTGCACCTGTGGATACCCTCCAGGTGTGCATTGTTATCCTTCGTCTCAGAAGCCTCTGGCAAACGTCTCTGCTGAAGACCTGCGAAACTCACTCTGCAGGCAGTGTGGAACTGTGAGGGACTGAGGGTGGGCTCAACTCTCAGAAGTAAGATGCTTTTGGACAAGGCGTTCAGCTACCATCTCACATATGGACTTAGTATGTAGCACCTGTCTACCACAAGAATTACTGGGAAATCGTGAATTGAGCTTGGAGGCACTCGTCTTGTGTGCCGGGAGATTCCAATTACCTCTCCCAGCACTTCCGTCAAACAGCGAGCCTAGGCCTTTTCGAAGCCAAGGGTACCAGCAGGCTGGATGTGGAGGTACAGGCCATAAGCTCAACTCTCAGAAGTGTATATACATGGGAGGCAGATGTCGGCTTCCCACTCGGACATGGGAGTTGGAACCTAGCTACACTATGATTGAAGAAGGCCATTGGAAATCGCTGTATTCAACTCAGATACACGGGAGTTCAGGCCCAGTGCTCACACATGCTTTTCCCGCAACCTCTCCCAGCCACTAACATAAGGATGTTAGCAGCTACTCCTACAGTCAGGCAGGATGCGGAGGGTTCTGCCCTGTCCTCAGCTCTCACAGGGAAGCATGTCTTGAAGCCAGCTGTCAACTAGCTGCATTCCTATGGCAGTGAGAAGGTAGCAGTACTCTGAGTCAGGAGGTTCCAAGATTACCACTCTACTGCACCTGGAGATACCCTCCAGGTCTGCATTGTTAACTTGTACTCAGAAGCCTCTGGCAATCGTCTCTGGTGAAGACGTGTGAAACTCACTCTGCAGGCAGTGTGGAACTGTGAGGGACTGAGGGGGGTCTCAACTCTCAGAAGTAAGATGCTTTTGGACAAGGCGTTCAGCTACCATCTCACATATGGAACTTAGTATGTAGCACCTGTCTACCACAAGAATTACTGGGAAATCGTGAATTGAGCTTGGAGGCACTCGTCTTGTGTGCCGGGAGATTCCAATTACCTCTCCCAGCACTTCGTCAAACAGCGAGCCTAGGCCTTTTAGAAGCCAAGGGTACCAGCAGGCTGGATGTGGAGGTACAGGCCATAAGCTCAACTCTCAGAAGTGTGTATGCATTGGAGGCAGATGTCTGCTACCCGCTGGTACATGGGATTTGGAACCTAGCTACACTCTGGTTGAGGAAAGCCGTTGGAAATCGCTGTATTCAACTCAGATACACGGGAGTTCAGGCCCAGTGCTCACACATCCTTTCGCGCAACCTCTCCCAGCCACTAACATTAGGATGTTAGCAGCTACTCCTACAGTCAGGCAGCATGCGGGAGGGTCCTGCCCTGTCCTCAGCTCTCTCAGGGAAGCATGTCTTGAAGCCACCTAGCTGTCAACTAGCTGCATTCCTATGGCAGTGTGAAGGTAGCAGTATTCTGAGTCAGGAGGTTCCAAGTTTACCAGTCGACTGCACCTGGGGATACCCTCCAGGTCTGCATTGTTACCCTGCGTCTCAGAAGCCTCTGGCAAACGTCTCTGCTGAAGACCTGCGAAACTCACTCTGCAGGCAGTGTGGAACTGTGAGGGACTGAGGGTGAGCTCAACTCTCAGAAGTAAGATGGTTTTGGACAAGGCGTTCAGCTACCCTCTCACGTATGGAACTTAGTATGTAGCACCAGTCTACCACAGGAATTACTAGGAAATCGCTGAACTGAGCTTGGAGGCACTAGTCTTGTGTGCCGGGTGATTCCAATTACCTCTCCCAGCACTTCTGTCAAACATCCAGCCTAGGCCTTTTAGAAGCCAAGGGTACCAGCAGGCTGGATGTGGAAGTACAGGCCAAAGGCTCAACTCTCAGAAGTGTATATACATGGGAGGCAGATGTCGGCTTCCCACTCGGACATGGGAGTTGGAACCTAGCTACACTGTGATTGAAGAAGGCCATTGGAAATCGTTGTATTCAACTCAGATACACGGGAGTTCAGGCCCAGTTCTCACACATGCTTTTCCCGCAACTTCTCCCAGCCACTAACTTAAGGATGTTAGCAGCTACTCCTACAGTCAGGCAGGATGCGGGAGGGTTCTGCCCTGTCCTCAGCTCTCACAGGGAAGCATGTCTTGAAGCCAGCTGTCAACTAGCTGCATTCCTATGGCAGTGAGAAGGTAGCAGTACTCTGAGTCAGGAGGTTCCAAGATTACCACTCTACTGCACCTGGAGATACCCTCCAGGTCTGCATTGTTAACTTGTATTCAGAAGCCTCTGGCAATCGTCTCTGGTGAAGACGTGTGAAACTCACTCTGCAGCCAGTGTGGAAGTGTGAGGGACTGAGGGTGTGCTCAACTCTCAGAAGTAAGATGCTTTTGGACAAGGCGTTCAGCTACCATCTCACATATGGAACTTAGTATGTAGCACCTGTCTACCACAAGAATTACTGGGAAATCGTGAATTGAGCTTGGAGGCACTCGTCTTGTGTGCCGGGTGATTCCAATTACCTCTCCCAGCACTTCCGTCAAACAGCGAGCCTAGGCCTTTTAGAAGCCAAGGGTACCAGCAGGCTGGATGTGGAGGTACAGGCCATAAGCTCAACTCTCAGAAGTGTGTATGCATGGGAGGCAGATGTCTGCTACCTGCTCGTACCTGGGATTTGGAACCTAGCTACACTCTGGTTGAGGAAAGCCGTTGGAAATCGCTGTATTCAACTCAGATACACGGGAGTTCAGGCCCAGTGCTCACACATGCTTTTCCCGCAACCTCTCCCAGCCACTAACATTAGGATGTTAGCAGCTACTCCTACAGTCAGGCAGCATGCGGGAGGGTTCTGCCCTGTCCTCAGCTCTCTCAGGGAAGCATGTCTTGAAGCCAGCTAGCTGTCAACTAGCTGCATTCCTATGGCAGTGAGAAGGTAGCAGTATTCTGAGACAGGAGGTTCCAAGATTACCAGTCGACTGCACCTGGGGATACCCTCCAGGTGTGCATTGTTACCCTGCGTCTCAGAAGCCTCTGGCAAACGTCTCTGCTGAAGACCTGCGAAAATCACTCTGCAGGCAGTGTGGAACTGTGAGGGACTGAGGGTGAGCTCAACTCTCAGAAGTAAGATGGTTTTGGACAAGGCGTTCAGCTACCCTCTCACGTATGGAACTAGTATGTAGCACCAGTCTACCACAGGAATTACTAGGAAATCGCTGAACTGAGCTTGGAGGCACTAGTCTTTTGTGCCGCGTGATTCCAATTACCTCTCCCAGCACTTCTGTCAAACAGCGAGCCTAGGCCTTTCAGAAGCCAAGGGTACCAGCAGTCTGGATGTGGAGGTACAGGCCATAAGCTCAACTCTCAGAAGTGTATATACATGGGAGGCAGATGTTGGCTTCCCACTCGGACATGGGAGTTGGAACCTAGCTACACTGTGATTGAAGAAGGCCATTGGAAATCGCTGTATTCAACTCAGATACAAGGGAGTTCAGGCCCAGTTCTCACACATGCTTTTCCCGCAACCTCTCCCAGCCACGAACATAAGGATGTTAGCAGCTACTCCTACAGTCAGGCAGGATGCGGGAGGGTTCTGCCCTGTCCTCAGCTCTCACAGGGAAGCATGTCTTGAAGCCAGCTGTCAACTAGCTGCATTACTATGGCAGTGAGAAGGTAGCAGTACTCTGAGTCAGGAGGTTCCAAGATTACCACTCTACTGCACCTGGAGATACCCTCCAGGTCTGCATTGTTAACTTGTACTCAGAAGCCTCTGGCAATCGTCTCTGGTGAAGACGTGTGAATCTCACTCTGCAGCCAGTGTGGAACTGTGAGGGACTGAGGGTGGGCTCAACTCTCAGAAGTAAGATGCTTTTGGACAAGGCGTTCAGCTACCATCTCACATATGGAACTTAGTATGTAGCACCTGTCTACCACAAGAATTACTGGGAAATCGTGAATTGAGCTTGGAGGCACTCGTCTTGTGTGACGGGAGATTCCAATTACCTCTCCCAGCACTTCCGTCAAACAGCGAGCCTAGGCCTTTTAGAAGCCAAGGGTACCAGCAGGCTGGATGTGGAGGTACAGGCCATAAGCTCAACTCTCAGAAGTGTGTATGCATGGGAGGCAGACGTCTGCTACCCGCTCGTACCTGTGATTTGGAACCTAGCTACACTCTGGTTGAGGAAAGCCGTTGGAAATCGCTGTATTCAACTCAGATACACGGGAGTTCAGGCCCAGTGCTCACACATGCTTTTCCCGCAACCTCTCCCAGCCACTAACATTAGGATGTTAGCAGCTACTCCTACAGTCAGGCAGCATGCGGGAGGGTTCTGCCCTGTCCTCAGCTCTCTCAGGGAAGCATGTGTTGAAGCCAGCTAACTGTCAACTAGCTGCATTCCTATGGCAGTGAGAAGGTAGCAGTATTCTGAGTCAGGAGGTTCCAAGATTACCAGTCGACTGCACCTGGGGATACCCTCCAGGTCTGAATTGTTACCCTGCGTCTCAGAAGCCTCTGGCAAACGTCTCTGCTGAAGACCTGCGAAACTCACTCTGCAGGCAGTGTGGAACTGTGAGGGACTGAGGGTGAGCTCAACTCTCAGAAGTAACATGGTTTTGGACAAGGCGTTCAGCTACCCTCTCACGTATGGAACTTAGTATGTAGCAGCAGTCTACCACACGAATTACTAGGAAATCGCTGAACTGAGCTTGGAGGCACTAGTCTTGTGTGCCGGGTGATTCCAATTACCTCTCCCAGCACTTCTGTCAAACAGCGAGCCTAGGCCTTTTAGAAGCCAAGGGTACCAGCAGGCTGGATGTGGAGGTACAGGCCATAAGCTCAACTCTCAGAAGTGTATATACATGGGAGGCAGATGTCGGCTTCCCACTCGGACATGGGAGTTGGAACCTAGCTACACTGTGATTGAAGAAGGCCATTGGAAATCGCTGTATTCAACTCAGATACACGGGAGTTCAGGCCCAGTTCTCACACATGCTTTTCCCGCAACCTCTCCCAGCCACTAACATAAGGATGTTAGCAGCTACTCCTACAGTCAGGCAGGATGCGGGAGGGTTCTGCCCTGTCCTCAGCTCTCACAGGGAAGCATGTCTTGAAGCCATCTGTCAACTAGCTGCATTCCTATGGCAGTGAGAAGGTAGCAGTACTCTGAGTCAGGAGGTTCCAAGATTACCACTCTACTGCACCTGGGGATACCCTCCAGGTCTGCATTGTTAACTTGTACTCAGAAGCCTCTGGCAATCGTCTCTGGTGAAGACGTGTGAAACTCACTCTGTAGGCAGTGTGGAACTGTGAGGAACTGAGGGTGTGCTCAACTCTCAGAAGTAAGATGCTTTTGGACAAGGCGTTCAGCTACCATCTCACATATGGAACTTAGTATGTAGCACCTGTCTACCACAAGAATTACTGGGAAATCGTGAATTGAGCTTGGAGGCACTCGTCTTGTGTGCCGGGAGATTCCAATTACCTCTCCCAGCACTTCCGTCAAACAGCGAGCCTAGGCCTTTTAGAAGCCAAGGGTACCAGCAGGCTGGATGTGGAGGTACAGGCCATAAGCTCAACTCTCAGAAGTGTGTATGCATGGGAGGCAGACGTCTGCTACCCGCTGGTACATGGGATTTGGAACCTAGCTACACTCTGGTTGAGGAAAGTCGTTGGAAATCGCTGTATTCAACTCAGATACACGGGAGTTCAGGCCCAGTGCTCACACATACTTTTCGCGCAACCTCTCCCAGCCACTAACATTAGGATTTTAGCAGCTACTCCTACAGTCAGGCAGCATGCGGGAGGGTTCTGCCCTGTCCTCAGTTCTCACAGGGAAGCATGTCTTGAAGCCAGCTGTCAACTAGCTGCATTCCTATGGCAGATAGAATGTAGCAGTATTCTGAGTCAGGAGGTTCCAAGATTACCAGTCGACTGCAACTGGGGATACCCTCCAGGTCTGCATTGTTACCCTGCGTCTCAGAAGTCTCTGGCAAACGTCTCTGCTGAAGACCTGCGAAACTCACTCTGCAGGCATTGTGGAACTGTGAGGGACTGAGGGTGGGCTCAACTCTCAGAAGTAAGATGCTTTTGGACAAGGCGTTCAGCTACCATCTCACATATGGAACTTAGTATGTAGCACCTGTCACCACAAGAATTACTGGGAAATCGTGAATTGAGCTTGGAGGCACTCGTCTTGTGTGCCGGGAGATTCCAATTACCTCTCCCAGCACTTCCGTCAAACAGCGAGCCTAGGCCTTTTAGAAGCCAAGGGTACCAGCAGGCTGGATGTGGAGGTACAGGCCATAAGCTCAACTCTCAGAAGTGTGTATGCATGGGAGGCAGATGTCTGCTACCCGCTCGTACCTATGATTTGGAACCTAGCTACACTCTGGTTGAGGAAAGCCGTTGGAAATCGCTGTATTCAACTCAGATACACGGGAGTTCAGGCCCAGTGCTCACACATGCTTTTCCCGCAACCTCTCCCAGCCACCTACAAAAGGATGTTAGCAGCTACTCCTACAGTCAGGCAGGATGCGGAGGGTTCTGCCCTGTCCTCAGCTCTCACAGGGAAGCATGTCTTGAAGCCAGCTGTCAACTAGCTGCATTCCTATGGCAATGAGAAGGTAGCAGTACTCTGAGTCAGGAGGTTCCAAGATTACCACTCTACTGCACCTAGAGATACCCTCCAGGTCTGCATTGTTAACTTGTACTCAGAAGCCTCTGGCAATCGTCTCTGGTGAAGACGTGTGAAACTCACTCTGCAGGCAGTGTGGAACTGTGAGGGACTGAGGGTGGGCTCAACTCTCAGAAGTAAGATGCTTTTGGACAAGGCGTTCAGCTACCATCTCACATATGGAACTTAGTATGTAGCACCTGTCTACCACAAGAATTACTGGGAAATCGTGAATTGAGCTTGGAGGCACTAGTCTTGTGTGCCGGGTGATTCCAATTACCTCTCCCAGCACTTATGTCAAACAGCGAGCCTAGGCCTTTTAGAAGCCAAGGGTACCAGCAGGCTGGATGTGGAGGTACAGGCCATAAGCTCAACTCTCAGAAGTGTATATACATGGGAGGCAGATGTCGGCTTCCCACTCGGACATGGGAGTTGGAACCTAGCTACACTGTGATTGAAGAAGGCCATTGGAAATCGCTGTATTCAACTCAGATACACGGGAGTCCAGGCCCAGTTCTCACACATGCTTTTCCCGCAACCTCTCCCAGCCACTAACATAAGGATGTTAGCAGCTACTCCTACAGTCAGGCAGGATGCGGGAGGGTTCTGCCCTGTCCTCAGCTCTCACAGGGAAGCATGTCTTGAAGCCAGCTGTCAACTAGCTGCATTCCTATGGCAGTGAGAAGGTAGCAGTACTCTGAGTCAGGAGGTTCCAAGTTTACCACTCTACTGCACCTGGAGATACCCTCCAGGTCTGCATTGTTAACTTGTACTCAGAAGCCTCTGGCAATCGTCTCTGGTGAAGACGTGTGAAACTCACTCTGCAGGCAGTGTGGAACTGTGAGGGACTGAGGGGGGGCTCAACTCTCAGAAGTAAGATGCTTTTGGACAAGGCGTTCATCTACCATCTCACATATGGAACTTAGTAAGTAGCACCTGTCTACCACAAGAATTACTGGGAAATCGTGAATTGAGCTTGGAGGCACTCATCTTGTGTGCCGGGAGATTCCAATTACCTCTCCCAGCACTTCCGTCAAACAGCGAGCCTAGGCCTTTTAGAAGCCAAGGGTACCAGCAGGCTGGATGTGGAGGTACAGGCCATAAGATCAACTCTCAGAAGTGTGTATGCATTGGAGGCAGATGTCTGCTACCCGCTGGTACATGGGATTTGGAACCTAGCTACACTCTGGTTGAGGAAAGCCGTTGGAAATCGCTGTATTCAACTCAGATACACGGGAGTTCAGGCCCAGTGCTCACACATCCTTTCGCGCAACCTCTCCCAGCCACTAACATTAGGATGTTAGCAGCTACTCCTACAGTCAGGCAGCATGCGGGAGGGTCCTGCCCTGTCCTCAGCTCTCTCAGGGAAGCATGTCTTGAAGCCACCTAGCTGTCAACTAGCTGCATTCCTATGGCAGTGAGAAGGTAGCAGTATTCTGAGTCAGGAGGTTCCAAGTTTACCAGTCGACTGCACCTGGGGATACCCTCCAGGTCTGCATTGTTACCCTGCGTCTCAGAAGCCTCTGGCAAACGTCTCTGCTGAAGACCTGCGAAACTCACTCTGCAGGCAGTGTGGAACTGTGAGGGACTGAGGGTGAGCTCAACTCTCAGAAGTAAGATGGTTTTGGACAAGGCGTTCAGCTACCCTCTCACGTATGGAACTTAGTATGTAGCACCAGTCTACCACAGGAATTACTAGGAAATCGCTGAACTGAGCTTGGAGGCACTAGTCTTGTGTGCCGGGTGATTCCAATTACCTCTCCCAGCACTTCTGTCAAACAGCGAGCCTAGGCCTTTTAGAAGCCAAGGGTACCAGCAGTCTGGATGTGGAGGTACAGGCCATAAGCTCAACTCTCAGAAGTGTGTATGCATGTTAGGCAGATGTCTGCTACCCACTCGGACATGGGAGTTGGAACCTAGCTACACTGTGATTGAAGAAGGCCATTGGAAATCGCTGTATTCAACTCAGATACACGGGAGTTCAGGCCCAGTTCTCACACATGCTTTTCCCGCAACCTCTCCCAGCCACTAACATAAGGATGTTAGCAGCTACTCCTACAGTCAGGCAGGATGCGGAGGGTTCTGCCCTGTCCTCAGCTCTCACAGGGAAGCATGTCTTGAAGCCAGCTGTCAACTAGCTGCATTCCTATGGCAGTGAGAAGGTAGCAGTACTCTGAGTCAGGAGGTTCCAAGATTACCACTCTACTGCACCTGGAGATACCCTCCAGGTCTGCATTGTTAACTTGTACTCAGAAGCCTCTGGCAATCGTCTCTGGTGAAGACGTGTGAATCTCACTCTGCAGCCAGTGTGGAACTGTGAGGGACTGAGGGTGGGCTCAACTCTCAGAAGTAAGATGCTTTTGGACAAGGCGTTCAGCTACCATCTCACATATGGAACTTAGTATGTAGCACCTGTCTACCACAAGAATTACTGGGAAATCGTGAATTGAGCTTGGAGGCACTCGTCTTGTGTGCCGGGAGATTCCAATTACCTCTCCCAGCACTTCCGTCAAACAGCGAGCCTAGGCCTTTTAGAAGCCAAGGGTACCAGCAGGCTGGATGTGGAGGTACAGGCCATAAGCTCAACCCTCAGAAGTGTGTATGCATGGGAGGCAGATGTCTGCTACCCGCTCGTACCTATGATTTGGAACCTAGCTACACTCTGGTTGAGGAAAGCCGTTGGAAATCGCTGTATTCAACTCAGATACATGGGAGTTCAGGCCCAGTGCTCACACATGCTTTTCCCGCAACCTCTCCCAGCCACTAACATAAGGATGTTAGCAGCTACTCCTACAGTCAGGCAAGATGCGGAAGGGTTCTGCCCTTTCCTCAGCTCTCACAGGGAAGCATGTCTTGAAGCCAGCTGTCAACTAGGTGCATTCCTATGGCAGTGAGAAGGTAGCAGTACTCTGAGTCAGGAGGTTCCAAGATTACCAGTCTACTGCACCTGGGGATACCCTCCAGATCTGCATTGTTACCCTGCGTCTCAGAAGCCTCTGGCAAACGTCTCTGCTGAAGACCTGCGAAATTCATTCTGCAGGCAGTGTGGAACTGTGAGGGACTGAGGGTGAGCTCAAGTCTCAGAAGTAAGATGGTTTTGGAGAAGGCGTTCAGCTACCCTCTCACGTATGGAACTTAGTATGTAGCACCAGTCTACCACAGGAATTACGAGCAAATCGCTGAACTGAGCTTGGAGGCACTAGTCTTGTGTGCCGGGTGATTCCAATTACCTCTCCCAGCACTTCCGTCAAACAGCGAGCCTAGGCCTTTTAGAAGCCAAGGGTACTAGCAGGCTGGAGGTGGAGGTACAGGCCATAAGCTCAACTCTCAGAAGTGTGTATGCATGGGAGGCAAATGTCTGCTACCCGCTCGTACATGGGATTTGGAACCTAGGTACACTCTCGTTGAGGAAAGCCGTTGGAATCGCTGTATTCAACTCAGATACACGGGAGTTCAGGCCCAGTGCTCACACATGCTTTTCCCGCAACCTCTCCGAGCCACTAACATTAGGATGTTAGCAGCTACTCCTACACTCAGGCAGCATGCGGGAGGGTTCTGCCCTGTCCTCAGCTCTCTCAGGGAAGCATGTCTTGAA
The DNA here is from genome assembly GCF_053574225.1 of Canis aureus. Classification (NCBI taxonomy): domain Eukaryota; kingdom Metazoa; phylum Chordata; class Mammalia; order Carnivora; family Canidae; genus Canis; species Canis aureus. The sequence continues at coordinate 42,530,130 of NC_135643.1, forward strand.
GCCAGCTAGCTGTCAACTAGCTGCATTCCTATGGCAGTGAGAAGGTAGCAGTATTCTTAGTCAGGAGGTTCCAAGATTACCAGTCTACTGCACCTGGGGATACGCTCCAGGTCTGCATTGTTACCCTGCTTCTCAGAAGCCTCTGGCAAACGTCTCTGCTGAAGACCTGCGAAACTCACTCTGCAGGCAGTGTGGAACTGTGAGGGACTGAGGCTGAGCTCAACTCTCAGAAGTAAGATGGTTTTGGAGAAGGCGTTCAGCTTCCCTCTCACGTATGGAACTTAGTATGTAGCACCAGTCTACCACAGGAATTACTAGGAAATCGCTGAACTGAGCTTGGAGGCACTAGTCTTGTGTGCCGGGTGATTCCAATTACCTCTCCCAGCACTTCCGTCAAACAGCGAGCCTAGGCCTTTTAGAAGCCAAGGGTACCAGCAGGCTGGATGTGGAGGTACAGGCCATAAGCTCAACTCTCAGAAGTGTATATGCATGGGAGGCAGATGTCTGCTACCCACTCGGACATGGGAGTTGGAACCTAGCTACACTGTGATTGAAGAAGGCCATTGGAAATTGCTGTATTCAACTCAGATACACGGGAGTTCAGGCCCAGTGCTCACACATGCTTTTCCCGCAACCTCTTCCAGCCAGTAACATTAGTATGTTAGCAGCTACTCCTACAGTCAGGCAGGATGCGGGAGGGTTCTGCCCTGTCCTCAGCTCTCACAGGGAAGCATGTCTTGAAGCCAGCTGTCAACTAGCTGCATTCCTATGGCAGTGAGAAGGTAGCAGTACTCTGGGTCAGGAGGTTCCAAGATTATCACTCTACTGCACCTGGAGATACCCTCCAGGTCTGCATTGTTAACTTGTACTCAGAAGCCTCTGGCAATCGTCTCTGGTGAAGACGTGTGAAACTCACTCTGCAGGCAGTGTGGAAGTGTCAGGGACTGAGGGTGTGCTCAACTCTCAGAAGTAAGATGCTTTTGGACAAGGCGTTCAGCTACCTTCTCACATATGAAACTTAGTATGTAGCACCTGTCTGCCACAAGAATTACTGGGAAATCGTGAATTGAGCTTGGAGGCACTCGTCTTGTGTGCCGGGAGATTACAATTACCTCTCCCAGCACTTCCGTCAAACAGCGAGCCTAGGCCTTTTAGAAGCCAAGTGTACCAGAGGCTGGATGTGGAGGTACAGGCCATAAGCTCAACTCTCAGAAGTGTGTATGCATGGGAGGCAGATGTCTGCTACCCGCTCGTACATGGGATTTGGAACCTAGCAACACTCTGGTTGAGGAATGCCGTTGGAAATCGCTGTATTCAACTCAGATACACGGGAGTTCAGGCCCAGTGCTCACACATGCTTTTCCCGCAACCTCTCCCAGCCACTAACATAAGGATGTTAGCAGCTACTCCTACAGTCAGGCAGGATGCGGGAGGGTTCTGCCCTGTCCTCAGCTCTCACAGGGAAGCATGTCTTGAAGCCAGCTGTCAACTAGCTGCATTCCTATGGCAGTGAGAAGGTAGCAGTACTCTGAGTCAGTAGGTTCCAAGATTACCAGTCTACTGCACCTGGGGATACCCTCCAGGTCTGCATTGTTACCCTGCGTCTCAGAAGCCTCCTGCAAACGTCTCTGCTGAAGACCTGCGAAACTCATTCTGCAGGCAGTGTGGAACTGTGAGGGACTGAGGGTGAGCTCAACTCTCAAAAGTAAGATGGTTTTGGTCAAGGCGTTCAGCTACCCTCTCACGTATGGAACTTAGAATGTAGCACCAGTCTACCACAGGAATTACTAGGAAATCGCTGAACTGAGCTTGGAGGCACTAGTCTTGTGTGCCGGGTGATTCCAATTACCTCTCCCAGCACTTCCGTCAAACAGCGAGCCTAGGCCTTTTAGAAGCCAAGGGTACCAGCAGGCTGGATGTGGAGGTACAGGCCATAAGCTCAACTCTCAGAAGTGTATATGCATGGGAGGCAGATGTCTGCTACCCACTCGGACATAGGAGTTGGAACCTAGCTACACTGTGATTGAAGAAGTCCATTGGAAATCGCTGTATTCAACTCAGATACACGGGAGTTCAGGCCCAGTGCTCACACATGCTTTTCCCGCAAAATCTCCCAGCCACTAACATAAGGATGTTAGCAGCTACTCCTACAGTCAGGCAGGATGCGGGAGTGTTCTGCCCTGTCCTCAGCTCTCACAGGGAAGCATGTCTTGAAGCCAGCTGTCAACTAGCTGCATTCCTATGGCAGTGAGAAGGTAGCAGTACTCTGAGTCAGGAGGTTCCAAGATTACCACTCTACTGCAGCTGGAGATACCCTCCAGGTCTGCATTGTTAACTTGTACTCAGAAGCCTCTGGCAATCGTCTCTGGTGAAGACGTGTGAAACTCACTCTGCAGGCAGTGTGGAACTGTGAGGGACTGAGGGTGGGCTCAACTCTCAGAAGTAAGATGCTTTTGGACAAGACGTTCAGCTACCTTCTCACATATGGAACTTAGTATGTAGCACCTGTCTACAGCAAGAATTACTGGGAAATCCTGAATTGAGCTTGGAGGCACTCGTCTTGTGTGCCGGGAGATTCCAATTACCTCTCCCAGCACTTCCGTCAAACAGCGAGCCTAGGCCTTTTAGAAGCCAAGGGTACCAGCAGGCTGGATGTGAAGGTACAGGCCATAAGCTCAACTCTCAGAAGTGTGTATGCATGGGAGGCAGATGTCTGCTACCCACTCGGACATGGGAGTTGGAACCTAGCTATATTGTGATTGAAGAAGGCCATTGGAAATCGCTGTATTAAACTCAGATACACGGGAGTTCAGGCCCAGTGCTCACACATGCTTTTCCCACAACCTCTCCCAGCCACTAACATAAGGATGTTAGCAGCTACTCCTACAGTCAGGCAGGATGCGGGAGTGTTCTACCCTGTCCTCAGCTCTCACAGGGAAGCATGTCTTGAAGCCAGCTGTCAACTAGCTGCATTCCTATGGCAGTGAGAAGGTAGCAGTATTCTGAGTCAGGAGGTTCCAAGATTACCAGTCGACTGCACCTGGGGATACCCTCCAGGTCTGCATTGTTACCCTGCGTCTCAGAAGCCACTGGCAAACGTCTCTGCTGAAGACCTGCGAAACTCACTCTGCAGGCAGTGTGGAACTGTGAGGGACTGAGGCTGAGCTCAACTCTCAGAAGTAAGATGGTTTTGGAGAAGGCGTTCAGCTACCCTCTCACGTATGGAACTTAGTATGTAGCACCAGTCTACCACAGGAATTACTAGGAAATCGCTGAACTGAGCTTGGAGGCACTAGTCTTGTGTGCCGGATGATTCCAATTACTTCTCCCAGCACTTCCGTCAAACAGCGAGCCTAGGCATTTTAGAAGCCAAGGGTACCAGCAGGCTGGATGTGGAGGTACAGGCCATAAGCTCAACTCTCAGAAGTGTATATGCATGGGAGGCAAATGTCTGCTACCCACTCGGACATGGGAGTTGGAACCTAGCTACACTGTGATTGAAGAAGGCCATTGGAAATCGCTGTATTCAACTCAGATACACGGGAATTCAGGCCCAGTGCTCACACATTCTTTTCCCGCAACCTCTCCCAGCCACTAACATAAGGATGTTAGCAGCTACTCCTACAGTCAGGCAAGATGCGGAAGGGTTCTGCCCTTTCCTCGGCTCTCACAGGGAAGCATGTCTTGAAGCCAGCTGTCAACTAGGTGCATTCCTATGGCAGTGAGAAGGTAGCAGTAGTCTGAGTCAGGAGGTTCCAAGATTACCACTCTCATGCACCTGGAGATACCCTCCAGGTCTGCATTGTTAACTTGTACTCAGAAGCCTCTGGCAATCGTCTCTGGTGAAGACGTGTGAAACTCACTCTGCAGGCAGTGTGTAACTGTGAGGGACTGAGGGTGAGCTCAACTCTCAGAAGTAAGATGCTTTTGGACAAGGCGTTCAGCTACCTTCTCACATATGGAACTTAGTATGTAGCACCTGTCTACCACAAGAATTACTGTGAAATCGTGAATTGAGCTTGGAGGCCCTCGTCTTGTGTGCCGGGAGATTCCAATTACCTCTCCCAGCACTTCCCTCAAACAGCGAGCCTAGACCTTTTAGAAGCCAAGGGTACCAGCAGGCTGGATGTGGAGGTACAGGCCATAAGCTCAACACTCAGAAGTGTGTATGCATGGGAGGCAGATGTCTGCTACCCGCTCGTACATGGGATTTGGAACCTAGCTACACTCTGGTTGAGGAAAGCCGTTGGAAATCGCTGTATTCAACTCAGATACACGGGAGTTCAGGCCCAGTGCTCACACATGCTTTTCCCGCAACCTCTCCCAGCCACTAACATTAGGATGTTAGCAGCTACTCCTACAGTCAGCAGCATGCGGGAGGGTTCTGCCCTGTCCTCAGCTCTCACAGGGAAGCATGTCTTGAAGCCAGCTGTCAACTAGCTGCATTCCTATGGCAGTGAGAAGGTAGCCGTACTCTGAGTCAGGATGGTCCAAGATTACCACTCTACTGCACCTGGAGATACCCTCCAGGTCTGCATTGTTAACTTGTACTCAGAAGCCTCTGGCAATCGTCTCTGGTGAAGACGTGTGAAACTCACTCTGCAGGCAGTGTGGAACTGTGAGGGACTGAGGGTGAGCTCAACTCTCAGAAGTAAGATGGTTTTGGACAAGGCGTTCAGCTACCCTCTCACGTATGGAAGTTAGTATGTAGCACCAGTCTACCACAGGAATTACTAGGAAATCGCTGAACTGAGCATGGAGGCACTAGTCTTGTGTGCCGGGTGATTCCAATTACCTCTCCCAGCACTTCCGTCAAACAGCGAGCCTAGGCCTTTTAGAAGCCAAGGGTACCAGCAGGCTGGATGTGGAGGTACAGGCCATAAGCTCAAATCTCAGAAGTGTGTATGCATGGGAGGCAGATGTCTGCTACCCACTCGGACATGGGAGTTGGAACCTAGCTACACTGTGATTGAAGAAGGCCATTGGAAATCGCTGTATTCAACTCAGATACACGGGAGTACAGGCCCAGTGCTCACACATTCTTTTCCCGCAACCTCTCCCAGCCACTAACATAAGGATGTTAGCAGCTACTCCTATAGTCAGGCAGGATGCGGGAGGGTCCTGCCCTGTCCTCAGCTCTCACAGGGAAGCATGTCTTGAAGCCAGCTGTCAACTAGCTGCATTCCTATGGCAGTGAGAAGGTAGCAGTAGTCTGAGTCAGGAGGTTCCAAGATTACCACTCTACTGCACCTGGAGATACCCTCCAGGTCTGCATTGTTAACTTGTACTCAGAAGCCTCTGGCAATCGTCTCTGGTGAAGACGTGTGAAACTCACTCTGCAGGCAGTGTGTAAGTGTGAGGGATTGAGGGTGTGCTCAACTCTCAGAAGTAAGATGCTTTTGGACAAGGCGTTCAGCTACCTTCTCACATATGGAACTTAGTATGTAGCACCTGTCTTCCACATGAATTACTGGGAAATCGTGAATTGAGCTTGGAGGCACTCGTCTTGTGTGCCGGGAGATTCCAATTACCTCTCCCACCACTTCCGTCAAACAACGAGCCTAGGCCTTTTAGAAACCAAGGGTACCAGCAGGCTGGATGTGGAGGTACAGGCCATAAGCTCAACTCTCAGAAGTGTGTATGCATGGGAGGCAGATGTCTGCTACCCGCTCGTACATGGGATTTGGAACCTAGCTAAACTCTGGTTGAGGAAAGCCGTTGGAAATCGCTGAATTCAACTCAGATACACGGGAGTTCAGGCCCAGTGCTCACACATGCTTTTCGCGCAACCTCTCCCAGCAACTAATATTAGGATGTTAGAAGCTACTCCTACAGTCAGGCAGCATGCGGGAGGGTTCTGCCTTGTCCTCAGCTCTCTCAGGGAAGCATGTCTTGAAGCCAGCTGTCAACTAGCTGCATTCCTATGGCAGTGAGAAGGTAGCAGTATTCTGAGTCAGGAGGTTCCAAGATTAGCAGTCTACTGCACCTGGGGATACCCTCCAGGTCTGCATTGTTACCCTGCGTCTCAGAAGCCTCTGGCAAACGTCTCTGCTGAAGACCTGCGAAACTCACTCTGCAGGCAGTGTGGAACTGTGAGGGACTGAGGGTGAGCTCAACTCTCAGAAGTAAGATGCTTTTGGACAAGGCGTTCAGCTACCATCTCACATATGGAACTTAGTATGTAGCACCTGTCTACCACAAGAATTACTGGGAAATCGTGAATTGAGCTTGGAGGCACTCGTCTTGTGTGCCGGGAGATTCCAATTACCTCTCCCAGCACTTCCGTCAAACAGCGAGCCTAGGCCTTTTAGAAGCCAAGGGTACCAGCAGGCTGGATGTGGAGGTACAGGCCATAAGCTCAACTCTCAGAAGTGTGTATGCATGGGAGGCAGATATCTGCTACCCGCTCGGACATGGGATTTGGAACCTAGGTATATTGTGATTGAAGAAGGCCATTAGAAATCTCTGTATTAAATCAGATACACGGGAGTTCAGGCCCCGTGCTCACACATGCTTTTCCCACAACCTCCCCCAGCCACTAACATTAGGATGTTAGCAGCTACTCCTACAGTCAGGCAGGATGCGGGAGGGTTCTGCCCTTTCCTCAGCTCTCACAGGGAAGCATGTCTTGAAGCCAGCTGTCAACTAGCTGCATTCCTATGGCAGTGAGAAGGTAGCAGTACTCTGAGTCAGGAGGTTCCAGTTTACCACTCTACTGCACATGGAGATACCCTCCAGGTCTGCATTGTTAACTTGTACTCAGAAGTCACTGGCAATCGTCTCTGGTGAAGACGTGTGAAACTCACTCTGCAGGCAGTGTGGAACTGTGAGGGACTGAGGCTGAGCTCAACTCTCAGAAGTAAGATGGTTTTGGACAAGCGTTCAGCTACCCTCTCACGTATGGAACTTAGTATGTAGCACCAGTCTACCACAGGAATTACTAGGAAATCGCTGAACTGAGCTTGGAGGCACTAGTCTTGTGTGCCGGGTGATTCCAATTACCTCTCCCAGCACTTCCGTCAAACAGCGAGCCTAGGCCTTTTAGAAGCCAAGGGTACCAGCAGGCTGGATGTGGAGGTACAGGCCATAAGCTCAACTCTCAGAAGTGTGTATGCATGGGAGGCAGATGTCTGCTACCCGCACGTACATGGGATTTGGAACCTAGCTACACTCTGTTTGAGGAAAGACGTTGGAAATCGCTGTATTCAACTCAGATACACGGGAGTTCAGTCCCAGTGCTCACACATGCTTTTCCCGCAACCTCTCCCAGCCACTAACATAAGGATGCTAGCAGCTACTCCTACAGTCAGGCAGGATGCGGGAGGGTTCTGCCCTGTCCTCAGCTCTCACAGGGAAGCATGTCTTGATGCCAGCTGTCAACTAGCTGCATTTCTATGGCAGTGAGAAGGTAGCAGTATTCTGAGTTAGGAGGTTCCAAGTTTACCAGGCTACTGCACCAGGGGATACCCTCCAGGTCTGCATTGTTACCCTGCGTCTCAGAAGCCTCTGGCTAACGTCTCTGCTGAAGACCTGCGAAACTCACTCTGCAGGCAGTGTGGAACTGTGAGGGACTGAGGCTGAGCTCAACTCTCAGAAGTAAGATGCTTTTGGACAAGGCGTTCAGCTACCCTCTCACGTATGGAACTTAGTATGTAGCACCAGTCTACCACAGGAATTACTAGGAAATCGCTGAACTGAGCTTGGAGGCACTAGTCTTGTGTGCCGGGTGATTCCAATTACCTCTCCCAGCACTTCCGTCAAACAGAGAGCCTAGGCCTTTTAGAAGCCAAGGGTACCAGCAGGCTGGATGCGGAGGTACAGGCCATAAGCTCAACTCTCAGAAGTGTGTATGCATGGGAGGCAGATGTCTGCTACCCACTCGGACATGGGAGTTGGAACATAGCTACACTGTGATTGAAGAAGTCCATTGGAAATCGCTGTATTCAACTCAGGTATACGGGAGTTCAGGCCCAGTGCTCACACATGCTTTTCCCGCAACCTCTCCTAGCCACTAACATAAGGATGTTAGCAGCTGCTCCTACAGTCACGGAGGATGCGAGAGGGTTCTGCCCTGTCCTCAGCTCTCACAGGGAAGCATGTCTTGAAGCCAGCTGTCAACTAGCTGCATTCCTATGGCAGTGAGATGGTAGCAGTACTCTGAGTCAGGACGTTCCAAGATTACCAGTCTACTGCACCGGGAGATACCCTCCAGGTCTGCATTGTTAACTTGTACTCAGAAGCCTCTGGCAATCGTCTCTGGTGAAGACGTGTGAAACTGACTCTGCAGGCAGTGTGGAAGTGTGAGGACTGAGGGTGTGCTCAACTCTCAGAAGTAAGATGCTTTTGGACAAGGCGTTCAGCTACCTTCTCACATATGGAACTTAGTATGTATCACCTGTCTACCACAAGAATTACTGGGAAATCGTGAATTGAGCTTGGAGGCCCTCGTCTTGTGTTCCGGGAGATTCCAGTTACCTCTCCCAGCACTTCCGTCAAACAGCGAGCCTAGGCCTTTTAGAAGCCAAGGGTACCAGCAGGCTGGATGTGGAGGTACAGGACATAAGCTCAACTCTCAGAAGTGTGTATGCATGGGAGGCAGATGTCTGCTACCCGCTCGTACATGGGACTGGAACCTAGCTACACTCTGGTTGAGGAAAGCTGTTGGACATCGCTGTATTCAACTCAGATACACGGGAGTTCAGGCCCAGTGCTCACACATGCTTTTCCCGCAACCTCTCCCAGCCACTAACATAAGGATGCTAGCAGCTACTCCTACAGTCAGGCAGGATGCGGGAGGGTTCTGCCCTGTCCTCAGCTCTCACAGGGAAGCATGTCTTGAAGCCAGCTGTCAACTAGCTGCATTTCTATGGCAGTGAGAAGGTAGCAGTATTCTGAGTTAGGAGGTACCAAGTTTACCAGGCTACTGCACCTGGGGATACCCTCCAGGTCTGCATTGTTATCCTGCGTCTCAGAAACCTCTGGCAAACTTCTCTGCTGAAGACCTGCGAAACTCATTCTGCAGGCAGTGTGGAACTGTGAGGGACTGAGGGTGAGCTCAACTCTCAGAAGTAAGATGCTTTTGGACAAGGCGTTCAGCTACCCTCTCACGTATGGAACTTAGTATGTAGCACCAGTCTACCACAGGAATTACTAGGAAATCGCTGAACTGAGCTTGGAGGCACTAGTCTTGTGTGCCGGGTGATTCCAATTACCTCTCCCAGCACTTCCGTCAAACAGCGAGCCTAGGCCTTTTAGAAGCCAAGGGTACCAGCAGGCTGGATGTGGAGGTACAGGCCATAAGCTCAACTCTCAGAAGTGTGTATGCATGGGAGGCAGATGTCTGCTACCCACTCGGACATGGGAGTTGGAACTTAGCTACACTGTGATTGAAGATGTCCATTGGAAATCGCTGTATTCAACTCAGGTATACGGGAGTTCAGGCCCAGTGCTCACACATGCTTTTCCCGCAACCTCTCCTAGCCACTAACATAAGGATGTTAGCAGCTGCTCCTACAGTCAGGCAGGATGCGAGAGGGTTCTGCCCTGTCCTCAGCTCTCACACGGAAGCATGTCTTGAAGCCAGCTGTCAACTAGCTGCATTCCTATGGCAGAGAGATGGTAGCAGTACTCTGAGTCAGGAGGTTCCAAGATTACCACTCTACTGCACCGGGAGATACCCTCCAGGTCTGCATTGTTAACTTGTACTCAGAAGCCTCTGGCAATCGTCTCTGGTGAAGACGTGTGAAACTGACTCTGCAGGCAGTGTGGAAGTGTGAGGACTGAGGGTGTGCTCAACTCTCAGAAGTAAGATGCTTTTGGACAAGGCGTTCAGCTACCTTCTCACATATGGAACTTAGTATGTAGCACCTGTCTACCACAAGAATTACTGGGAAATCGTGAATTGAGCTTGGAGGCCCTCGTCTTGTGTGCCGGGAGATTCCAGTTACCTCTCCCAGCACTTCCGTCAAACAGCGAGCCTAGGCCTTTTAGAAGCCAAGGGTACCAGCAGGCTGGATGTGGAGGTACAGGCCATAAGCTCAACTCACAGAAGTGTGTATGCATGGGAGGCAGATGTCTGCTACCCGCTCGTACATGGGATTTGGAACCTAGCTACCCTCTGGTTGAGGAAAGTCGTTGAAAATCGCTGTATTCAACTCATACACGGGAGTTCAGGCCAAGTGCTCACAAATGCTTTTCCCGCAACCTCTCCCAGCCACTAACATTAGGATGTTAGCAGCTACTCCTACAGTCAGGCAGCATGCGGGAGGGTTCTGCCCAGTCCTCAGCTCTCACAGGGAAGCATGTCTTGAAGCCAGCTGTCAACTAGCTGCATTCCTATGGCAGTGAGAAGGTAGCAGTATTCTGAGTCAGGAGGTTCCAAGATTACCAGTCTACTGCACCTGGGGATACCCTCCAGGTCTGCATTGTTACCCTGCGTCTCAGAAGCCTCTGGCAAATGTCTCTGCTGAAGACCTGCGAAACTCACTCTGCAGGCAGTGTGGAACTGTGAGGGACTGAGGCTGAGCTCAACTCTCAGAAGTAAGATGGTTTTGGAGAAGGCGTTCAGCTACACTCTCACGTATGGAACTTAGTATGTAGCACCAGTCTACCACAGGAATTACTAGGAAATCGCTGAACTGAGCTTGGAGGCAGTAGTCTTGTGTGCCGGGTGATTCCAATTACCTCTCCCAGCACTTCCGTCAAACAGCGAGCCTAGGCCTTTTAGAAGCCAAGGGTACCAGCAGGCTGGATGTGGAGGTACAGGCCATAAGCTCAACTCTCAGAAGTGTATATGCATGGGAGGCAGATGTCTGCTACCCACTCGGACATGGGAGTTGGAACCTAGCTACACTGTGATTGAAGAAGGCCATTGGAAATCGCTGTATTCAACTCAGATACACGGGAGTTCAGGCCCAGTGCTCACACATGCTTTTCCCGCAACCTCTCCCAGCCACTAACATAAGGATGTTAGCAGCTACTCCTACAGTCAGGCAGGATGCGGGAGGGTTCTGCCCTGTCCTCAGCTCTCACAGGGAAGCATGTCTTGAAGCCAGCTGTCAACTAGCTGCATTCCTATGGCAGTGAGAAGGTAGCAGTACTCTGAGTCAGGAGGTTCCAAGATTACCAGTCTACTGCACCTGGGGATACCCTCCAGATCTGCATTGTTACCCTGCGTCTCAGAAGCTTCTGGCAAAGGTCTCTGCTGAAGACCTGCGAAACTCATTCTGCAGGCAGTGTGGAACTGTGAGGGACTGAGTGTGAGCTCAACTCTCAGAAGTAAGATGGTTTTGGACAAGGCGTTCAGCTACCCTCTCACGTATGGAACTTAGTATGTAGCACCAGTCTACCACAGGAATTACTAGCAAATCGCTGAACTGAGCTTGGAGGGACTAGTCTTGTGTGCCGGGTGATTCCAAATAACTCTCCCAGCACTTCTGTCAAACAGCGAGCCTAGGCCTTTTAGAATCCAAGGGTACTAGCAGGCTGGATGTGGAGCTACAGGCCATAAGCTCAACTCTCAGAAATGTGTATGCATGGGAGGCAGATGTCTGCTACCAGCTTGTACATGGGATTTGGAACCTAGCTACACTCTGGTGGAGGAAAACCGTTGGAATCGCTGTATTCAACTCAGATACACGGGAGTTCAGGCCCAGTGCTCACACATGCTTTTCCCGCAACCTCTCCCAGCCACTAACTTTAGGATGTTAGCAGCTACTCCTACACTCAGGCAGCATGCGGGAGGGTTCTGCCCTGTCCTCAGCTCTCTCAGGGAAGCATGTCTTGAAGCCAGCTAGCTGTCAACTAGTTGCATTTCTATGGCAGTGAGAAGGTAGCAGTATTCTGAGTCAGGAGGTTCCAAGATTACCAGTCGACTGCACCTGGGGATACCCTCCAGGTCTGCATTGTTACCCTGCGTCTCAGAAGCCTCTGGCTAACGTCTCTGCTGAAGACCTGCGAAACTCACTCTGCAGGCAGTGTGGAACTGTGAGGGACTGAGGCTGAGCTCAACTCTCAGAAGTAAGATGGTTTTGGACAAGGCGTTCAGCTACCCTCTCACGTATGGAACTTAGTATGTAGCACCAGTCTACCACAGGAATTACTAGGAAATCGCTGAACTGAGCTTGAAGGCACTAGTCTTGTGTGCCGGGTGATTCCAATTACCTCTCACAGCACTTCCGTCAAACAGCGAGCCTAGGCCTTTTAGAAGCCAAGGGTACTAGCAGGCTGGATGTGGAGGTACAGGCCATAAGCTCAACTCTCAGAAGTGTATATGCATGGGAGGTATATGTCTGCTACCCACTCGGACATGGTAGTTGGAACGTAACTACACTGTGATTGAAGAAGTCCATTGGAAATCGCTGTATTCAACTCAGATATACGGGAGTTCAGGCCCAGTGCTCACACATGCTTTTCCCGCAACCTCTCCCAGCCACTAACATAAGGATGTTAGCAGCTACTCCTACAGTCAGGCAGGATGCGGGAGGGTTCTGCCCTGTCCTCAGCTCTCACAGGGAAGCATGTCTTGAAGCCAGCTGTCAACTAGCTGCATTCCTATGGCAGTGAGAAGGTAGCTGTACTCTGAGTCAGGAGATTCCAAGATTACCACTCTACTGCACCGGGAGATACCCTCCAGGTCTGCATTGTTAACTTGTACTCAGAAGCCTCTGGCAATCGTCTCTGGTGAAGACGTGTGAAACTCACTCTGCAGGCAGTGTGGAAGTGTGAGGACTGAGGGTGTGCTCAACTCTCAGAAGTAAGATGCTTTTGGACAAGGCGTTCAGCTACCTTCTCACATATGGAACTTAGTATGTAGCACCTGTCTACCACAAGAATAACTGGGAAATCGTGAATTGAGCTTGGAAGCCCTCGTCTTGTGTGCCGGGAGATTCCAATTACCTCTCCCAGCACTTCCGTCAAACAGCGAGCCTAGGCCTTTTAGAAGCCAAGGGTACCAGCAGGCTGGATGTGGAGGTACAGGCCATAAGCTCAACTCTCAGAAGTGTGTATGCATGGGAGGCAGATGTCTGCTACCCGCTCGTACATGGGATTTGGAAACTAGCTACACTCTGGTTGAGGAAAGCCGTTGCAAATCGCTGTATTCAACTCAGATACACGGGAGTTCAGGCCCAGTACACACACATGGTTTTCCCGCAACCTCTCCCACCCACTAACATTAGGATGTTAGCAGCTACTCCTACAGTAGGGCAGGATGCGGGAGTGTTCTGCCCTTTCATCGGCTCTCACAGGGAAGCATGTCTTGAAGCCAGCTGTAAACTAGCTGCATTCCTATTGCAGTGAGAAGGTAGCAGTACTCTGAGTCAGGAGGTTCCAAGATTACCACTCTACTGCACCTGGAGATACCCTCCAGGTCTGCATTGTTAACTTGTACTCAGAAGTCTCTGGCAATCGTCTCTGGTGAAGACGTGTGAAACTCACTCTGCAGGCAGTGTGGAACTGTGAGGGACTGAGGGTGAGCTCAACTCTCAGAAGTAAGATGCTTTTGGACAAGGCGTTCAGCTACCCTCTCACGTATGGAACTTAGTATGTAGCACCAGTCTACCACAGGAATTACTAGGAAATCGCTGAACTGAGCTTGGAGGCACTAGTCTTGTGTGCCGGGTGATTCCAATTACCTCTCCCAGCACTTCCGTCAAACAGCGAGCCTAGGCCTTTTAGAAGCCAAGGGTACCAGCAGGCTGGATGTGGAGGTACAGGCCATAAGCTCAACTCTCAGAAGTGTGTATGCATGGGAGGCAGATGTCTGCTACCCACTCGGACATGGGAGTTGGAACGTAGCTACACTGTGATTGAAGAAGTCCATTGGATATCGCTGTATTCAACTCAGGTATACGGGAGTTCAGGCCCAGTGCTCACACATGCTTTTCCCGCAACCTCTCCTAGCCACTAACATAAGGATTTTAGCAGCTGCGCCTACAGTCACGCAGGATGCGAGAGGGTTCTGCCCTGTCCTCAGCTCTCACAGGGAAGCATGTCTTGAAGCCAGCTGTCAACTAGCTGCATTCCTATGGCAATGAGATGGTAGCAGTACTCTGAGTCAGGACGTTCCAAGATTACCAGTCTACTGCACCGGGAGATACCCTCCAGGTCTGCATTGTTAACTTGTACTCAGAAGCCTCTGGCAATCGTCTCTGGTGAAGACGTGTGAAACTGACTCTGCAGGCAGTGTGGAAGTGTGAGGACTGAGGGTGTGCTCAACTCTCAGAAGTAAGATGCTTTTGGACAAGGCGTTCAGCTACCTTCTCACATATGGAACTTAGTATGTAGCACCTGTCTACCACAAGAATTACTGGGAAATCGTGAATTGAGCTTGGAGGCCCTCGTCTTGTGTGCCGGGAGATTCCAGTTACCTCTCCCAGCACTTCCGTCAAACAGCGAGCCTAGGCCTTTTAGAAGCCAAGGGTACCAGCAGGCTGGATGTGGAGGTACAGGCCATAAGCTCAACTCTCAGAAGTGTGTATGCATGGGAGGCAGATGTCTGCTACCCGCTCGTACATGGGATTTGGAACCTAGCTACACTCTGGTTGAGGAAAGCTGTTGGACATCGCTGTATTCAACTCAGATACACGGGAGTTCAGGCCCAGTGCTCACACATGCTTTTCCCGGAACCTCTCCCAGCCACTAACATAAGGATGCTAGCAGCTACTCCTACAGTCAGACAGGATGCGGGAGGGTTCTGCCCTGTCCTCAGCTCTCTCAGGGAAGCATGTCTTGAAGCCAGCTAGCTGTCAACTAGCTGCATTCCTATGGCAGTGAGAAGGTAGCAGTATTCTGAGTCAGGAGGTTCCAAGATTACCAGTCGACTGCACCTGGGGATACCCTCCAGGTCTGCATTGTTACCCTGCGTCTCAGAAGCCTCTGGCTAACGTCTCTGCTGAAGACCTGCGAAACTCACTCTGCAGGCAGTGTGGAACTGTGAGGGACTGAGGCTGAGCTCAACTCTCAGAAGTAAGATGGTTTTGGACAAGGCGTTCAGCTACCCTCTCACGTATGGAACTTAGTATGTAGCACCAGTCTACCACAGGAATTACTAGGAAATCGCTGAACTGAGCTTGGAGGCACTAGTCTTGTGTGCCGGGTGATTCCAATTACCTCTCCCAGCACCTCCGTCAAACAGCGAGCCTAGGCCTTTTAGAAGCCAAGGGTACTAGCAGGCTGGATGTGGAGGTACAGGCCATAAGCTCAACTCTCAGAAGTGTATATGCATGGGAGGTAGATGTCTGCTACCCACTCGGACATGGGAGTTGGAACGTAGCTACACTGTGATTGAAGAAGTCCATTGGAAATCGCTGTATTCAACTCAGATATACGGGAGTTCAGGCCCAGTGCTCACACATGCTTTTCCCGCAACCTCTCCCAGCCACTAACATAAGGATGTTAGCAGCTACTCCTACAGTCAGGCAGGATGCGGCAGGGTTCTGCCCTGTCCTCAGCTCTCACAGGGAAGCATGTCTTGAAGCCAGCTGTCAACTAGCTGCATTCCTATGGCAGTGAGAAGGTAGCAGTACTCTGAGTCAGGAGATTCCAAGATTACCACTCTACTGCGCCGGGAGATACCCTCCAGGTCTGCATTGTTAACTTGTACTCAGAAGCCTCTGGCAATCGTCTCTGGTGAAGACGTGTGAAACTCACTCTGCAGGCAGTGTGGAAGTGTGAGGACTGAGGGTGTGCTCAACTCTCAGAAGTAAGATGCTTTTGGACAAGGCGTTCAGGTACCTTCTCAAATATGGAACTTAGTATGTAGCACCTGTCTACCACAAGAATAACTGGGAAATCGTGAATTGAGCTTGGAAGCCCTCGTCTTGTGGGCCGGGAGATTCCAATTACCTCTCCCAGCACTTCCGTCAAACAGCGAGCCTAGGCCTTTTAGAAGCCAAGGGTACCAGCGGGCTGGATGTGGAGGTACAGGCCATAAGCTCAACTCTCAGAAGTGTGTATGCATGGGAGGCAGATGTCTGCTACCCGCTCGTACATGGGATTTGGAACCTAGCTACACTCTGGTTGAGGAAAGCCGTTGCAAATCGCTGTATTCAACTCAGATACACGGGAGTTCAGGCCCAGTACACACACATGGTTTTCCCGCAACCTCTCCCACCCACTAACATTAGGATGTTAGCAGCTACTCCTACAGTCATGCAGGATGCGGGAGTGTTCTGCCCTTTCATCGGCTCTCACAGAGAAGCGTGTCTTGAAGCCAGCTGTCAACTAGCTGCATTCCTATGGCAGTGAGAAGGTAGCAGTACTCTGAGTCAGGAGGTTCCAAGATTACCACTCTACTGCACCTGGAGATCCCTCCAGGTCTGCATTGTTAACTTGTACTCAGAAGTCTCTGGCAATCGTATCTGGTGAAGACGTGTGAAACTCACTCTGCAGGCAGTGTGGAACTGTGAGGGACTGAGGGTGAGCTCAACTCTCAGAAGTAAGATGCTTTTGGACAAGGCGTTCAGCTACCCTCTCACGTATGGAACTTAGTATGTAGCACCAGTCTACAACAGGAATTACTAGGAAATCGCTGAACTGAGCTTGGAGGCTTAGTCTTGTGTGCCGGGTGATTCCAATTACCTCTCCCAGCACTTCCGTCAAACAGCGAGCCTAGGCCTTTTAGAAGCCAAGGATACCAGCAGGCTGGATGTGGAGGTACAGGCCATAAGCTCAACTCTCAGAAGTGTGTATTCTTGGGAGGCAGATGTCTGCTACCCACTCGGACATGGGAGTTGGAACGTAGCTACACTGTGATTGAAGAAGTCCATTGGACATCGCTGTATTCAACTCAGGTATACAGGAGTTCAGGCCCAGTGCTCACACATGCTTTTCCCGCAACCTCTCCTAGCCACTAACATAAGGATGTTAGCAGCTGCTCCTACAGTCACGCAGGATGCGAGAGGGTTCTGCCTTGTCCTCAGCTCTCACAGGGAAGCATGTCTTGAAGCCAGCTGTCAACTAGCTGCATTCCTATGGCAGTGAGATGGTAGCAGTACTCTGAGTCAGGACGTTCCAAGATTACCAGTCTACTGCACCGGGAGATACCCTCCAGGTCTGCATTGTTAACTTGTACTCAGAAGCCTCTGGCAATCGTCTCTGGTGAAGACGTGTGAAACTGACTCTGCAGGCAGTGTGGAAGTGTGAGGACTGAGGGTGTGCTCAACTCTCAGAAGTAAGATGCTTTTGGACAAGGCGTTCAGCTACCTTCTCACATATGGAACTTAGTATGTATCACCTGTCTACCACAAGAATTACTGGGAAATCGTGAATTGAGCTTGGAGGCCCTCGTCTTGTGTTCCGGGAGATTCCAGTTACCTCTCCCAGCACTTCCGTCAAACAGCGAGCCTAGGCCTTTTAGAAGCCAAGGGTACCAGCAGGCTGGATGTGGAGGTACAGGCCATAAGCTCAACTCTCAGAAGTGTGTATGCATGGGAGGCAGATGTCTGCTACCCGCTCGTACATGGGATTTGGAACCTAGCTACACTCTGGTTGAGGAAAGCTGTTGGACATCGCTGTATTCAACTCAGATACACGGGAGTTCAGGCCCAGTGCTCACACATGCTTTTCCCGCAACCTCTCCCAGCCACTAACATAAGGATGCTAGCAGCTACTCATACAGTCATGCAGGATGCGGGAGGGTTCTGCCCTGTCCTCAGCTCTCTCAGGGAAGCATGTCTTGAACCCAGCTAGCTGTCAACTAGCTGCATTCCTATGGCAGTGAGAAGGTAGCAGTATTCTGAGTCAGGAGGTTCCAAGATTACCAGTCGACTGCACCTGGGGATACCCTCCAGGTCTGCATTGTTACCCTGCGTCTCAGAAGCCTCTGGCAAACGTCTCTGCTGAAGACCTGCGAAACTCACTCTGCAGGGAGTGTGGAACTGTGAGGGACTGAGGCTGAGTTCAACTCTCAGAAGTAAGATGCTTTTGGACAAGGCGTTCAGCTACCCTCTCACGTATGGAACTTAGTATGTAGCACCAGTCTACCACAGGAATTACTAGGAAATCGCTGAACTGAGCTTGGAGGCACTAGTCTTGTGTGCCGGGTGATTCCAATTAACTCTCCCAGCACTTCCGTCAAACAGCGAGCCTAGGCCTTTTAGAAGCCAAGGGTACCAGCAGGCTGGATGTGGAGGTACAGGCCCTAAGCTCAACTCTCAGAAGTGTGTAGGCATGGGGGGCAGATGTCTGCTACCCACTCGGACATGGGAGTTGGAACCTAGCTACACTGTGATTGAAGAAGGCCATTGGAAATCGCTGTATTCAACTCAGATACACGGGAGTTCAGGCCCAGTGCTCACACATGCTTTTCCCGCAACCTCTCCCAGCCACTAACATTAGGATGTTAGCAGCTACTCCTACAGTCAGGCAGGATGCGGGAGGGTTCTGCCCTGTCCTCAGCTCTCACAGGGAAGCATGTCTTGAAGCCAGCTGTCAACTAGCTGCATTCCTATGGCAGTGAGAAGGTAGCAGTACTCTGAGTCAGGAGATTCCAAGATTACCACTTTACTGCACCTGGAGATACCCTCCAGGTCTGCATTGTTAACTTGTACTCAGAAGCCTCTGGCAATCGTCTCTTGTGAAGATGTGTGAAACTCACTCTGCAGGCAGTGTGGAACTGTGAGGGACTGAGTGTGGGCTCAACTCTCAGAAGTAAGATGCTTTTGGACAAGGCGTTCAGCTACCATCTCACATATGGAACTTATTATGTAGCACCTGTCTACCACAAGAATAACTGGGAAATCGTGTATTGAGCTTGGAGGCACTCGTCTTGTGTGCCGGGAGATTCCAATTACCTCTCCCAGCACTTCCGTCAAACAGCGAGCCTAGGCCTTTTAGAAGCCAAGTGTACCAGCAGGCTGGATGTGGAGGTACAGGCCATAAGCTCAACTCTCAGAAGTGTGTATGCATGGGAGGCAGATGTCTGCTACCCGCTCGTACATGGGATTTGGAACCTAGCTACCCTCTGGTTGAGGAAAGTCGTTGAAAATCGCTGTATTCAACTCATACACGGGAGTTCAGGCCAAGTGCTCACAAATGCTTTTCCCGCAACCTCTCCCAGCCACTAACATTAGGATGTTAGCAGCTACTCCTACAGTCAGGCAGCATGCGGGAGGGTTCTGCCCATTCCTCAGCACTCACAGGGAAGCATGTCTTGAAGCCAGCTGTCAACTAGCTGCATTCCTATGGCAGTGAGGAGGTAGCAGTATTCTGAGTCAGGAGGTTCCAAGATTACCAGTCGACTGCACCTGGGGATACCCTCCAGGTCTGCATTGTTACCCTGCGTCTCAGAAGCCTCTGGCAAACGTCTCTGCTGAAGACCTGCGAAACTCACTCTGCAGGGAGTGTGGAACTGTGAGGGACTGAGGCTGAGCTCAACTCTCAGAAGTAAGATGGTTTTGGACAAGGCGTTCAGCTACCCTCTCACGTATGGAACTTAGTATGTAGCACCAGTCTACCACAGGAATTACTAGGAAATCGCTGAACTGAGCTTGGAGGCACTAGTCTTGTGTGCCGGGTGATTCCAATTACCTCTCCCAGCACTTCCGTCAAACAGCGAGCCTAGGCCTTTTAGAAGCCAAGGGTACTAGCAGGCTGGATGTGTAGGTACAGGCCATAAGCTCAACTCTCAGAAGTGTATATGCATGGGAGGTAGATGTCTGCTACCCACTCGGACATGGGAGTTGGAACGTAGCTACACTGTGATTGAAGAAGGCCATTGGAAATCGCTGTATTCAACTCAGATATACGGGAGTTCAGGCCCAGTGCTCACACATGCTTTTCCCGCAACCTCTCCCAGCCACTAACATAAGGATGTTAGCAGCTACTCCTACAGTGAGGCAGGATGCCGGAGGGTTCTGCCCTGTCCTCAGCTATAGAGGGAAGCATGTCTTGAAGCCAGCTGTCAACTAGCTGCATTCCTATGGCAGTGAGAAGGTAGCAGTACTCTGAGTCAGGAGATTCCAGGATTACCACTCTACTGCACCGGGAGATACCCTCCAGGTCTGCATTGTTAACTTGTACTCAGAAGCCTCTGGCAATCGTCTCTGGTGAAGACGTGTGAAACTCACTCTGCAGGCAGTGTGGAAGTGTGAGGACTGAGGGTGTGCTCAACTCTCAGAAGTAAGATGCTTTTGGACAAAGCGTTAAGCTACCTTCTCACATGTGGAACTTAGTATGTAGCACCTGTCTACCACAAGAATAACTGGGAAATCGTCAATTGAGCTTGGAAGCCCTCGTCTTGTGTGACGGGAGATTCCAATTACCTCTCCCAGCACCTCCGTCAAACAGCGAGCCTAGGCCTTTTAGAAGCCAAGGGTACCAGCAGGCTGGATGTGGAGGTACAGGCCATAAGCTCAACTCTCAGAAGTGTGTATGCATGGGAGGCAGATGTCTGCTACCCGCTCGTACATGGGATTTGGAACCTAGCTACACTCTGGTTGAGGAAAGCTGTTGGACATCGCTGTATTCAACTCCGATACACGGGAGTTCAGGCCCAGTGCTCACACATGCTTTTCCCGCAACCTCTCCCAGCCACTAACATAAGGATGCTAGCAGCTACTCCTACAGTCAGGCAGGATGCGGGAGGGTTCTGCCCTGTCCTCAGCTCTCACAGGGAAGCATGTCTTGAAGCCAGCTGTCAACTAGCTGCATTCCTATGACAGTGAGAAGGTAGCAGTATTCTGAGTCAGGAGGATCCAAGATTACCAGTCGACTGCACCTGGGGATACCCTCCAGGTCTGCATTGTTACCCTGCGTCTCAGAAGCCTCTGGCAAACGTCTCTGCTGAAGACCTGCGAATCTCACTCTGCAGGCAGTGTGGGACTGTGAGGGACTGAGGCTGAGCTCAACTCTCAGAAGTAAGATGGTTTTGGACAAGGCGTTCAGCTACCCTCTCACGTATGGAACTTAGTATGTAGCACCAGTCTACCACAGGAATTACTAGGAAATCGCTGAACTGAGCTTGGAGGCACTAGTCTTGTGTGCCGGGAGATTCCAATTACCTCTCCCAGCACTTCCGTCAAACAGCGAGCCTAGGCCTTTTAGAAGCCAAGGGTACCAGCAGGCTGGATGTGGAGGTACAGGCCATAAGCTCAACACTCAGAAGTGTCTATGCATGGGAGGCATATGTCTGCTACCCACTCGGACATGGGAGTTGGAACCTGGCTACACTGTGATTGAAGAAGGCCATTGGAAATCGCTGTATTCAACTCAGATACATGGGAGTTCAGGCCCAGTGCTCACACATGCTTTTCCCGCAACCTCTCCCAGCCACTAACATAAGGATGTTAGCAGCTACTCCTACAGTCAGGCAGGATGCGGAGGGTTCTGCCCTGTCCTCAGCTCTCACAGGGAAGCATGTCTTGAAGCCAGCTGTCAACTAGCTGCATTCCTATGGCAGTGAGAAGGTAGCAGTACTCTGAGTCAGGAGGTTCCAAGGATACCACTCTACTGCACCTGGAGATACCCTCCAGGTCTGCATTGTTAACTTGTACTCAGAAGCCTCTGGCAAACGTCTCTGGTGAAGACGTGTGAAACTCACTCTGCAGGCAGTGTGGAACTGTGAGGGACTGAGGATGAGCTCAACTCTCAGAAGTAAGATGCTTTTGGACAAGGCGCTCAGCTACCTTCTCACATATGGAACTTAGTATGTAGCACCTGTCTACCACAAGAATTACTGGGAAATCGTGAATTGATCTTGGAGGCACTCGTCTTGTGTGCCGGGAGATTACAATTATCTCTCCCAGCACTTCCGTAAAACAGCGAGCCTAGGCCTTGTAGAAGCCAAGGGTACCAGCAGGCTGCATGTGGAGGTACAGGCCATAAGCTCAACTCTCAGAAGTGTGTATGCATGGGAGGCAGATGTCTGCTACCCGCTCGTACATGGGATTTGGAACCTAGCTACACTCTGGTTGAGGAAAGCCGTTGGAAATCGCTGTATTCAACTCAGATACACGGGAGTTCAGGCCCAGTGCTCACACATGCTTTTCCCGCAATCTCTCCCAGCCACTAACATTACGATGTTAGCAGCTACTGCTACAGTCAGGCAGCATGCGGGAGGATTCTGCCCTGTCCTCAGCTCTCACAGGGAAGCATGTCTTGAAGCCAGCTGTCAACTAGCTGCATTCCTATGACAGTGAGAAGGTAGCAGTATTCTGAGTCAGGAGGATCCAAGATTACCAGTCGACTGCACCTGGGGATACCCTCCAGGTCTGCATTGTTACCCTGCGTCTCAGAAGCCTCTGGCAAACGTCTCTGCTGAAGACCTGCGAATCTCACTCTGCAGGCAGTGTGGGACTGTGAGGGACTGAGGCTGAGCTCAACTCTCAGAAGTAAGATGGTTTTGGACAAGGCGTTCAGCTACCCTCTCACGTATGGAACTTAGTATGTAGCACCAGTCTACCACAGGAATTACTAGGAAATCCCTGAACTGAGCTTGGAGGCACTAGTCTTGTGTGCCGGGTGATTCCAATTACCTCTCCCAGCACTTCCGTCAAACAGCGAGCGGTGGCTTTTCTTAAGCCAAGGGTACCAGCAGGCTGGATGTGGAGGTACAGGCCATAAGCTCAACTCTCAGAAGTGTATATGCATGGGAGGCAGATGTCTGCTACCCACTCGGACATAGGATATGGAACCTGGCTACACTCTGATTGATGAAAGCCTTTGGAAATCGCTGTATTCAACTCAGATACACGGGAGTTCAGGCCCAGTGTTCACACATGTTTTTCGCGCACCCTCTCCCAGCCACTAACATAAGGATGTTAGCAGCTACTCCTACAGTCAAGCAGGATACGGGAGGGGTCTGCCCTGTCCTCAGCTCTCACAGGGAAGCATGTCTTGAAGCCAGCTGTCAACTAGCTGCATTCCTATGGCAGTGAGTATGTAGCAGTTCTCTGAGTCAGGAGGTTCCAAGATTATCACTCTACTGCACCTGGAGATACCCTCAAGGTCTGCATTGTTAACTTGTACTCAGAAGCCTCTGGCAATCGTCTCTGGTGAAGACGTGTGAAACTCACTCTGCAGGCAGTGTGGAACTGTGAGGGACTGAGGCTGAGCTCAACTCTCAGAAGTAAGATGCTTTTGGACAAGGCGTTCAGCTACCTTCTCACATATGGAACATAGTATGTAGCACCTGTCTACCACAAGAATTACTGGGAAATCGTGAATTGAGCTTGGAGGCCCTCGTCTTGTGTGCCGGTAGATTCCAATTACCTCTCCCAGCACTTCCGTCAAACAGCGAGCCTAGGCCTTTTAGAAGCCAAGGGTACCAGCAGGCTGGATGTGGAGGTACAGGCCATAAGCTCAACTCTCAGAAGTGTGTATGCATAGGAGGCAGATGTCTGCTACCCGCTCGTACCTGGGATTTGGAACCTAGCTACACTCTGGTTGAGGAAAGCCGTTGGAAATCGCTGTATTCAACTCAGATACACGGAAGTTCAGGCCCAGTGCTCACACATGCTTTTCCCCCAACCTCTCCCAGCCACTAAAATTAGGATGTTAGCAGCTACTCCTACAGTCAGACAGCATGCGGGAGGGTTCTGCCCTGTCCTCAGCTCTCACAGGGAAGCATGTCTTGAAGCCAGCTGTCAACTAGCTGCATTCCTATGGCAGTGAGAAGGTAGCAGTATTCTGAGTCAGGAGGTTCCAAGATTACCAGTCTACTGCACCTGGGGATACCCTCCAGGTCTGCATTGTTACCCTGCGTCTCAGAAGCCTCTGGCAAAGGTCTCTGCTGAAGACCTGCGAAACTCACTCTGCAGGCAGTGTGGAACTGTGAGGGACTGAGGCTGAGCTCAACTCTCAGAAGTAAGATGGTTTTGGACAAGTCGTTCAGCTACCCTCTCACGTATGGAACTTAGTATGTAGCACCAGTCTACCACAGGAATTACTAGGAAATCCCTGAACTGAGCTTGGAGGCACTAGTCTTGTGTGCCGGGTGATTCCAATTACCTCTCCCAGCACTTCCGTCAAACAGCGAGCCTAGGCCTTTCAGAAGCCAAGGGTACCAGCAGGCTGGATGTGGAGGTACAGGCCATAAGCTCAACTCTCAGAAGTGTGTATGCATGGGAGGCAGATGTCTGCTACCCACTCGGACATGGGATATGGAACCTGGCTACACTCTGATTGATGAAAGCCTTTGGAAATCGCTGTATTCAACTCAGATACACGGGAGTTCAGGCCCAGTGCTCACACATGCTTTTCCCGCAACCTCTCCCAGCCACTAACATAAGGATGTTAGCAGCTACTCCTACAGTCAAGCAGGATACGGAAGGGTTCTTCCCTGTCCTCAGCTCTCACAGGGAAGCATGTCTTGAAGCCACCTGTCAACTAGCTGCATTCCTTTGGCAGTGAGAAGGTAGCAGTACTCTGAGTCAGGAGGTTCCAAGATTACCAGTCTACTTCACCTGGAGATACCCTCCAGGTCTGCATTGTTAACTTGTACTCAGAAGCCTCTGGCAATCGTCTCTGGTGAAGACGTGTGAAACTCACTCTGCAGGCAGTGTGGAAGTGTGAGGGACGGAGGGTGTGCTCAACTCTCAGAAGTAAGATGCTTTTGGACAAGGCGTTCAGCTACCTTCTCACATATGGAACTTAGTATGTAGCACCTGTCTACCACAAGAATTACTGGGAAATCGTGAATTGAGCTTGGAGGCACTCGTCTTGTGTGCCGGGAGATTACAATTACCTCTCCCAGCACTTCCGTCAACAGCGAGCCTAGGCCTTTTAGAAGCCAAGGGTACCAGCAGGCTTGATGTGGAGGTACAGGCCATAAGCTCAACTCTCAGAAGTGTGTATGCATGGGAGGCAGATGTCTGCTACACACTCGTACATGGGATTTGGAACCTAGCTACACTCTGGTTGAGGAAAGTCGTTGGAAATCGCTGTATTCAACTCAGATACACGGGAGTTCAGTCCCAGTGCTCACACATTGTTTTCCCGCTACCTCTCCCAGCCACTAACATTAGGATGTTAGCAGCTCCTCCTACAGTCAGGCAGCATGCGGGAGGGTTCTGCCCTGTCCTCAGCTCTCACAGGGAAGCATGTCTTGAAGCCAGCTGTCAAGTAGGTGCATTCCTATGGCAGTGAGAAGGTAGCAGTATTCTGAGTCAGGAGGTTCCAAGATTACCAGTCTACTGCACCTGGGGATACCCTCCAGGTCTGCATTGTTACCCTGCGTCTCAGAAGCCTCTGGCAAACGTCTCTGCTGAAGACCTGCGAAACTCACTCTGCAGGCAGTGTGGAACTGTGAGGGACTGAGGGTGAGCACAACTCTCAGAAGTAAGATGGTTTTGGACAAGGCGTTCAGCTACCCTCTCACGTATGGAACTTAGTATGTAGCACCAGTCTACCACAGGAATTACTAGGAAATCGCTGAACTGAGCTTGGAGGCACTAGTCTTGTGTGCCGGGTGATTCCAATTACCTCTCCCAGCACTTCTGTCAAACAGCGAGCCTAGGCCTTTTAGAAGCCAAGGGTACCAGCAGGCTGGATGTGGAGGTACAGGCCATAAGCTCAACTCTCAGAAGTGTATATACATGGGAGGCAGATGTCGGCTTCCCACTCGGACATGGGAGTTGGAACCTAGCTACACTGTGATTGAAGAAGGCCATTGGAAATCGTTGTATTCAACTCAGATACACGGGAGTTCAGGCCCAGTTCTCACACATGCTTTTCCCGCAACCTCTCCCAGCCACTAACATAAGGATGTTAGCAGCTACTCCTACAGTCAGGCAGGATGCGGGAGGGTTCTGCCCTGTCCTCAGCTCTCACAGGGAAGCATGTCTTGAAGCCAGCTGTCAACTAGCTGCATTCCTATGGCAGTGAGAAGGTAGCAGTACTCTGAGTCAGGAGGTTCCAAGATTACCACTCTACTGCACCTGGAGATACCCTCCAGGTCTGCATTGTTAACTTGTATTCAGAAGCCTCTGGCAATCGTCTCTGGTGAAGACGTGTGAAACTCACTCTGCAGCCAGTGTGGAAGTGTGAGGGACTGAGGGTGAGCTCAACTCTCAGAAGTAAGATGCTTTTGGACAAGGCGTTCAGCTACCATCTCACATATGGAACTTAGTATGTAGCACCTGTCTACCACAAGAATTACTGGGAAATCGTGAATTGAGCTTGGAGGCACTCGTCTTGTTTGCCGGGAGATTCCAATTACCTCTCCCAGCACTTCCGTCAAACAGCGAGCCTAGGCCTTTTAGAAGCCAAGGGTACCAGCAGGCTGGATGTGGAGGTACAGGCCATAAGCTCAACTCTCAGAAGTGTGTATGCATGGGAGGCAGATGTCTGCTACCCGCTCGTACCTGGGATTTGGAACCTAGCTACACTCTGGTTGAGGAAAGCCGTTGGAAATCGCTGTATTCAACTCAGATACACGGTAGTTCAGGCCCAGTGCTCACACATGCTTTTTCCGCAACCTCTCCCAGCCACTAACATTAGGATGTTAGCAGCTACTCCTACAGTCAGGCAGCATGCGGGAGGGTTCTGCCCTGTCCTCAGCTCTCTCAGGGAAGCATGTCTTGAAGCCAGCTAGCTGTCAACTAGCTGCATTCCTAAGGCAGTGAGAAGGTAGCAGTATTCTGAGTCAGGAGGTTCCAAGATTACCAGTCGACTGCACCTGGGGATACCCTCCAGGTCTGCATTGTTACCCTGCGTCTCAGAAGCCTCTGGCAAACGTCTCTGCTGAAGACCTGCGAAAATCACTCTGCAGGCAGTGTGGAACTGTGAGGGACTGACGGTGAGCTCAACTCTCAGAAGTAAGATGGTTTTGGACAAGGCGTTCAGCTACCCTCTCACGTATGGAACTAGTATGTAGCACCAGTCTACCACAGGAATTACTAGGAAATCGCTGAACTGAGCTTGGAGGCACTAGTCTTGTGTGCCGCGTGATTCCAATTACCTCTCCCAGCACTTCTGTCAAACAGCGAGCCTAGGCCTTTCAGAAGCCAAGGGTACCAGCAGTCTGGATGTGGAGGTACAGGCCATAAGCTCAACTCTCAGAAGTGTATATACATGGGAGGCAGATGTTGGCTTCCCACTCGGACATGGGAGTTGGAACCTAGCTACAGTGTGATTGAAGAAGGCCATTGGAAATCGCTGTATTCAACTCAGATACACGGGAGTTCAGGCCCAGTGCTCACACATGCTTTTCCCGCAACCTCTCCCAGCCACTAACATAAGGATGTTAGCAGCTACTCCTACAGTCAGGCAGGATGCGGGAGGGTTCTGCCCTGTCCTCAGCTCTCACAGGGAAGCATGTCTTGAAGCCAGCTGTCAACTAGCTGCATTCCTATGGCAGTGAGAAGGTAGCAGTACTCTGAGTCAGGAGGTTCCAAGATTACCACTCTACTGCACCTGGAGATACCCTCCAGGTCTGCATTGTTAACTTGTACTCAGAAGCCTCTGGCAATCGTCTCTGGTGAAGACGTGTGAAACTCACTCTGCAGCCAGTGTGGAACTGTGAGGGACTGAGGGTGGGCTCAACTCTCAGAAGTAAGATGCTTTTGGACAAGGCGTTCAGCTACCATCTCACATATGGAACTTAGTATGTAGCACCTGTCTACCACAAGAATTACTGGGAAATCGTGAATTGAGCTTGGAGGCACTCGTCTTGTGTGACGGGAGATTCCAATTACCTCTCCCAGCACTTCCGTCAAACAGCGAGCCTAGGCCTTTTAGAAGCCAAGGGTACCAGCAGGCTGGATGTGGAGGTACAGGCCATAAGCTCAACTCTCAGAAGTGTGTATGCATGGGAGGCAGATGTCTGCTACCCGCTCGTACCTGTGATTTGGAACCTAGCTACACTCTGGTTGAGGAAAGCCGTTGGAAATCGCTGTATTCAACTCAGATACACGGGAGTTCAGGCCCAGTGCTCACACATGCTTTTCCCGCAACCTCTCCCAGCCACTAACATTAGGATGTTAGCAGCTACTCCTACAGTCAGGCAGCATGCGGGAGGGTTCTGCCCTGTCCTCAGCTCTCTCAGGGAAGCATGTGTTGAATCCAGCTAGCTGTCAACTAGCTGCATTCCTATGGCAGTGAGAAGGTAGCAGTATTCTGAGTAAGGAGGTTCCAAGATTACCAGTCGACTGCACCTGGGGATACCCTCCAGGTCTGCATTGTTACCCTGCGTCTCAGAAGCCTCTGGCAAACGTCTCTGCTGAAGACCTGCGAAACTCACTCTGCAGGCAGTGTGGAACTGTGAGGGACTGAGGCTGAGCTCAACTCTCAGAAGTAACATGGTTTTGGACAAGGCGTTCAGCTACCCTCTCACGTATGGAACTTAGTATGTAGCAGCAGTCTACCACACGAATTACTAGGAAATCGCTGAACTGAGCTTGGAGGCACTAGTCTTGTGTGCCGGGTGATTCCAATTACCTCTCCCAGCACTTCTGTCAAACAGCGAGCCTAGGCCTTTTAGAAGCCAAGGGTACCAGCAGGCTGGATGTGGAGGTACAGGCCATAAGCTCAACTCTCAGAAGTGTATATACATGGGAGGCAGATGTCGGCTTCCTACTCGGACATGGGAGTTGGAACCTAGCTACACTGTGATTGAAGAAGGCCATTGGAAATCGCTGTATTCAACTCAGATACACGGGAGTTCAGGCCCAGTTCTCACACATGCTTTTCCCGCAACCTCTCCCAGCCACTAACATAAGGATGTTAGCAGCTACTCCTACAGTCAGGCAGCATGCGGGAGGGTTCTGCCCTGTCCTCAGCTCTCACAGGGAAGCATGTCTTGAAGCCATCTGTCAACTAGCTGCATTCCTATGGCAGTGAGAAGGTAGCAGTACTCTGAGTCAGGAGGTTCGAAGATTACCACTCTACTGCACCTGGGGATACCCTCCAGGTCTGCATTGTTAACTTGTACTCAGAAGCCTCTGGCAATCGTCTCTGGTGAAGACGTGTGAAACTCACTCTGTAGGCAGTGTGGAACTGTGAGGAACTGAGGGTGTGCTCAACTCTCAGAAGTAAGATGCTTTTGGACAAGGCGTTCAGCTACCATCTCACATATGGAACTTAGTATGTAGCACCTGTCTACCACAAGAATTACTGGGAAATCGTGAATTGAGCTTGGAGGCACTCGTCTTGTGTGCCGGGAGATTCCAATTACCTCTCCCAGCACTTCCGTCAAACAGCGAGCCTAGGCCTTTTAGAAGCCAAGGGTACCAGCAGGCTGGATGTGGAGGTACAGGCCATAAGCTCAACTCTCAGAAGTGTGTATGCATGGGAGGCAGATGTCTGCTACCCGCTCGTACATGGGATTTGGAACCTAGCTACACTCTGGTTGAGGAAAGTCGTTGGAAATCGCTGTATTCAACTCAGATACACGGGAGTTCAGGCCCAGTGCTCACACATGCTTTTCGCGCAACCTCTCCCAGCCACTAACATTAGGATTTTAGCAGCTACTCCTACAGTCAGGCAGCATGCGGGAGGGTTCTGCCCTGTCCTCAGTTCTCACAGGGAAGCATGTCTTGAAGCCAGCTGTCAACTAGCTGCATTCCTATGGCAGATAGAATGTAGCAGTATTCTGAGTCAGGAGGTTCCAAGATTACCAGTCGACTGCAACTGGGGATACCCTCCAGGTCTGCATTGTTACCCTGCGTCTCAGAAGTCTCTGGCAAACGTCTCTGCTGAAGACCTGCGAAACTCACTCTGCAGGCAGTGTGGAACTGTGAGGGACTGAGGGTGGGCTCAACTCTCAGAAGTAAGATGCTTTTGGACAAGGCGTTCAGCTACCATCTCACATATGGAACTTAGTATGTAGCACCTGTCTACCACAAGAATTACTGGGAAATCGTGAATTGAGCTTGGAGGCACTCGTCTTGTGTGCCGGGAGATTCCAATTACCTCTCCCAGCACTTCCGTCAAACAGCGAGCCTAGGCCTTTTAGAAGCCAAGGGTACCAGCAGGCTGGATGTGGAGGTACAGGCCATAAGCTCAACTCTCAGAAGTGTGTATGCATGGGAGGCAGATGTCTGCTACCCGCTCGTACCTGGGATTTGGAACCTAGCTACACTCTGGTTGAGGAAAGCCGTTGGAAATCGCTGTATTCAACTCAGATACACGGGAGTTCAGGCCCAGTGCTCCCGCATGCTTTTCCCGCAACCTCTCCCAGCCACCTACAAAAGGATGTTAGCAGCTACTCCTACAGTCAGGCAGGATGCGGAGGGTTCTGCCCTGTCCTCAGCTCTCACAGGGAAGCATGTCTTGAAGCCAGCTGTCAACTAGCTGCATTCCTATGGCAGTGAGAAGGTAGCAGTACTCTGAGTCAGGAGGTTCCAAGATTACCACTCTACTGCACCTGGAGATACCCTCCAGGTCTGCATTGTTAACTTGTACTCAGAAGCCTCTGGCAATCGTCTCTGGTGAAGACGTGTGAAACTCACTCTGCAGGCAGTGTGGAACTGTGAGGGACTGAGGGGGGGCTCAACTCTCAGAAGTAAGATGCTTTTGGACAAGGCGTTCAGCTACCATCTCACATATGGAACTTAGTATGTAGCACCTGTAAACCACAAGAATTACTGGGAAATCGTGAATTGAGCTTGGAGGCACTCGTCTTGTGTGCCGGGAGATTCCAATTACCTCTCCCAGCACTTCCGTCAAACAGCGAGCCTAGGCCTTTTAGAAGCCAAGGGTACCAGCAGGCTGGATGTGGAGGTACAGGCCATAAGCTCAACTCTCAGAAGTGTGTATGCATGGGAGGCAGATGTCTGCTACCCGCTCGTACCTGGGATTTGGAACCTAGCTACACTCTGGTTGAGGAAAGCCGTTGGAAATC
The DNA here is from genome assembly GCF_053574225.1 of Canis aureus. Classification (NCBI taxonomy): domain Eukaryota; kingdom Metazoa; phylum Chordata; class Mammalia; order Carnivora; family Canidae; genus Canis; species Canis aureus. The sequence continues at coordinate 42,560,911 of NC_135643.1, forward strand.
GCTGTATTCAACTCAGATACACGGGAGTTCAGGCCCAGTACTCACACATGCTTTTCGCGCAACCTCTCCCAGCCACTAACATTAGGATGTTAGCAGCTACTCCTACAGTCAGGCAGCATGCGGGAGGGTCCTGCCCTGTCCTCAGCTCTCTCAGGGAAGCATGTCTTGAAGCCACCTAGCTGTCAACTAGCTGCATTCCTATGGCAGTGAGAAGGTAGCAGTATTCTGAGTCAGGAGGTTCCAAGATTACCAGTCGACAGCACCTGGGGATACCCTCCAGGTCTGCATTGTTACCCTGCGTCTCAGAAGCCTCTGGCAAACGTCTCTGCTGAAGACCTGCGAAACTCACTCTGCAGGCAGTGTGGAACTGTGAGGGACTGAGGGTGAGCTCAACTCTCAGAAGTAAGATGGTTTTGGAAAAGGCGTTCAGCTACCCTCTCACGTATGGAACTTAGTATGTAGCACAAGTCTACCACAGAAATTACTAGGAAATCGCTGAACTGAGCTTGGAGGCACTAGTCTTGTGTGCCGGGTGATTCCAATTACCTCTCCCAGCACTTATGTCAAACAGCGAGCCTAGGCCTTTTAGAAGCCAAGGGTACCAGCAGGCTGGATGTGGAGGTACAGGCCATAAGCTCAACTCTCAGAAGTGTATATACATGGGAGGCAGATGTCGGCTTCCCACTCGGACAAGGGAGTTGGAACCTAGCTACACTGTGATTGAAGAAGGCCATTGGAAATCGCTGTATTCAACTCAGATACACGGGAGTTCAGGCCCAGTACTCACACATGCTTTTCCCGCAACCTCTCCCAGCCACTAACATAAGGATGTTAGCAGCTACTCCTACAGTCAGGCAGGATGCGGGAGGGTTCTGCCCTGTCCTCAGCTCTCACAGGGAAGCATGTCTTGAAGCCAGCTGTCAACTAGCTGCATTCCTATGGCAGTGATAAGGTAGCAGTAGTCTGAGTCAGGAGGTTCCAAGATTACCACTCTACTGCACCTGGCGATACCCTCCAGGTCTGCATTGTTATCTTGTACTCAGAAGCCTCTGGCAATCGTCTCTGGTGAAGACGTGGGAAACTCACTCTGCAGACACTGTGGAAGTGTGAGGGACTGAGGGTGTGCTCAACTCTCAGAAGTAAGATGCTTTTGGACAAGGCGTTCAGCTACCATCTCACATATGGAACTTAGTATGTAGCACCTGTCTACCACAAGAATTACTGGGATATCGTGAATTGAGCTTGGAGGCACTCGTCTTGTGTGCCGGGAGATTCTAATTACCTCTCCCAGCACTTCCGTCAAACAGCGAGCCTAGGCCTTTTAGAAGCCAAGGGTACCAGCAGGCTGGATGTGGAGGTACAGGCCATAAGCTCAACTCTCAGAAGTGTGTATGCATGGGAGGCAGATGTCTGCTACCCGCTCGTACATGGGATTTGGAACCTAGCTACACTCTGGTTGAGGAAAGCCGTTGGAAATCGCTGTATTCAACTCAGATACACGGGAGTTCAGGCCCAGTGCTCACACATGCTTTTCGCGCAACCTCTCCCAGCCACTAACATTAGGATGTTAGCAGCTACTCCTACAGTCAGGCAGCATGCGGGAGGGTTCTGCCCTGTCCTCAGCTCTCTCAGGGAAGCATGTCTTGAAGCCAGCTAGCTGTCAACTAGCTGCATTCCTATGGCAGTGAGAAGGTAGGAGTATTCTGAGTCAGGAGGTTCCAAGATTACCAGTCGACTGCACCTGGGGATACCCTCCAGGTCTGCATTGTTACCCTGCGTCTCAGAAGCCTCTGGCAAACGTCTCTGCTGAAGACCTGCGAAACTCACTCTGCAGGCAGTGTGGAACTGTGAGGGACTGAGGGTGAGCTCAACTCTCAGAAGTAACATGGTTTTGGACAAGGCGTTCAGCTACCCTCTCACGTATGGAACTTAGTATGTAGCACCAGTCTACCACACGAATTACTAGGAAATCGCTGAACTGAGCTTGGAGGCACTAGTCTTGTGTGCCGGGTGATTCCAATTACCTCTCCCAGCACTTCTGTCAAACAGCGAGCCTAGGCCTTTTAGAAGCCAAGGGTACCAGCAGGCTGGATGTGGAGGTACAGGCCATAAGCTCAACTCTCAGAAGTGTATATACATGGGAGGCAGATGTCGGCTTCCCACTCGGACATGGGAGTTGGAACCTAGCTACACTGTGATTGAAGAAGGCCATTGGAAATCGCTGTATTCAACTCAGATACACGGGAGTTCAGGCCCAGTTCTCACACATGCTTTTCCCGCAAACTCTCCCAGCCACTAACATAAGGATGTTAGCAGCTACTCCTACAGTCAGGCAGGATGCGGGAGGGTTCTGCCCTGTCCTCAGCTCTCACAGGGAAGCATGTCTTGAAGCCATCTGTCAACTAGCTGCATTCCTATGGCAGTGAGAAGGTAGCAGTACTCTGAGTCAGGAGGTTCCAAGATTACCACTCTACTGCACCTGGGGATACCCTCCAGGTCTGCATTGTTAACTTGTACTCAGAAGCCTCTGGCAATCGTCTCTGGTGAAGACGTGTGAAACTCACTCTGTAGGCAGTGTGGAACTGTGAGGAACTGAGGGTGTGCTCAACTCTCAGAAGTAAGATGCTTTTGGACAAGGCGTTCAGCTACCATCTCACATATGGAACTTAGTATGTAGCACCTGTCTACCACAAGAATTACTGGGAAATCGTGAATTGAGCTTGGAGGCACTGGTCTTGTGTGCCGGGAGATTCCAATTACCTCTCCCAGCACTTCCGTCAAACAGCGAGCCTAGGCCTTTTAGAAGCCAAGGGTACCAGCAGGCTGGATGTGGAGGTACAGGCCATAAGCTCAACTCTCAGAAGTGTGTATGCATGGGAGGCAGATGTCTGCTACCCGCTGGTACATGGGATTTGGAACCTAGCTACACTCTGGTTGAGGTAAGTCGTTGGAAATCGCTGTATTCAACTCAGATACACGGGAGTTCAGGCCCAGTGCTCACACATGCTTTTCGCGCAACCTCTCCCAGCCACTAACATTAGGATTTTAGCAGATACTCCTACAGTCAGGCAGCATGCGGGAGGGTTCTGCCCTGTCCTCAGTTCTCACAGGGAAGCATGTCTTGAAGCCAGCTGTCAACTAGCTGCATTCCTATGGCAGATAGAATGTAGCAGTATTCTGAGTCAGGAGGTTCCAAGATTACCAGTCGACTGCAACTGGGGATACCCTCCAGGTCTGCATTGTTACCCTGCGTCTCAGAAGCCTCTGGCAAACGTCTCTGCTGAAGACCTGCGAAACTCACTCTGCAGGCAGTGTGGAACTGTGAGGGACTGAGGGTGGGCTCAACTCTCAGAAGTAAGATGCTTTTGGACAAGGCGTTCAGCTACCCTCTCACGTATGGAACTTAGTATGTAGCACCAGTCTACCACAGGAATTACTAGGAAATCGCTGAACTGAGCTTGGAGGCACTAGTCTTGTGTGCCGGGTGATTCCAATTACCTCTCCCAGCACTTCCGTCAAAAGCGAGCCTAGGCCTTTTAGAACCCAAGGGTACCAGGAGGCTGGATGTGAAGGTACAGGCCATAAGCTCAACTCTCAGAAGTGTATATGCATGAGGGGCAGATGTCTGCTACCCACTCGGACATGGCAGTTGGAACCTAGCTACACTGTGATTGAAGAAGGCCATTGGAAATCGCTGTATTAAACTCAGATACACGGGAGTTCAGGCCCAGTGCTCACACATGCTTTTCCCGCAATCTCTCCCAGCCACTAACATAAGGATGTTAGCAGCTACTCCTACAGTCAGGCAGGATGCGGGAGGGTTCTGCCCTGTCCTCAGTTCTCACAGGGAAGCATGTCTTGAAGCCAGCTGTCAACTAGCTGCATTCCTATGGCAGTGAGAAGGTAGCAGTACTCTGAGTCAGGATGTTCCAAGATTACCACTCTACTGCACCTGGAGATACCCTCCAGGTCTGCATTGTTAACTTGTACTCAGAAGCCTCTGGCATCTTCTCTGGTGAAGACTTGTGAAACGCACTCTGCAGGCAGTGTGGAACTGTGAGGGACTGAGGGTGGGCTCAACTCTCAGAAGTAAGATGCTTTTGGACAAGGCGTTCAGCTACCATCTCACATATGGAACTTAGTATGTAGCACCAGTCTACCACAAGAATTACTGGGAAATCGTGAATTGAGCTTGGAGGCACTCGTCTTGTGTGCCGGGAGATTCCAATTACCTCTCCCAGCACTTCCGTCAAACAGCGAGCCTAGGCCTTGTAGAAGCCAAGGGTACCAGCTGCCTGGATGTGGAGGTACAGGCCATAAGCCCAACTCTCAGAAGTGTGTATGCATGGGAGGCAGATGTCTGCTACCCGCTCGTACATGGGATTTGGAACCTAGCTACACTCTGGTTGAGGAAAGCCGTTGGAAATCGCTGTATTCAACTCAGATACACGGGAGTTCAGGCCCAGTGCTCACACATGCTTTTCCCGCAACCTCTCCCAGCCACTAACATTAGGATGTTAGCAGGTACTCCTACAGTCAGGCAGCATGCGGGAAGTTTCTGCCCTGTCCTCAGCTCTCTCAGGGAAGCATGTCTTGAAGCCAGGTAGCTGTCAACTAGCTGCATTCCTATGGCAGTGAGAAGGTAGCAGTATTCTGAGTCAGGAGGTTCCAAGATTACCAGTCGACTGCACCTGGGGATACCCTCCAGGTCTGCATTGTTACCCTGCGTCTCAGAAGCCTCTGGCAAACGTCTCTGCTGAAGACCTGCGAAACTCACTCTGCAGGCAGTGTGGAACTGTGAGGGACTGAGGCTGAGCTCAACTCTCAGAAGTAAGATGCTTTTGGACAAGGCGTTCAGCTACCCTCTCACGTATGGAACTTAGTATGTAGCACCAGTCTACCACAGGAATTACTAGGAAATCGCTGAACTGAGCTTGGAGGCACTAGTCTTGTGTGCCGGGTGATTCCAATTACCTCTCCCAGCACTTCCGTCAAACAGCGAGCCTAGGCCTTTTAGAAGCCAAGGGTACCAGCAGGCTGGATGTGGAGGTACAGGCCATAAGCTCAACTCTCAGAAGTGTGTATGCATGGGAGGCAGATGTCTGCTACCCACTCGAACATTGGAGTTGGAACCTAGCTACACTGTGATTGAAGAAGGCCATTGGAAATCGCTGTATTCAACTTAGATACACGGGAGTTCAGGCCCAGTGCTCACACATGCTTTTACCGCAACCTCTTCCAGCCACTAACATAAGGATGTTAGCAGCTACTCCTAGAGTCAGGCAGGATGAGGGAGGGTTCTGCCCTGTCCTCAGCTCTCACAGGGAAGCATGTCTTGAAGACAGCTGTCAACTAGCTGCATTCCTATGGCAGTGAGAGGGTAGCAGTACTCTGAGTCAGGAGGTTCCAAGATTACCACTCTACTGCACCTGGAGATACCCTCCAGGTCTGCATTGTTAACTTGTACTCAGAAGCCTCTGGCAATCGTCTCTGGTGAAGACGTGTGAAACTCACTCTGCAGGCAGTGAAAAACTGTGAGGGACTGAAGGTGGGCTCAACTCTCAGAAGTAAGATGCTTTTGGACAAGGCTTTCAGCTACCATCTCACATATGGAACTTTGTATGTAGCACCTGTCTACCACAAGAATTACTGGGAAATCGTGAATTGAGCTTGGAGGCCCTCGTCTTGTGTGCCGGGAGATTCCAATTACCTCTCACAGCACTTCCGTCAAACAGCGAGCCTAGGCCTTTTAGAAGCCAAGGGTACCAGTAGGCTGGATGTGGAGGTACAGGCCATAAGCTGAACCCTCAGAAGTGTGTATGCATGGGAGGCAGATGTCTGCTACCCGCTCGTACATGGGATTTGGAACCTAGCTACACTCTGGTTGAGGAAAGTCGTTGGAAATCGCTGTATTCAACTCAGATACACGGGAGTTCAGGCCCAGTGCTCACACATGCTTTTCCCGCAACCTCTCCCAGCCACTAACATTAGGATGTTAGCAGCTACTCCTACAGTCAGGCAGCATGCGGGAGGGTTCTGCCCTGTCCTCAGCTCTCACAGGGAAGCATGTCTTGAAGCCAGCTGTCAACTAGCTGCATTCCTATGGCAGTGAGAAGGTAGCAGTATTCTGAGTCAGGAGGTTCCAAGATTACCAGTCGACTGCTCCTGTGGATACCCTCCAGGTGTGCATTGTTACCCTTCGTCTCAGAAGCCTCTGGCAAACGTCTCTGCTGAAGACCTGCGAAACTCACTCTGCAGGCAGTGTGGAACTGTGAGGGACTGAGGCTGAGCTCAACTCTCAGAAGTAAGATGGTTTTGGACAAGGCGTTCAGCTACCCTCTCACGTATGGAACTTAGTATGTAACACCAGTCTACCACAGGAATTACTAGGAAATCGCTGAACTGAGCTTGGAGGCACTAGTCTTGAGTGCCGGGTGATTCCAATTACCTCCCCAGCACTTCCGTCAAACAGCGAGCCTAGGCCTTTTAGAAGCCAAGGGTACCAGCAGGCTGGATGTGGAGGTACAGGCCATAAGCTCAACTCTCAGAAGTGTGTATGCATGAGAGGCAGATGTCTGCTACTCACTCGGACATGGGAGTTGGAACCTAGCTACACTGTGATTCAAGAAGGCCATTGGAAATCGCTGTATTCAACTCAGATACACGGGAGTTCAGGCCCAGTGCTCACACATGCTTTTCCCGCAACCTCTCCCAGCCACTAACATAAGGATGTTAGCAGCTACTCCTACAGTCAGGCAGGATGCGAGAGGGTTCTGCCCTGTCCTCCGCTCTCACAGGGAAGCATGTCTTGAAGCCAGCTGTCAACTAGCTGTATTCCTATGGCAGTGAGAAGGTAGCAGTACTCTGAGTCAGAAGTTTCCAAGATTACCACTCTACTGCACCTGGAGATACCCTCCAGGTCTGCATTGTTAACTTGTACTCAGAAGCCTCTGGCAATCGTCTCTGGTGAAGACGTGTGAAACTCACTCTGCAGGCAGTGAAGGACTGTGAGGGACTGAGGGTGGGCTCAACTCTCAGAAATAAGATGCTTTTTGACAAGGCGTTCAGCCACCATCTCACATATGGAACTTAGTATGTAGCACCTGTCTACCACAAGAATTACTGGGAAATCGTGAATTGAGCTTGGAGGCACTCGTCTTGTGTGCCGGGAGATTCCAATTACCTCTCCCAGCACTTCCGTCAAACAGCGAGCCTAGGCCTTTTAGAAGCCAAGGGTACGAGCAGGCTGGATGTGGAGGTACAGGCCATAAGCTCAACTCTCAGAAGTGTGTATGCATGGGAGGCAGATGTCTGCTACCCGCTCGTACATGGGATTTGGAACCTAGCTACACTCTGGTTGAGGAAAGTCGTTGGAAATCGCTGTATTCAACTCAGATACACAGGAGTTCAGGCCCAGTGCTCACACATGATTTTCGCGCAACCTCTCCCAGCCACTAACATTAGGATGTTAGCAGCTACTCCTACAGTCAGGGAGGATGCGGGAGGGTTCTGCCCTGTCCTCAGCTCTCTCAGGGAAGCATGTCTTGAAGCCAGCTAGCTGTCAACTAGCTGCATTCCTTAGGCAGTGAGAAGGTAGCAGTATTCTGAGTCAGGAGGTTCCAAGATTACCAGTCGACTGCACCTGGGGATACCCTCCAGGTCTGCATTGTTACCCTGCGTCTCAGAAGCCTCTGGCAAACGTCTCTGCTGAAGACCTGCGAAACTCACTCTGCAGGCAGTGTGGAACTGTGAGGGACTGAGCCTGAGCTCAACTCTCAGAAGTAAGATGGTTTTGGACAAGGCGTTCAGCTACCCTCTCAGGTATGTAACTTAGTATGTAGCACCAGTCTACCACAGGAATTACTAGGAAATCGCTGAACTGAACTTGGAGGCACTAGTCTTGTGTGCCGGGTGATTCCAATTACCTCTCCCAGCACTTCCGTCAAACAGCGAGCCTAGGCCTTTTAGAAGCCAAGGGTACCAGCAGACTGGATGTGGAGGTACAGGCTATAAGCTCAACTCTCAGAAGTGTGTATGCATGGGAGGCAGATGTCTGCTACCCACTCGGACATGGGATATGGAACCTGGCTACACTCTGATTGATGAAAGCCTTTGGAAATCGCTGTATTCAACTCAGATACACGGGAGTTCAGGCCCAGTGCTCACACATGCTTTTCGCGCAACCTCTCCCAGCCAGTAACATAAGGTGTTCGCAGCTACTCCTACAGTCAGGCAGGATGCGGGAGGGTTCTGCCCTGTCCTCAGCTCTCACAGGGAAGCATATCTTGAAGGCAGCTAGCTGTCAACTAGCTGCATTCCTATGGCAGTGAGAAGGTAGCAGTACTCTGAGTCAGGAGGTTCCAAGATTACCAGTCGACTGCACCTGGGGATACCCTCCAGGTCTGCATTGTTACCCTGCGTCTCAGAAGCCTCTGGCAAACGTCTCTGCTGAAGACCTGCGAAACTCACTCTGCAGGCAGTGTGGAACTGTGAGGGACTGAGGCTGAGCTCAACTCTCAGAAGTAAGATGCTTTTGGACAAGGCGTTCAGCTACCCTCTCACGTATGGAACTTAGTATGTAGCACCAGTCTACCACAGGAATTACTAGGAAATCGCTGAACTGAGCTTGGAGGCACTAGTCTTGTGTGCCGTGTGATTCCAATTACGTCTCCTAGCACTTCCGTCAAACAGCGAGCCTAGGCCTTTTAGAAGCCAAGGGTACCAGCAGGCTGGATGTGGAGGTACAGGCTATAAGCTCAACTCTCAGAAGTGTGTATGCATGGGAGGCAGATGTCTGCTACCCACTCGGACATGGGATATGGAACCTGGCTACACTCTGATTGATGAAAGCCTTTGGAAATCGCTGTATTCAACTCAGATACACGGGAGTTCAGGCCCAGTGCTCACACATGCTTTTCGCGCAACCTCTCCCAGCCAGTAACATAAGGATGTTCGCAGCTACTCCTACAGTCAGGCAGGATGCGGGAGGGTTCTGCCCTGTCCTCAGCTCTCACAGGGAAGCATGTCTTGAAGCCAGCTAGCTGTCAACTAGCTGCATTCCTATGGCAGTGAGAAGGTAGCAGTATTCTGAGTCAGGAGGTTCCAAGATTACCAGTCGACTGCACCTGGGGATACCCTCCAGGTCTGCATTGTTACCCTGCGTCTCAGAAGCCTCTGGCAAACGTCTCTGCTGAAGACCTGCGAAACTCACTCTGCAGGCAGTGTGGAACTGTGAGGGACTGAGGCTGAGCTCAACTCTCAGAAGTAAGATGCTTTTGGACAAGGCGTTCAGCTACCCTCTCACGTATGGAACTTAGTATGTAGCACCAGTCTACCACAGGAATTACTAGGAAATCGCTGAACTGAGCTTGGAGGCACTAGTCTTGTGTGCCGGGTGATTCCAATTACCTCTCCCAGCACTTCCGTCAAACAGCGAGCCTAGGCCTTTTAGAAGCCAAGGGTACCAGCAGGCTGGATGTGGAGGTACAGGCCATAAGCTCAACTCTCAGAAGTGTGTATGCATGGGAGGCAGATCTCTGCTACCCGCTCGTACATGGGATTTGGAACCTAGCTATACTCTGGTTGAGGAAAGCCGTTGGAAATCGCTGTATTCAACTCAGATACACGGGAGTTCAGGCCCAGTGCTCACACATGCTTTTCCCGCAACCTCTCCCAGCCACTAACATTAGGATGTTAGCAGCTACTCCTACAGTCAGGCAGCATGCGGGAGGGTTCTGCCCTGTCCTCAGCTCTCTCAGGGAAGCATGTCTTGAAGCCAGCTAGCTGTCAACTAGCTGCATTCCTATGGCAGTGAGAAGGTAGCAGTATTCTGAGTCAGGAGGTTCCAAGATTACCAGTCGACTGCACCTGGGGATACCCTCCAGGTCTGCATTGTTACCCTGCGTCTCAGAAGCCTCTGGCAAACGTCTCTGATGAAGACCTGCGAAACTCACTCTGCAGGCAGTGTGGAACTGTGAGGGACTGTGGCTGAGCTCAACTCTCAGAAGTTAAATGGTTTTGGACAAGGCGTTCAGCTACCCTCTCACGTATGGAACTTAGTATGTAGCACCAGTCTACCACACGAATTACTAGGAAAAGGCTGAACTGAGCTTGGAGGCACTCATCTTGTGTGCCGGGTGATTCCAATTACCTCTCATAGCACTTCCGTCATATAGCGAGCCTAGGCCTTTTAGAAGCCAAGGGTACCAGCAGGCTGGATGTGGAGTTATAGGCCATAAGCTCAACTCTCAGAAGTGTGTATGCATGGGAGGCAGATGTCTGCTACCCACTCGGACATGGGAGTTGGAACCTAGCTACACTGTGATTGAAGAAGGCCATTGGAAATCGCTGTATTCAACTCAGATACACGGGAGTTCAGGCCCATTGCTCACACATGCTTTTCCCGCAACCTCTCCCAGCCACTAACATAAGGATGTTAGCAGCTACTCCTACAGTCAGGCAGGATGCGGGAGGGTTCTGCCCTGTCCTCAGCTCTCACAGGGAAGCATGTCTTGAAGCCAGCTGTCAACTAGCTGCATTCCTATGGCAGTGAGAAGGTAGCAGTACTCTGAGTCAGGAGGTTCCAAGATTACCACTCTACTGCACCTGGAGATACCCTCCAGGTCTGCATTGTTAACTTGTACTCAGAAGCCTAAGGCAATCGTCTCTGGTGAAGAAGTGTGAAACGCACTCTGCAGGCAGTGTGGAACTGTGAGGGACTGAGGGTGGGCTCAACTCTCAGAAGTAAGATGCTTTTGGACAAGGCGTTCAGCTACCATCTCACATATGGAACTTAGTATGTAGCACCTGTCTACCACAAGAATTACTGGGAAATCGTGAATTGAGCTTGGAGGCACTCGTCTTGTGTGCCGGGAGATTCCAATTACCTCTCCCAGCACTTCCGTCAAACAGCGAGCCTAGGCCTTTTAGAAGCCAAGGGTACCAGCAGGCTGGATGTGGAGGTACAGGCCATAAGATCAACTCTCAGAAGTGTGTATGCATGGGAGGCAGATGTCTGCTACCCGCTCGTACATGGGATTTGGAACCTAGCTACACTCTGGTTGAGGAAAGTCGTTGGAAATCGCTGTATTCAACTCAGATACACGGGAGTTCAGGCCCAGTGCTCACACATGCTTTTCCCGCAACCTCTCCCAGCCACTAACATTAGGATGTTAGCAGCTACTCCTACAGTCAGGCAGCATGCGGGAGGGTTCTGCCCTGTCCTCAGCTCTCACAGGGAAGCATGTCTGGAAGCCAGCTAGCAGTCAACTAGCTGCATTCCTATGGCAGTGAGAAGGTAGCAGTATTCTGAGTCAGGAGGTTCCAAGATTACCAGTCGATTGCACCTGGGGATACCCTCCAGGTCTGCATTGTTACCCTGCGTCTCAGAAGCCTCTGGCAAACGTCTCTGCTGAAGACCTGCGAAACTCACTCTGCAGGCAGTGTGGAACTGTGAGGGACTGAGCCTGAGATCAACTCTCAGAAGTAAGATGCTTTTGGACAAGGCGTTCAGCTACCCTCTCAGGTATGGAACTTAGTATGTAGCACCAGTCTACCACAGGAATTACTAGGAAATCGCTGAACTGAACTTGGAGGCACTAGTCTTGTGTGCCGGGTGATTCCAATTACCTCTCCCAGCACTTCCGTCAAACAGCGAGCCTAGGCCTTTTAGAAGCCAAGGGTACCAGCAGGATGGATGGGGAGGTACAGGCTATAAGCTCAACTCTCAGAAGTGTGTATGCATGGGAGGCAGATGTCTGCTACCCACTCGGACATGGGATATGGAACCTGGCTACACTCTGATTGATGAAAGCCTTTGGAAATCGCTGTATTCAACTCAGATACACGGGAGTTCAGGCCCAGTGCTCACACATGCTTTTCGCGCAACCTCTCCCAGCCAGTAACATAAGGATGTTCGCAGCTACTCCTACAGTCAGGCAGGATGCGGGAGGGTTCTGCCCTGTCCTGAGCTCTCACAGGGAAGCATGTCTTGAAGCCAGCTAGCTGTCAACTAGCTGCATTCCTATGGCAGTGAGAAGGTAGCAGTACTCTGAGTCAGGAGGTTCCAAGATTACCAGTCGACTGCACCTGGGGATACCCTCCAGGTCTGCATTGTTACCCTGCGTCTCAGAAGCCTCTGGCAAACGTCTCTGCTGAAGACCTGCGAAACTCACTCTGCAGGCAGTGTGGAACTGTGAGGGACTGAGGCTGAGCTCAACTCTCAGAAGTAAGAAGCTTTTGGACAAGGCGTTCAGCTACCCTCTCACGTATGGAACTTAGTATGTAGCACCAGTCTACCACAGGAATTACTAGGAAATCGCTGAACTGAGCTTGGAGGCACTAGTCTTGTGTGCCGGGTGATTCCAATTACCTCTCCTAGCACTTCCGTCAAACAGCGAGCCTAGGCCTTTTAGAAGCCAAGGGTACCAGCAGGCTGGATGTGGAGGTACAGGCTATAAGCTCAACTCTCAGAAGTGTGTATGCATGGGAGGCAGATGTCTGCTACCCACTCGGACATGGGATATGGAACCTGGCTACACTCTGGTAGAGGAAAGCCGTTGGAAATCGCTGTATTCAACTCAGATACACGGGAGTTCAGGCCCAGTGCTCACACATGCTTTTCCCGCAACCTCTCCCAGCCACTAACATTAGGATGTTAGCAGCTACTCCTACAGTCAGGCAGCATGCGGGAGGGTTCTGCCCTGTCCTCAGCTCTCACAGGGAAGCATGTCTTGAAGCCAGCTGTCAACTAGCTGCATTCCTAAGGCAGTGAGAAGGTAGCAGTATTCTGAGTCAGGAGGTTCCAAGATTACCAGTCGACTGCACCTGGGGATACCCTCCAGGTCTGCATTGTTACCCTGCGTACAGAATCCTCTGGCAAACGTCTCTGCTGAAGACCTGCGAAACTCACTCTGCAGGCAGTGTGGAACTGTGAGGGACCTAGGCTGAGCTCAACTCTCAGAAGTAAGATGTTTTTGGATAAGGCGTTCAGCTACCCTCTCACGTATGGAACTTAGTATGTAGCACCAGTCTACCACAGGAATTACTAGGAAATCGCTGAACTGAGCTTGGAGGCACTCGTCTTGTGTGCCGGGTGATTCCAATTACCTCTCCAAGCACTTCCGTCAAACAGCGAGCCTAGGCCTTTTAGAAGCCAAGGGTACCAGCAGGCTGGATGTGGAGGTACAGGCCATAAGCTCAACTCTCAGAAGTGTATATGCATGAGAGGCAGATGTCTGCTACCCAATCGGACATGGGAGTTGGAACCTGGCTACTCTGTGATTGAAGAAGGCCATTGGAAATCGCTGTATTCAACTCAGATACACGGGAGTTCAGGCCCAGTGCTCACACATGCTTTTCGCGCAACCTCTCCCAGCCACTAACATAAGGATGTTAGCAGCTACTCCTACAGTCAGGCAGGATGCGGGAGTGTTCTGCCCTGTCCTCAGCTCTCACAGGGAAGCATGTCTTGAACCAGCTGTCAACTAGCTGCATTCCTATGGCAGTGAGAAGGTAGCAGTATTCTGAGTCAGGAGGTTCCAAGATTACCAGTCTACTGCACCTGGGGATACCCTCCAGGTCTGCATTGTTACCCTGCGTCTCAGAAGCCTCTGTCAAACGACTCTTCTGAAGACCTGCGAAAGTCACTCTGCAGGCAGTGTGGGACTGTGAGGGACTGAGGCTGAGCTCAACTCTCAGAAGTAAGATGGTTTTGGACAAGGCGTTCAGCTACACTCTCACGTATGGAACTTAGTATGTAGCTCCTGTCTACCACAAGAATTACTGGGAAATCATGAATTGAGCTTGGAGGCACTCGTCTTGTGTGCCGGGAGATTCCAATTACCTCTCCCAGCACTTCCGTCAAACAGCGAGCCTAGGCCTTTTAGAAGCCAAGGTTACCAGCAGGCTGGATGTGGAGGTACAGGCCATAAGCTCAACTCTCAGAAGTGTGTATGCATGGGAGGCAGATGTCTGCTACCCACTCGGACATGGGAGTTGGAACCTAGCTACACTGTGATTGAAGAAGGCCATTGGAAATCGCTGTATTCAACTCAGATACACGGGAGTTCAGGCCCAGTGCTCACACATGCTTTTCCCGAAACCTCTCCCTGCCACTAACATTAGGATGTTAGCAGATACTCCTACAGTCAGGCAGGATGCGGGAGGGTTCTGCCCTGTCCTCAGCTCTCACAGGGAAGCATGTCTTGAAGCCAGCTGTCAACTAGCTGCATTCCTATGACAGTGAGAAGGTAGCAGTACTCTGAGTCAGGAGGTTCCAAGATTACCTACCACTCTACTGCACCTGGAGATACCCTCCAGGTCTGCATTGTTAACTTGTACTCAGAAGCCTCTGGCAATCGTCTCTGGTGAAGACGTGTGAAACTCACTCTACAGGCAGTGTGGAACTGTGAGGGACTGAGGGTGAGCTAACTCTCAGAAGTAAGATGCTTTTGGACAAGGCGTTCAGCTACCTTCTCACATATGGAACTTAGTATGTAGCACCTGTCTACTACAAGAATTACTGGGAAATCGTGAATTGAGCTGGAGGCCCTAGTTTTTGTGCCGGGAGATTCCAATTACCTCTCCCAGCACTTCCATCAAACAACGAGCCAAGGCCTTTTAGAAGCCCAGGGTACCAGCAGGCTGGATGTGGAGGTACAGGCCATAAGCTCAACTCTCAGAAGTGTGTATGCATGGGAGGCATATGTCTGCTACCCGCTCGTACATGGGATTTGGAAACTAGCTACACTCTGGTTGAGGAAAGCCGTTGGAAATCGCTGTATTCAACTCAGATACACGGGAGTTCAGGCCCAGTGCTCACACATGCTTTTCGCGAAACCTCTCCCCGCCACTAACATTAGGATGTTAGCAGATACTCCTACAGTCAGGCAGGATGCGGGAGGGTTCTGCCCTGTCCTCAGCTCTCACAGGGAAGCATGTCTTGAAGCCAGCTCTCAACTAGCTGCATTCCTATGGCAGTGAGAAGGTAGCAGTATTCTGAGTCAGGAGGTGCCAAGATTACCAGTCTACTGCACCTGGGGATACCCTCCAGGTCTGCATTGTTACCCTGCGTCTCAGAAGCGCTGGCAAACGACTGTTCTGAAGACATGCGAAACTCACTCTGCAGGCAGTGTGGGACTGTGAGGGACTGAGGCTGAGCTCAACTCTCAGAAGTAAGATGGTTTTGGACAAGGCGTTCAGCTAAACTCTCACGTATGGAACTTAGTATATAGCACCTGTCTACCACAAGAATTACTGGGAAATCGTGAATTGAGCTTGGAGGCACAAGTCTTGTGTGCCGGGAGATTCCTATTACCTCTCCTTGCACTTCCGTCAAACAGCGAGCCTAGGCCTTTTAGAAGCCAAGGGTACCAGCAGGCTGGATGTGGAGGTACAGGCCATAAGCTCAACTCTCAGAAGTGGGTATGCATGGGAGGCAGATGTCTGCTACCCGCTCGTACATGGGATTTGGAACCTAGCTACACACTGGTTGAGGAAAGCCGTTGGAAATCGCTGTATTCAACTCAGATACACGGGAGTTCAGGCCCAGTGCTCACACAAGCTTTTCCCGCAACCTCTCCCAGCCACTAACATTAGGATGTTAGCAGCTACTCCTACAGTCAGGCAGCATGCGGGAGGGTTCTGCCCTGTCCTCAGCTCTCTCAGGGAAGCATGTCTTGAAGCCAGCTATCTGTCAACTAGCTGCATTCCTATGGCAGTGAGAAGGAAGCAGTATTCTGAGTCAGGAGGTTCAAAGATTACCAGTCTACTGCACCTGGGGATACCCTCCAGGTCTGCTTTGTTACCCTGTGTCTCAGAAGCCTCTGGCAAACGTCTCTGCTGAAGACCTGCGAAACTCACTCTGCAGGCAGTGTGGGACTGTGAGGGACTGAGGATGAGCTCACTCTCAGAAGTAAGATGGTTTTGGACAAGGCGTTCAGCTACCCTCTCACGTATGGAACTTAGTATGTAGCACCAGTCTACCACAGGAATTACTAGGAAATCGCTGAACTGAGCTTGGAGGCACTAGTCTTGTGTGCCGGGTGATTCCAATTACCTCTCCCAGCACTTCCGTCAAACAGCGAGCCTAGGCCTTTTAGAAGCCAAGGGTACCAGCAGGCTGGATGTGGAGGTACAGGCCATAAGCTCAACTCTCAGAAGTGTATATGCATGGGAGGCAGATGTCTGCTACCCACTCGGACATGGGAGTTGGAACCTAGCTACACTGTGATTGAAGAAGGCCATTGGAAATCGCTGTATTCAAGTCAGATACACGGGAGTTCAGGCCCAGTGCTCACACATGCTTTTCCCGCAACCTCTCCCAGCCACTAACATAAGGATGTTAGCAGCTACTCCTACAGTCAGGCAGGATGCGGGAGGGTTCTGCCCTGTCCTCAGCTCTCACAGGGAAGCATGTCTTGAAGCCAGCTGTTCACTAGCTGCATTCCTATTGCAGTGAGAACGTAGCAGTACTCTGAGTCAGGATGTTCCAAGATTACCACTCTACTGCACCTGGAGATGCCCTCCAGGTCTGCATTGTTAACTTGTACTCAGAAGCCTCTGGCAATCGTCTCTGGTGAAGACGTGTGAAACTCACTCTGCAGGCAGTGTGGAACTGTGAGGGACTGAGGATGGGCTCAACTCTCAGAAGTAAGATTCTTTTGGACAAGGCGTTCAACAACCATCTCACATATGGAACTTAGTATGTAGCACCTGTCTACCACAAGAATTACTGGGAAATCGTGAATTGAGCTTGGAGGCACTCGTCTTGTGTGCCGGGAGATTCCAATTACCTCTCCCAGCACTTCCGTCAAACAGCGAGCCTAGGCCTTTTAGAAGCCAAGGGTACCAGCAGGCTGGATGTGGAGGTACAGGCCATAATCTCAACTCTCAGAAGTGTGTATGCATGGGAGGCAGATGTCTGCTACCAACTCGGACATGGGAGTTGGAACCTCGCAACACTGTGATTGAAGAAGGCCATTGGAAATCGCTGTATTCAACTCAGATACACGGGAGTTCAGGCCCAGTGCTCACACATGCTTTTCCCGCAACCTCTCCCAGCCACTAACATAAGGATGTTAGCAGCTACTCCTACAGTCAGGCAGGATGCGGGAGGGTTCTGCCCTGTCCTCAGCTCTCACAGGGAAGCATGTCTTGAAGCCAGCTCTCAACTAGCTGCATTCCTATGGCAGTGAGAAGGTAGCAGTATTCTGAGTCAGGAGGTTCCAAGATTACCAGTCTACTGCACCTGGGGATACCCTCCAGGTCTGCATTGTTACCCTGCGTCTCAGAAGCCTCTGGCAAACGACTGTTCTGAAGACATGCGAAACTCACTCTGCAGGCAGTGTGGGACTGTGAGGGACTGAGGCTGAGCTCAACTTTCAGAAGTAAGATGGTTTTGGACAAGGCGTTCAGCTACACTCTCACGTATGGAACTTAGTATGTAGCACCTGTCTACCACAAGAATTACTGGGAAATCGTGAATTGAGCTTGGAGGCACAAGTCTTGTGTCCCGGGAGATTCCTATTACCTCTCCCAGCACTTCCGTCAAACAGCGAGCCTAGGCCTTTTAGAAGCCAAGGGTACCAGCAGGCTGGATGTGGAGGTACAGGCCATAAGCTCAACTCTCAGAAGTGGGTATGCATGGGAGGCAGATGTCTGCTACCCGCTCGTACATGGGATTTGGAACCTAGCTACACTCTGGTAGAGGAAAGCCGTTGGAAATCGCTGTATTCAACTCAGATACACGGGAGTTCAGGCCCAGTGCTCACACATGCTTTTCCCGCAACCTCTCCCAGCCACTAACATTAGGATGTTAGCAGCTACTCCTACAGTCAGGCAGCATGCGGGAGGGTTCTGCCCTGTCCTCAGCTCTCACAGGGAAGCATGTCTTGAAGCCAGCTGTCAACTAGCTGCATTCCTAAGGCAGTGAGAAGGTAGCAGTATTCTGAGTCAGGAGGTTCCAAGATTACCAGTCGACTGCACCTGGGGATACCCTCCAGGTCTGCATTGTTACCCTGCGTACAGAATCCTCTGGCAAACGTCTCTGCTGAAGACCTGCGAAACTCACTCTGCAGGCAGTGTTGAACTGTGAGGGACCTAGGCTGAGCTCAACTCTCAGAAGTAAGATGTTTTTGGATAAGGCGTTCAGCTACCCTCTCACGTATGGAACTTAGTATGTAGCACCAGTCTACCACAGGAATTACTAGGAAATCGCTGAACTGAGCTTGGAGGCACTAGTCTTGTGTGCCGGGTGATTCCAATTACCTCTCCCAGCACTTCCGTCAAACAGCGAGCCTAGGCCTTTTAGAAGCCAAGGGTACCAGCAGACTGGATGTGGAGGTAGAGGCCATAAGCTCAACTCTCAGAAGTGTGTATGCATGGGAGGCAGATGTCTGCTACCCACTCGGACATGGGAGTTCGAACCTAGCTACACTGTGATTAAAAAGGCCACTGGAAATCGCTGTATTCAACTCAGATACACGGGAGTTCAGGCCCAGTGCTCACACATGCTTTTCCCGCAACCTCTCCCAGCCACTAACATAAGGATGTTAGCAGCTACTCCTACAGTCAGGCAGGATGCGGGAGGGTTCTGCCCTGTCCTCAGCTCTCACAGGGAAGCATGTCTTGAAGCCAGCTGTCAACTAGCTGCATTCCTATGGCAGTGAGAAGGTAGCAGTACTCTGAGTCAGGAGGTTCCAAGATTACCACTCTACTGCACCTGGAGATACCCTCCAGGTCTGCATTGTTAACTTGTACTCAGAAGCCTCTGGCAATCGTCTCTGGTGAAGACGTGTGAAACTCACTCTGCAGGCAGTGTGGAAGTGTGAGGGACTGAGGGTTTGCTCAACTCTCAGAAGTAAGATGCTTTTGGACAAGGCGTTCAGCTACCTTCTCACATATGGAACTTAGTATGTAGCACCAGTCTACCACAAGAATTACTTGGAAATCGTGAATTGAGCTTGGAGGCACTCGTCTTGTGTGCCGGGAGATTCCAATTACCTCTCCCAGCACTTCCGTCAAACAGCGAGCCTAGGCCTTTTAGAAGCCAAGGGTACCAGCAGGCTGGATGTGGAGGTACAGGCCATAAGCTCAACTCTCAGAAGTGTGTATGCATGGGAGGCATATGTCTGCTACCCGCTCGTACATGGGATTTGGACCCTAGCTACACTCTGGTTGAGGAAAGTCGTTGGAAATCGCTGTATTCAACTCAGATACACGGGAGTTCAGGCCCAGTGCTCACACATGCTTTTCCCGCAACCTCTCCCAGCCACTAACATTAGGATGTTAGCAGCCACTCCTACAGTCAGGCAGCATGCGAGAGGGTTCTGCCCTGTCCTCAGCTCCCTCAGGGAAGCATGTCTTGAAGCCAGCTAGCTGTCAACTAGCTGCATTCCTATGGCAGTGAGAAGGTAGCAGTATTCTGAGTCAGGAGGTTCCAAGATTACCAGTCGACTGCACCTTTGGATACCCTCCTGATCAGCAATGTTACCCTGCGTCTCAGAAGCCTCTGGCAAACGTCTCTGCTGAAGACCTGCGAAACTCACTCTGCAGGCAGTGTGCAACTGTGAGGGACGGAGCCTGTGCTCAACTCTCAGAAGTAAGATGGTTTTGGACAAGGCGTTCAGCTACCCTCTCACGTATGGAACTTAGTATGTAGCACCAGTCTACCACAGGAATTACTAGGAAATCGCTGAACTGAGCTTGGAGGCACTAGTCTTTTGTGCCGGGTGATTCCAATTACCTCTCCCAGCACTTCCGTCAAAAAGCGAGCCTAGGCCTTTTAGAAGCCAAGGTTACCAGGAGGCTGGATGTGGAGGTACAGGCCATAAGCTCAACTCTCAGAAGTGTATATGCATGGGAGGCAGATGTCTGCTACCCGCTCGGACATGGCAGTTGGAACCTAGCTACACTGTGATTGAAGAAGGACATTGGAAATCGCTGTATTCAACTCAGATACACGGGAGTTCAGGCCCAGTGCTCACACATGCTTTTCCCGCAATCTCTCCCAGCCACTAACATAAGGATGTTAGCAGCTACTCCTACAGTCAAGCAGGATGCGGGAGGGTTCTGCCCTGTCCTCAGCTCTCACAGGGAACCATGTCTTGAAGCCAGCTGTCAACTAGCTGCATTCCTATGGCAGTGAGAAGGTAGCAGTATTCTGAGTCAGGTGGTTCCAAGTTTACCAGTCTACTGCACCTGTGGATACCCTCCAGGTGTGCATTGTTACCCTGCGTCTCAGAAGCCTCTGGCAAACGTCTCTGCTGAAGACCTGCGAAACTCACTTGGCAGGCAGTGTGGAACTGTGAGGGACTGAGGCTGAGCTCAACTCTCAGAAGTTGGATGGTTTTGGACAAGGCGTTCAGCTACCCTCTCACGTATGGAACTTAGTATGTAGCACCAGTCTACCACAGGAATTACTAGGAAATCGCTGAACTGAGCTTGGAGGCACTAGTCTTGTGTGCCGTGTGATTCCAATTACCTCTCCCAGCACTTCCGTCAAAAAGCGAGCCTAGGCCTTTTAGAAGCCAAGGTTACCAGGAGGCTGGATTTGGAGGTACAGCCATAAGCTCAACTCTCAGAAGTGTGTATGCATGGGAGGCAGATGTCTGCTACCCGCTCGTACATGGGAGTTGGACCCTAGCTACACTCTGGTTGAGGAAAGTCGTTGGAAATCGCTGTATTCAACTCAGATACACGGGAGTTCAGGCCCAGTGCTCACACATGCTTTTCCGGCAACCTCTCCCAGCCACTAACATTAGGATGTTAGCAGCTACTCCTACAGTCAGGCAGCATGCGGGAGGGTTCTGCCCTGTCCTCAGCTCTCACAGGGAAGCATGTCTTGAAGCCAGCTGTCAACTAGCTGCATTCCTCTGGCAGTAGAAGGTAGCAGTATTCTGAGTCAGGAGGTTCCAAGATTACCAGTCTACTGCACCTGTGGATACCCTCCAGGTGTGCATTGTTACCCTGCGTCTCAGAAGCCTCTGGCAAACGTCTCTGCTGAAGACCTGCGAAACTCACTTGGCAGGCAGTGTGGAACTGTGAGGGACTGAGGCTGAGCTCAACTCTCAGAAGTGAGATGGTTTTGGACAGGGCGTTCAGCTACCCTCTCACGTATGGAACTTAGTATGTAGCACCAGTCTACCACAGGAACTACTAGGAAATCGCTGAACTGAGCTTGGAGTCACTAGTCTTGTGTGCCGGGTGATTCCAATTTCCTCTCCCAGCACTTCCGTCAAACAGCGAGCCTAGGCCTTTTAGAAGCCAAGGGTACCAGCAGGCTGGATGTGGAGGTACAGGCCATAAGCTCAACTCTCAGAAGTGTATATGCATGGGAGGCAGATGTCTGCTACCCACTCGGACATGGGAGTTGGAACCTAGCTAAACTGTGATTGAAGAAGGCCATTGGAAATCGCTGTATTCAACTCAGATACACGGGAGTTCAGGCCCAGTGCTCACACATGCTTTTCCCGCAACCTCTCCCAGCCACTAACATTAGGATGTTAGCAGCTACTCCTACAGTCAGGCAGGATGCGGGAGGGTTCTGCCCTGTCCTCAGCTCTCACAGGGAAGCATGTCTTGAAGCCAGCTGTCAACTAGCTGCATTCCTATGGCAGTGAGAAGGTAGCAGTACTCTGAGTCAGGAGGTTCCAAGATTACCACTCTACTGCACCTGGAGATACCCTCCAGGTCTGCATTGATAACTTGTACTCAGAAGCCTCTGGCAATCGTCTCTGGTGAAGACGTGTGAAACTCACTCTGCAGGCAGTGTGGAAGTGTGAGGGAATGAGGGTTTGCTCTACTCTCAGAAGTAAGATGCTTTTGGACAAGGCGTTCAGCTACCTTCTCACATATGGAACTTAGTATGTAGCACCTGTCTACCACAAGAATTACTGGGAAATCGTGAATTGAGCTTGGAGGCACTCGTCTTGTGTGCCGGGAGATTCCAATTACCTCTCCCAGCACTTCCGTCAAACAGCGAGCCTAGGCCTTTTAGAAGCCAAGGGTACCAGCAGGCTGGATGTGGAGGTACAGGCCATAAGCTCAACTCTCAGAAGTGTATATGCATGGGAGGCAGATGCCTGCTACCCACTCGGACATGGAGTTGGAACCTAGCTAAACTTTGATTGAAGAAGGCCATTGGAAATCGCTGTATTCAACTCAGATACACGGGAGTTCAGGCCCAGTGCTCACACATGCTTTTCCCGCAACCTCTCCCAGCCACTAACATTAGGATGTTAGCAGCTACTCCTACAGTCAGGCAGCATGCGGGAGGGTTCTGCCCTGTCCTGAGCTCTCACAGGGAAGCATGTCTTGAAGCCAGCTAGCTGTCAACTAGCTGCATTCCTATGGCAGTGAGAAGGTAGCAGTATTCTGAGTCAGGAGGTTCCAAGATTACCAGTCGACTGCACCTGGGGATACCCTCCAGGTCTGCATTGTTACCCTGCGTCTCAGAAGCCTCTGGCAAACGTCTCTGCTGAAGACCTGCGAAACTCACTCTGCAGGCAGTGTGGAACTGTGAGGGACTGAGGCTGAGCTCAACTCTCAGAAGTAAGATGCTTTTGGACAAGGCGTTCAGCTACACTCTCACGTATGGAACTTAGTATGTAGCACCAGTCTACCACAGGAATTACTAGGAAATCGCTGAACTGAGCTTGGAGGCACTAGTCTTGTGTGCCGGGTGATTCCAATTACCTCTCCTAGCACTTCCGTCAAACAGCGAGCCTAGGCCTTTTAGAAGCCAAGGGTACCAGCAGGCTGGATATGGAGGTACAGGCTATAAGCTCAACTCTCAGAAGTGTGTATGCATGGGAGGCAGATGTCTGCTACCCACTCGGACATGGGATATGGAACCTGGCTACACTCTGGTAGAGGAAATCCGTTGGAAATCGCTGTATTCAACTCAGATACACGGGAGTTCAGGCCCAGTGCTCACACATGCTTTTCCCGCAACCTCTCCCAGCCACTAACATTAGGATGTTAGCAGCTACTCCTACAGTCAGGCAGCATGCGGGAGGGTTCTGCCCTGTCCACAGCTCTCACAGGGAAGCATGTCTTGAAGCCAGCTGTCAACTAGCTGCATTCCTAAGGCAGTGAGAAGGTAGCAGTATTCTGAGTCAGGAGGTTCCAAGATTACCAGTCGACTGCACCTGGGGATACCCTCCAGGTCTGCATTGTTACCCTGCGTACAGAATCCTCTGGCAAACGTCTCTGCTGAAGACCTGCGAAACTCACTCTGCAGGCAGTGTGGAACTGTGAGGGACCTAGGCTGAGCTCAACTCTCAGAAGTAAGATGTTTTTGGATAAGGCGTTCAGCTACCCTCTCACGTATGGAACTTAGTATGTAGCACCAGTCTACCACAGGAATTACTAGGAAATCGCTGAACTGAGCTTGGAGGCACTCGTCTTGTGTGCCGGGTGATTCCAATTACCTCTCCAAGCACTTCCGTCAAACAGCGAGCCTAGGCGTTTTAGAAGCCAAGGGTACCAGCAGGCTGGATGTGGAGGTACAGGCCATAAGCTCAACTCTCAGAAGTGTATATGCATGGGAGGCAGATGTCTGCTACCCAATCGGACATGGGAGTTGGAACCTGGCTACACTGTGATTGAAGAAGGCCATTGGAAATCGCTGTATTCAACTCAGATACACGGGAGTTCCGTCCCAGTGCTCACACATGCTTTTCGCGCAACCTCTCCCAGCCACTAACATAAGGATGTTAGCAGCTACTCCTACAGTCAGGCAGGATGCGGGAGTGTTCTGCCCTGTCCTCAGCTCTCACAGGGAAGCATGTCTTGAACCAGCTGTCAACTAGCTGCATTCCTATGGCAGTGAGAAGGTAGCAGTATTCTGAGTCAGGAGGTTCCAAGATTACCAGTCTACTGCACCTGGGGATACCCTCCAGGTCTGCATTGTTACCCTGCGTCTCAGAAGCGTCTGTCAAATGACTCTTCTGAAGACCTGCGAAAGTCACTCTGCAGGCAGTGTGGGACTGTGAGGGACTGAGGCTGAGCTCAACTCTCAGAAGTAAGATGGTTTTGGACAAGGCGTTCAGCTACACTCTCACGTATGGAACTTAGTATGTAGCTCCTGTCTACCACAAGAATTACTGGGAAATCATGAATTGAGCTTGGAGGCACTCGTCTTGTGTGCCGGGAGATTCCAATTACCTCTCCCAGCACTTCCGTCAAACAGCGAGCCTAGGCCTTTTAGAAGCCAAGGTTACCAGCAGGCTGGATGTGGAGGTACAGGCCATAAGCTCAACTCTCAGAAGTGTGTATGCATGGGAGGCAGATGTCTGCTACCCACTCGGACATGGGAGTTGGAACCTAGCTACACTGTGATTGAAGAAGGCCATTGGAAATCGCTGTATTCAACTCAGATACACGGGAGTTCAGGCCCAGTGCTCACACATGCTTTTCCCGAAACCTCTCCCTGCCACTAACATTAGGATGTTAGCAGATACTCCTACAGTCAGGCAGGATGCGGGAGGGTTCTGCCCTGTCCTCACCTCTCACAGGGAAGCATGTCTTGAAGCCAGCTCTCAACTAGCTGCATTCCTATGGCAGTGAGAAGGTAGCAGTACTCTGAGTCAGGAGGTTCCAAGATTACCTACCACTCTACTGCACCTGGAGATACCCTCCAGGTCTGCATTGTTAACTTGTACTCAGAAGCCTCTGGCAATCGTCTCTGGTGAAGACGTGTGAAACTCACTCTACAGGCAGTGTGGAACTGTGAGGGACTGAGGGTGAGCTAACTCTCAGAAGTAAGATGCTTTTGGACAAGGCGTTCAGCTACCTTCTCACATATGGAACTTAGTATGTAGCACCTGTCTACTACAAGAATTACTGGGAAATCGTGAATTGAGCTGGAGGCCCTAGTCTTTTGTGCCGGGAGATTCCAATTACCTCTACCAGCACTTCCATCAAACAACGAGCCAAGGCCTTTTAGAAGCCCAGGGTACCAGCAGGCTGGATGTGGAGGTACAGGCTATAAGCTCAACTCTCAGAAGTGTGTATGCATGGGAGGCATATGTGTGCTACCCGCTCGTACATGGGATTTGGAAACTAGCTACACTCTGGTTGAGGAAAGCCGTTGGAAATCGCTGTATTCAACTCAGATACACGGGAGTTCAGGACCAGTGCTCACACATGCTTTTCCCGCAACCTCTCCCAGCCACTAACATTAGGATGTTAGCAGCTACTCCTGCAGTCAGGCAGCATGCGGGAAGGTTCTGCCCTGTCCTCAGCTCTCTCAGGGAAGCATGTCTTGAAGCCAGCTATCTGTCAACTAGCTGCATTCCTATGGCAGTGAGAAGGTAGCAGTATTCTGAGTCAGGAGGTTCCAAGATTACCAGTCGACTGCACCTGGGGATACCCTCCAGGTCTGCATTGTTACCCTGTGTCTCAGAAGCCTCTGGCAAACGTCTCTGCTGAAGACCTGCGAAACTCACTCTGCAGACAGTGTGGGACTGTGAGGGACTGAGGATGAGCTCACTCTCAGAAGTAAGATGGTTTTGGACAAGGCGTTCAGCTACCCTCTCACGTATGGAACTTAGTATGTAGCACCAGTCTACCACAGGAATTACTAGGAAATCGCTGAACTGAGATTGGAGGCACTAGTCTTGTGTGCCGGGTGATTCCAATTACCTCTCCCAGCACTTCCGTCAAACAGCGAGCCTAGGCCTTTTAGAAGCCAGGGGTACCAGCAGGCTGGATGTGGAGGTACAGGCTATAAGCTCAACTCTCAGAAGTGTGTATGCATGGGAGGCAGATGTCTGCTACCCACTCGGACATGGGAGTTGGAACCTCGCAACACTGTGATTGAAGAAGGCCATTGGAAATCGCTGTATTCAACTCAGATACACGGGAGTTCAGGCCCAGTGCTCACACATGCTTTTCCCGCAACCTCTCCCAGCCACTAACATAAGGATGTTAGCAGCTACTCCTACAGTCAGGCAGGATGCGGGAGGGTTCTGCCCTGTCCTCAGCTCTCACAGGGAAGCATGTCTTGAAGCCAGCTCTCAACTAGCTGCATTCCTATGGCAGTGAGAAGGTAGCAGTATTCTGAGTTAGGAGGTTCCAAGATTACCAGTCTACTGCACCTGGGGATACCCTCCAGGTCTGCATTGTTACCCTGCGTCTCAGAAGCGCTGGCAAACGACTGTTCTGAAGACATGCGAAACTCACTCTGCAGGCAGTGTGGGACTGTGAGGGACTGAGGCTGAGCTCAACTCTCAGAAGTAAGATGGTTTTGGACAAGGCGTTCAGCTACCCTCTCACGTATGGAACTAAGTATGTAGCACCAGTCTACCACAGGAATTAATAGGAAATCGCTGAACTGAGCTTGGAGGCACTAGTCTTGTGTGCCGGGTGATTCCAATTACCTCTCCCAGCACTTCCGTCAAACAGCGAGCCTAGGCCTTTTAGAAGCCAAGGGTACCAGCAGGCTGGATGTGGAGGTACAGGCCATAAGCTCAACTCTCAGAAGTGTATATGCATGGGAGGCAGATGTCTGCTACCCACTCGGACATGGGAGTTGGAACCTAGCTACACTGTGATTGAAGAAGGCCATTGGAAATCGCTGTATTCAACTCAGATACACGGGAGTTCAGGCCCAGTGCTCACACATGCTTTTCCCGCAACCTCTCCCAGCCACTAACATAAGGATGTTAGCAGCTACTCCTACAGTCATGCAGGATGCGGGAGGGTTCTGCCCTGTCCTCAGCTCTCACAGGGAAGCATGTCTTGAAGCCAGCTGTTCACTAGCTGCATTCCTATTGCAGTGAGAAGGTAGCAGTACTCTGAGTCAGGATGTTCCAAGATTACCACTCTACTGCACCTGGAGATGCCCTCCAGGTCTGCATTGTTAACTTGTACTCAGAAGCCTCTGGCAATCGTCTCTGGTGAAGACGTGTGAAACTCACTCTGCAGGCAGTGTGGAACTGTGAGGGACTGAGGATGGGCTCAACTCTCAGAAGTAAGATTCTTTTGGACAAGGCGTTCAGCAACCATCTCACATATGGAACTTAGTATGTAGCACCTGTCTACCACAAGAATTACTGGGAAATCGTGAATTGAGCTTGGAGGCACTCGTCTTGTGTGCCGGGAGATTCCAATTACCTCTCCCAGCACTTCCGTCAAACAGCGAGCCTAGGCCTTTTAGAAGCCAAGGGTACCAGCAGGCTGGATGTGGAGGTACAGGCCATAAGCTCAACTGTCAGAAGTGGGTATGCATGGGAGGCAGATGTCTGCTACCCGCTCGTACATGGGATTTGGAACCTAGCTACTCTCTGGTAGAGGAAAGCCGTTGGAAATCGCTGTATTCAACTCAGATACACGGGAGTTCAGGCCCAGTGCTCACACATGCTTTTCCCGCAACCTCTCCCAGCCACTAACATTAGGATGTTAGCAGCTACTCCTACAGTCAGGCAGCATGCGGGAGGGTTCTGCCCTGTCCTCAGCTCTCACAGGGAAGCATGTCTTGAAGCCAGCTGTCAACTAGCTGCATTCCTAAGGCAGTGAGAAGGTAGCAGTATTCTGAGTCAGGAGGTTCCAAGATTACCAGTCGACTGCACCCTGGGATACCCTCCAGGTCTGCATTGTTACCCTGCGTACAGAATCCTCTGGCAAACGTCTCTGCTGAAGACCTGCGAAACTCACTCTGCAGGCAGTGTGGAACTGTGAGGGACCTAGGCTGAGCTCAACTCTCAGAAGTAAGATGTTTTTGGATAAGGCGTTCAGCTACCCTCTCACGTATGGAACTTAGTATGTAGCACCAGTCTACCACAAGAATTACTGGGAAATCGTGAATTGAGCTTGGAGGCACTCGTCTTGTGTGCCGGGAGATTCCAATTACCTCTCCCAGCACTTCCGTCAAACAGCGAGCCTAGGCCTTTTAGAAGCCAAGGGTACCAGCAGACTGGATGTGGAGGTAGAGGCCATAAGCTCAACTCTCAGAAGTGTGTATGCATGGGAGGCAGATGTCTGCTACCCACTCGGACATGGGAGTTCGAACCTAGCTACACTGTGATTAAAAAGGCCACTGGAAATCGCTGTATTCAACTCAGATACACGGGAGTTCAGGCCCAGTGCTCACACATGCTTTTCCCGCAACCTCTCCCAGCCACTAACATAAGGATGTTAGCAGCTACTCCTACAGTCAGGCAGGATGCGGGAGGGTTCTGCCCTGTCCTCAGCTCTCACAGGGAAGCATGTCTTGAAGCCAGCTGTCAACTAGCTGCATTCCTATGGCAGTGAGAAGGTAGCAGTACTCTGAGTCAGGAGGTTCCAAGATTACCACTCTACTGCACCTGGAGATACCCTCCAGGTCTGCATTGTTAACTTGTACTCAGAAGCCTCTGGCAATCGTCTCTGGTGAAGACGTGTGAAACTCACTCTGCAGGCAGTGTGGAAGTGTGAGGGACTGAGGGTTTGCTCAACTCTCAGAAGTAAGATGCTTTTGGACAAGGCGTTCAGCTACCTTCTCACATATGGAACTTAGTATGTAGCACCAGTCTACCACAAGAATTACTGGGAAATCGTGAATTGAGCTTGGAGGCACTCGTCTTGTGTGCCGGGAGATTCCAATTACCTCTCCCAGCACTTCCGTCAAACAGCAAGTCTAGGCCTTTTAGAAGCCAAGGGTACCAGCAGGCTGGATGTGGAGGTACAGGCCATATGCTCAACTCTCAGAAGTGTGTATGCATGGGAGGCAGATGTCTGCTACCCGCTCGTACATGGGATTTGGACCCTAGCTACACTCTGGTTGAGGAAAGTCGTTGGAAATCGCTGTATTCAACTCAGATACACGGGAGTTCAGGCCCAGTGCTCACACATGCTTTTCCCGCAACCTCTCCCAGCCACTAACATAAGGATGTTAGCAGCTACTCCTACAGTCAGGCAGGATGCGGGAGGGTTCTGCCCTGTCCTCAGCTCTCACAGGGAAGCATGTCTTGAAGCCAGCTGTCAACTAGCTGCATTCCTATGGCAGTGAGAAGGTAGCAGTAGTCTGAGTCAGGAGGTTCCAAGATTACCACTCTACTGCAGCTGGAGATACCCTCCAGGTCTGCATTGTTAACTTGTACTCAGAAGCCTCTGGCAATCGTCTCTGGTGAAGACGTTTGAAACTCACTCTGCAGGCAGTGTGGAAGTGTGAGGGACTGAGGGTTTGCTCTACTCTCAGAAGTAAGATGCTTTTGGACAAGGCGTTCAGCTACCTTCTCACATATGGAACTTAGTATGTAGCACCTGTCTACCACAAGAATTACTGGGAAATCGTGAATTGAGCTTGGAGGCACTCGTCTTGTGTGCCGGGAGATTCCAATTACCTCTCCCAGCACTTCCGTCAAACAGCGAGCCTAGGCCTTTTAGAAGCCAAGGGTACCAGCAGGCTGGATGTGGAGGTACAGGCATTAAGCTCAACTCTCAGAAGTGTGTATGCATGGGAGGCAGATGTCGGCTTCCCGCTCGTACATGGGATTTGGAACCTAGCTACACTCTGGTTGAGGAAAGTCGTTGGAAATCGCTGTATTCAACTCAGATACACGGGAGTTCAGGCCCAGTGCTCACACATGCTTTTCCCGCAACCTCTCCCAGCCACTAACATTAGGATGTTA
The DNA here is from genome assembly GCF_053574225.1 of Canis aureus. Lineage (NCBI taxonomy): Eukaryota > Metazoa > Chordata > Mammalia > Carnivora > Canidae > Canis > Canis aureus. Next base: position 42,590,526 of record NC_135643.1, read on the forward strand.
GCAGCTACTCCTACAGTCAGGCAGCATGGGGGAGGGTTCTGCCCTGTCCTGAGCTCTCACAGGGAAGCATTTCTTGAAGCCAGCTAGCTGTCAACTAGCTGCATTCCTATGGCAGTGAGAAGGTAGCAGTATTCTGAGTCAGGAGGTTCCAAGATTACCAGTCGACTGCACCTGTGGATACCCTCCAGGTCTGCATTGTTACCCTGCGTCTCAGAAGCCTCTGGCAAACGTCTCTGCTGAAGACCTGCGAAACTCACTCTGCAGGCAGCGTGGAACTGTGAGGGACTGAGGCTGAGCTCAACTCTCAGAAGTAAGATGCTTTTGGACAAGGCGTTCAGCTACCCTCTCACGTATGGAACTTAGTATGTAGCACCAGTCTACCAAAGGAATTACTAGGAAATCGCTGAACTGAGCTTGGAGGCACTAGTCTTGTGTGCCGGGTGATTCCAATTACCTCTCCCATCACTTCCGTCAAACAGCGAGCCTAGGCCTTTTAGAAGCCAAGGGTACCAGCAGGCTGGATGTGGAGGTACAGGCCATAAGCTCAACTCTCAGAAGTGTGTATGCATGGGAGGCAGATGTCTGCTACCCACTCGGACATGGGAGTTGGAACCTAGCTACACTGTGATTGAAGAAGGCCATTGGAAATCGCTGTATTCAACTCAGATACACGGGAGTTCAGGCCCAGTGCTCACACATGCTTTTCCCGCAACCTCTCCCAGCCACTAACATAAGGATGTTAGCAGCTACTCCTACAGTCAGGCAGGATGCGGGAGGGTTCTGCCCTGTCCTCAGCTCTCACAGGGAAGCATGTCTTGAAGCCAGCTGTCAACTAGCTGCATACTTTGGCAGTGAAAAGGTAGCAGTACTCTGAGTCAGGAGGTTCCAAGATTACCACTCTACTGCACCTGGAGATACCCTCCAGGTCTGCATTGTTAACTTGTACTCAGAAGCCTCTGGCAATCGTCTCTGGTGAAGACGTGTGAAACTCACTCTGCAGGCAGTGTGGAACTGTGAGGGACTGAGGGTGGGCTCAACTCTCAGAAGTAAGATGCTTTTGGACAAGGCGTTCAGCTACCATCTCACATATGGAACTTAGTATGTAGCACCTGTCTACCACAAGAATTACTGGGAAATCGTGAATTGAGCTTGGAGGCACTCGTCTTGTGTGCCGGAGATTCCAATTACCTCTCCCAGCACTTCCGTCAAACAGCGAGCCTAGGCCTTTTAGAAGCCAAGGGTACCAGCAGGCTGGATGTGGAGGTACAGGCCATAAGCTCAACTCTCAGAAGTGTGTATGCATGGGAGGCAGATGTCTGCTACCCGCTCGTACATTGGATTTGGACCCTAGCTACACTCTGGTTGAGGAAAGTCGTTGGAAATCGCTGTATTCAACTCAGATACACGGGAGTTCAGGCCCAGTGCTCACACATGCTTTTCCCGCAACCTCTCCCAGCCACTAACATTAGGATGTTAGCAGTTACTCCTACAGTCAGGAAGCATGCGGGAGGGTACTGCCCTGTCCTCAGCTCTCACAGGGAAGCATGTCTTGAAGCCAGCTGTCAACTAGTTGCATTCCTATGGCAGTGAGAAGGTAGCAGTATTCTGAGTCAGGAGGTTCCAAGATTACCAGTCGACTGCACCTGGGGATACCCTCCAGGTCTGCATTGTTACCCTGCGTCTCAGAAGCCTCTGGCAAACGTCTCTGCTGAAGACCTGCGAAACTCACTCTGCAGGCAGTGTGGAACTGTGAGGGACAGAGGCTGAGCTCAACTCTCAGAAGTAAGATGCTTTTGGACAAGGCGTTCAGCTACACTCTCACGTATGGAACTTAGTATGTAGCACCAGTCTAGCACAGGAATTACTAGGAAATCGCTGAACTGAGCTTGGAGGCACTAGTCTTGTGTGTCGGGTGATTCCAATTACCTCTCCCAGCACTTCCGTCAAACAGCGAGCCTAGGCCTTTTAGAAGCCAAGGGTACCAGCAGGCTGGATGTGGAGGTACAGGCCATAAGCTCAACTCTCAGAAGTGTGAATGCATGGGAGGCAGATGTCTGCTACCCACTCGGACATGGGAGTTGGAACCTAGCTACACTGTGATTGAAGAAGGCCATTGGAAATCGCTGTATTCAACTCAGATACACGGGAGTTCAGGCCCAGTGCTCACACATGCTTTTCCCGCAACCTCTCCCAGCCACTAACATAAGGATGTTAGCAGCTACTCCTACAGTCAGGCAGGATGCGGGAGGGTTCTGCCCTGTCCTCAGCTCTCACAGGGAAGCATGTCTTGAAGCCAGCTGTCAACTAGCTGCATTCATATGGCAGTGAGAAGGTAGCAGTACTCTGAGTCAGGAGGTTCCAAGATTACCACTCTATTGCACCTGGAGATACCCTCCAGGTCTGCATTGTTAACTTGTACTCAGAAGCCTCTGGCACTCGTCTCTGGTGAAGACGTGTGAAACTCACTCTGCAGGCAGTGTGGAAGTGTGAGGGACTGAGGGTGGGCTCAACTCTCAGAAGTAAGATGCTTTTGGACAAGGCGTTCAGCTACCATCTCACATATGGAACTTAGTATGTAGCACCTGTCTACCACAAGAATTACTGGGAAATCGTGAATTGAGTTTGGAGGCACTCGTCTTGTGTGCCGGGAGATTCCAATTACCTCTCCCAGCACTTCCGGCAAACAGCGAGCCTAGGCCTTTTAGAAGCCAAGGGTACCAGCAGCCTGGATGTGGAGGTACAGGCCATAAGCTCAACTCTCAGAAGTGTGTATGCATGGGAGGCAGATGTCTGCTACCCGCTCGTACATGGGATTTGGAAACTAGCTACACTCTGGTTGAGGAAAGTCGTTGGAAATCGCTGTATTCAACTCAGATACACGGGAGTTCAGGCCCAGTGCTCACACATGCTTTTCCCGCAACCTCTCCCAGCCACTAACATTAGGATGTTAGCAGGTACTCCTACAGTCAGGCAGCATGCGGGAGAGTTCTGCCCTGTCCTCAGCTCTCACAGGGAAGCATGTCTTGAAGCCAGCTGTCAACTAGCTGCATTCCTATGGCAGTGAGAAGGTAGCAGTATTCTGAGTCAGGAGGTTCCAAGATTACCAGTCGACTGCACCTGGGGATACCCTCCAGGTCTGCATTGTTACCCTGCGTCTCAGAAGCCTCTGGCAAACGTCTCTGCTGAAGACCTGCGAAACTCACTCTGCAGGCAGTGTGGAACTGTGAGGGACAGAGGCTGAGCTCAACTCTCAGAAGTAAGATGCTTTTGGACAAGGCGTTCAGCTACACTCTCACGTATGGAACTTAGTATGTAGCACCAGTCTAGCACAGGAATTACTAGGAAATCGCTGAAATGAGATTGGAGGCACTAGTCTTGTGTGCCGGGTGATTCCAATTACCTCTCCCAGCACTTCCGTCAAACAGCGAGCCTAGGCCTTTTAGAAGCCAAGGGTACCAGCAGGCTGGATGTGGAGGTACAGGCCATAAGCTCAACTCTCAGAAGTGTGTATGCATGGGAGGCAGATGTCTGCTACCCACTCGGACATGGGAGTTGGAACCTAGCTACACTGTGATTGAAGAAGGCCATTGGAAATCGCTGTATTCAACTCAGATACACGGGAGTTCAGGCCCAGTGCTCACACATGCTTATCCCGCAACCTCTCCCAGCCACTAACATAAGGATGTTAGCAGCTACTCCTACAGTCAGGCAGGATGCGGGAGGGTTCTGCCCTGTCCTCAGCTCTCACAGGGAAGCATGTCTTGAAGCCAGCTGTCAACTAGCTGCATTCCTATGGCAGTGAGAAGGTAGCAGTACTCTGAGTCAGGAGGTTCCAAGATTACCACTCTACTGCACCTGGAGATACCCTCCAGGTCTGCATTGTTAACTTGTACTCAGAAGCCTCTGGCAATCGTCTCTGGTGAAGACGTGTGAAACTCACTCTGCAGGCAGTGTGGAAGTGTGAGGGACTGAGGGTGGGCTCAACTCTCAGAAGTAAGATGCTTTTGGACAAGGCGTTCAGCTACCATCTCACATATGGAACTTAGTATGTAGCACCTGTCTACCACAAGAATTACTGGGAAATCGTGAATTGAGCTTGGAGGCACTCGTCTTGTGTGCCGGGAGATTCCAATTACCTCTCCCAGCACTTCCGTCAAACAGCGAGCCTAGGCCTTTTAGAAGCCAAGGGTACCAGCAGCCTGGATGTGGAGGTACAGGCCATAAGCTCAACTCTCAGAAGTGTGTATGCATGGGAGGCAGATGTCTGCTACCCGCTCGTACATGGGATTTGGAAACTAGCTACACTCTGGTTGAGGAAAGCCGTTGGAAATCGCTGTATTCAACTCAGATACACGGGAGTTCAGGCCCAGGGCTCACACATGCTTTTCCCGCAACCTCTCCCAGCCACTAACATTAGGATGTTAGCAGCTACTCCTGCAGTCAGGCAGGATGCGGGAGGGTTCTGCCCTGTCCTCAGCTCTCTCAGGGAAGCATGTCTTGAAGCCAGCTAGCTGTCTACTAGCTGCATTCCTATGGCAGTGAGAAGGTAGCAGTATTCTGAGTCAGGAGGTTCCAAGATTACCAGTCGATTGCACCTGGGGATACCCTCCAGGTCTGCATTGTTACCCTGCGTCTCAGAAGCCTCTGGCAAACGTCTCTGCTGAAGACCTGCGAAACTCACTCTGCAGGCAGTGTGGAACTGTGAGGGACTGAGGCTGAGCTCAACTCTCAGAAGTTAAATGGTTTTGGACAAGGCGTTTAGCTACCCTCTCACGTATGGAACTTAGTATGTAGCACCAGTCTACCACACGAATTACTAGGAAATCGCTGAACTAAGCTTGGAGGCACTCATCTTGTGTGCCGGGTGATTTCAATTACCTCTCCCAGCACTTCCGTCATATAGCGAGCCTAGGCCTTTTAGAAGCCAAGGGTACCAGCAGGCTGGATGTGGAGGTACAGGCCATAAGCTCAACTCTCAGAAGTGTGTATGCATGGGAGGCAGATGTCTGCTACCCACTCGGACATGGGAGTTGGAACCTAGCTACACTGTGATTGAAGAAGGCCATTGGAAATCGCTGTATTCAACTCAGATACACGGGAGTTCAGGCCCAGTGCTCACACATTCTTTTCCCGCAACCTCTCCCAGCCACTAACATAAGGATGTTAGCAGCTACTCCTACAGTCAGGCAGGATGCGGGAGGTTTCTGCCCTGTCCTCAGCTCTCACAGGGAAGCATGTCTTGAAGCCAGCTGTCAACTAGCTGCATTCCTATGGCAGTGAGAAGGTAGCAGTACTCTGAGTCAGGAGGTTCCAAGATTACCACTCTACTGCACCTGGAGATACCCTCCAGGTCTGCATTGTTAACTTGTACTCAGAAGCCTCTGGCAATCGTCTCTGGTGAAGACGTGTGAAACTCACTCTGCAGGCAGTGTGGAAGTGTGAGGGACTGAGGGTGTGCTCAACTCTCAGAAGTAAGATGCTTTTGAACAAGGCGTTCAGCTACCCTCTCACGTATGGAACTTAGTATGTAGCACAGTCTACCACAGGAATTACTAGGAAATCGCTGAACTGAGCTTGAAGGCACTAGTCTTGTGTGCCGGGTGATTCCAATTACCTCTCCCAGCAGTTCTGTCAAACAGCGAGCCTAGGCCTTTTAGAAACCAAGGGTACCAGCAGGCTGGATGTGGAGGTACAGGCCATAAGCTCAACTCTCAGAAGTGTGTATGCATGGGAGGCAGATGTCTGCTACCCGCTCGTACATGGGATTTGGAACCTAGCTACACTCTGGTTGAGGAAAGTCGTTGGAAATCGCTGTATTCAACTCAGATACACGGGAGTTCAGGCCCAGTGCTCACACATGCTTTTCCCGCAACCTCTCCCAGCCACTAACATTAGGATGTTAGCAGCTACTCCTACAGTCAGGCAGCATTCGGGAGGGTTCTGCCCTGTCCTGAGCTCTCACAGGGAAGCATGTCTTGAAGCCAGCTAGCAGTCAACTAGCTGCATTCCTATGGCAGTGAGAAGGTAGCAGTATTCTGAGTCAGGAGGTTCCAAGATTACCAGTCGACTGCACCTGGGGATACCCTCCAGGTCTGCATTGTTACCCTGCGTCTCAGAAGCCTCTGGCAAACGTCTCTGCTGAAGACCTGCGAAACTCACTCTGCAGGCAGTGTGGAACTGTGAGGGACAGAGGCTGAGCTCAACTCTCAGAAGTAAGATGCTTTTGGACAAGGCGTTCAGCTACCCTCTCACGTATGGAACTTAGTATGGAGCACCAGTCTACCACAGGAATTACTAGGAAATCGCTGAACTGAGCTTGGAGGCACTAGTCTTGTGTGCCGGGTGATTCCAATTACCTCTCCCAGCACTACCGTCATACAGCGAGCCTAGGCCTTTTAGAAGCCAATGGTACCAGCAGGCTGGATGTGGAGGTACAGGCCATAAGCTCAACTCTCAGAAGTGTGTATGCATGGGAGGCAGATGTCTGCTACCCACTCGGACATGGGAGTTGGAACCTAGCTACACTGTGATTGAAGAAGGCCATTGGAAATCGCTGTATTCAACTCAGATACACGGGAGTTCAGGCCCAGTGCTCACACATGCTTTTCGCGAAACCTCTCCCCGCCACTAACATTAGGATGTTAGCAGCTACTCCTACAGTCAGGCAGGATGCGAGAGGGTTCTGCCCTGTCCTCAGCTCTCACAGGGAAGCATGTCTTGAAGCCAGCTGTCAACTAGCTGCATTCCTCTGGCAGTGAGAAGGTAGCAGTACTCTGAGTCAGGAGGTTCCAAGATTACCACTCTACTGCACCTGGAGATACCCTCCAGGTCTGCATTGTTAACTTGTACTCAGAACACTCTGGCAATCGTCTCTGCTGAAGACCTGCGAAACTCACTCTGCAGGCAATGTGGAACTGTGAGGGACTGAGGGTGAGCTCAACTCTCAGAAGTAAGATGGTTTTGGACAAGGCGTTCACCTACCCTCTCACTTATGGAACTTAGTATGTAGCACCAGTCTACCACAGGAATTACTAGGAAATCGCTGAACTGAGCTTGGAGGCACTAGTCTTGTGTGCCGGGTGATTCCAATTACCTCTCCCAGCACTTCTGTCAAACAGCGAGCCTAGGCCTTTTAGAAGCCAAGGGTACCAGCAGGCTGGATGTGGAGGTACAGGCCATAAGCTCAACTCTCAGAAGTGTATATACATGGGAGGCAGATGTCGGCTTCCCAAGCAGACATGGGAGTTGGAACCTAGCTACACTGTGATTGAAGAAGGCCATTGGAAATCGCTGTATTCAACTCAGATACACGGGAGTTCAGGCCCAGTTCTCACACATGCTTTTCCCGCAACCTCTCCCAGCCACTAACATAAGGATGTTAGCAGCTACTCCTACAGTCAGGCAGCATGCGGGAGGGTTCTGCCCTGTCCTCAGCTCTCACAGGGAAGCATGTCTTGAAGCCAGCTATCTGTCAACTAGCTGCATTCCTATGGCAGTGAGAAGGAAGCAGTATTCTGAGTCAGGAGGTTCAAAGATTACCAGTCTACTGCACCTGGGGATACCCTCCAGGTCTGCTTTGTTACCCTGTGTCTCAGAAGCCTCTGGCAAACGTCTCTGCTGAAGACCTGCGAAACTCACTCTGCAGGCAGTGTGGGACTGTGAGGGACTGAGGATGAGCTCACTCTCAGAAGTAAGATGGTTTTGGACAAGGCGTTCAGCTACCCTCTCACGTATGGAACTTAGTATGTAGCACCAGTCTACCACAGGAATTACTAGGAAATCGCTGAACTGAGCTTGGAGGCACTAGTCTTGTGTGCCGGGTGATTCCAATTACCTCTCCCAGCACTTCCGTCAAACAGCGAGCCTAGGCCTTTTAGAAGCCAAGGGTACCAGCAGGCTGGATGTGGAGGTACAGGCCATAAGCTCAACTCTCAGAAGTGTATATGCATGGGAGGCAGATGTCTGCTACCCACTCGGACATGGGAGTTGGAACCTAGCTACACTGTGATTGAAGAAGGCCATTGGAAATCGCTGTATTCAAGTCAGATACACGGGAGTTCAGGCCCAGTGCTCACACATGCTTTTCCCGCAACCTCTCCCAGCCACTAACATAAGGATGTTAGCAGCTACTCCTACAGTCAGGCAGGATGCGGGAGGGTTCTGCCCTGTCCTCAGCTCTCACAGGGAAGCATGTCTTGAAGCCAGCTGTTCACTAGCTGCATTCCTATTGCAGTGAGAACGTAGCAGTACTCTGAGTCAGGATGTTCCAAGATTACCACTCTACTGCACCTGGAGATGCCCTCCAGGTCTGCATTGTTAACTTGTACTCAGAAGCCTCTGGCAATCGTCTCTGGTGAAGACGTGTGAAACTCACTCTGCAGGCAGTGTGGAACTGTGAGGGACTGAGGATGGGCTCAACTCTCAGAAGTAAGATTCTTTTGGACAAGGCGTTCAACAACCATCTCACATATGGAACTTAGTATGTAGCACCTGTCTACCACAAGAATTACTGGGAAATCGTGAATTGAGCTTGGAGGCACTCGTCTTGTGTGCCGGGAGATTCCAATTACCTCTCCCAGCACTTCCGTCAAACAGCGAGCCTAGGCCTTTTAGAAGCCAAGGGTACCAGCAGGCTGGATGTGGAGGTACAGGCCATAATCTCAACTCTCAGAAGTGTGTATGCATGGGAGGCAGATGTCTGCTACCAACTCGGACATGGGAGTTGGAACCTCGCAACACTGTGATTGAAGAAGGCCATTGGAAATCGCTGTATTCAACTCAGATACACGGGAGTTCAGGCCCAGTGCTCACACATGCTTTTCCCGCAACCTCTCCCAGCCACTAACATAAGGATGTTAGCAGCTACTCCTACAGTCAGGCAGGATGCGGGAGGGTTCTGCCCTGTCCTCAGCTCTCACAGGGAAGCATGTCTTGAAGCCAGCTCTCAACTAGCTGCATTCCTATGGCAGTGAGAAGGTAGCAGTATTCTGAGTCAGGAGGTTCCAAGATTACCAGTCTACTGCACCTGGGGATACCCTCCAGGTCTGCATTGTTACCCTGCGTCTCAGAAGCCTCTGGCAAACGACTGTTCTGAAGACATGCGAAACTCACTCTGCAGGCAGTGTGGGACTGTGAGGGACTGAGGCTGAGCTCAACTTTCAGAAGTAAGATGGTTTTGGACAAGGCGTTCAGCTACCTTCTCACATATGGAACTTAGTATGTAGCACCAGTCTACCACAAGAATTACTTGGAAATCGTGAATTGAGCTTGGAGGCACTCGTCTTGTGTGCCGGGAGATTCCAATTACCTCTCCCAGCACTTCCGTCAAACAGCGAGCCTAGGCCTTTTAGAAGCCAAGGGTACCAGCAGGCTGGATGTGGAGGTACAGGCCATAAGCTCAACTCTCAGAAGTGTGTATGCATGGGAGGCAGATGTCTGCTACCCGCTCGTACATGGGATTTGGACCCTAGCTACACTCTGGTTGAGGAAAGTCGTTGGAAATCGCTGTATTCAACTCAGATACACGGGAGTTCAGGCCCAGTGCTCACACATGCTTTTCCCGCAACCTCTCCCAGCCACTAACATTAGGATGTTAGTAGCCACTCCTACAGTCAGGCAGCATGCGAGAGGGTTCTGCCCTGTCCTCAGCTCCCTCAGGGAAGCATGTCTTGAAGCCAGCTAGCTGTCAACTAGCTGCATTCCTATGGCAGTGAGAAGGTAGCAGTATTCTGAGTCAGGAGGTTCCAAGATTACCAGTCGACTGCACCTTTGGATACCCTCCTGATCAGCAATGTTACCCTGCGTCTCAGAAGCCTCTGGCAAACGTCTCTGCTGAAGACCTGCGAAACTCACTCTGCAGGCAGTGTGCAACTGTGAGGGACGGAGCCTGTGCTCAACTCTCAGAAGTAAGATGGTTTTGGACAAGGCGTTCAGCTACCCTCTCACGTATGGAACTTAGTATGTAGCACCAGTCTACCACAGGAATTACTAGGAAATCGCTGAACTGAGCTTGGAGGCACTAGTCTTGTGTGCCGGGTGATTCCAATTACCTCTCCCAGCACTTCCGTCAAAAAGCGAGCCTAGGCCTTTTAGAAGCCAAGGTTACCAGGAGGCTGGATGTGGAGGTACAGGCCATAAGCTCAACTCTCAGAAGTGTATATGCATGGGAGGCAGATGTCTGCTACCCGCTCGGACATGGCAGTTGGAACCTAGCTACACTGTGATTGAAGAAGGACATTGGAAATCGCTGTATTCAACTCAGATACACGGGAGTTCAGGCCCAGTGCTCACACATGCTTTTCCCGCAATCTCTCCCAGCCACTAACATAAGGATGTTAGCAGCTACTCCTACAGTCAAGCAGGATGCGGGAGGGTTCTGCCCTGTCCTCAGCTCTCACAGGGAACCATGTCTTGAAGCCAGCTGTCAACTAGCTGCATTCCTATGGCAGTGAGAAGGTAGCAGTATTCTGAGTCAGGTGGTTCCAAGTTTACCAGTCTACTGCACCTGTGGATACCCTCCAGGTGTGCATTGTTACCCTGCGTCTCAGAAGCCTCTGGCAAACGTCTCTGCTGAAGACCTGCGAAACTCACTTGGCAGGCAGTGTGGAACTGTGAGGGACTGAGGCTGAGCTCAACTCTCAGAAGTTGGATGGTTTTGGACAAGGCGTTCAGCTACCCTCTCACGTATGGAACTTAGTATGTAGCACCAGTCTACCACAGGAATTACTAGGAAATCGCTGAACTGAGCTTGGAGGCACTAGTCTTGTGTGCCGTGTGATTCCAATTACCTCTCCCAGCACTTCCGTCAAAAAGCGAGCCTAGGCCTTTTAGAAGCCAAGGTTACCAGGAGGCTGGATTTGGAGGTACAGCCATAAGCTCAACTCTCAGAAGTGTGTATGCATGGGAGGCAGATGTCTGCTACCCGCTCGTACATGGGATTTGGACCCTAGCTACACTCTGGTTGAGGAAAGTCGTTGGAAATCGCTGTATTCAACTCAGATACACGGGAGTTCAGGCCCAGTGCTCACACATGCTTTTCCGGCAACCTCTCCCAGCCACTAACATTAGGATGTTAGCAGCTACTCCTACAGTCAGGCAGCATGCGGGAGGGTTCTGCCCTGTCCTCAGCTCTCACAGGGAAGCATGTCTTGAAGCCAGCTGTCAACTAGCTGCATTCCTCTGGCAGTGAGAAGGTAGCAGTATTCTGAGTCAGGAGGTTCCAAGATTACCAGTCTACTGCACCTGTGGATACCCTCCAGGTGTGCATTGTTACCCTGCGTCTCAGAAGCCTCTGGCAAACGTCTCTGCTGAAGACCTGCGAAACTCACTTGGCAGGCAGTGTGGAACTGTGAGGGACTGAGGCTGAGCTCAACTCTCAGAAGTGAGATGGTTTTGGACAGGGCGTTCAGCTACCCTCTCACGTATGGAACTTAGTATGTAGCACCAGTCTACCACAGGAACTACTAGGAAATCGCTGAACTGAGCTTGGAGTCACTAGTCTTGTGTGCCGGGTGATTCCAATTTCCTCTCCCAGCACTTCCGTCAAACAGCGAGCCTAGGCCTTTTAGAAGCCAAGGGTACCAGCAGGCTGGATGTGGAGGTACAGGCCATAAGCTCAACTCTCAGAAGTGTATATGCATGGGAGGCAGATGTCTGCTACCCACTCGGACATGGGAGTTGGAACCTAGCTAAACTGTGATTGAAGAAGGCCATTGGAAATCGCTGTATTCAACTCAGATACACGGGAGTTCAGGCCCAGTGCTCACACATGCTTTTCCCGCAACCTCTCCCAGCCACTAACATTAGGATGTTAGCAGCTACTCCTACAGTCAGGCAGGATGCGGGAGGGTTCTGCCCTGTCCTCAGCTCTCACAGGGAAGCATGTCTTGAAGCCAGCTGTCAACTAGCTGCATTCCTATGGCAGTGAGAAGGTAGCAGTACTCTGAGTCAGGAGGTTCCAAGATTACCACTCTACTGCACCTGGAGATACCCTCCAGGTCTGCATTGATAACTTGTACTCAGAAGCCTCTGGCAATCGTCTCTGGTGAAGACGTGTGAATCTCACTCTGCAGGCAGTGTGGAAGTGTGAGGGACTGAGGGTTTGCTCTACTCTCAGAAGTAAGATGCTTTTGGACAAGGCGTTCAGCTACCTTCTCACATATGGAACTTAGTATGTAGCACCTGTCTACCACAAGAATTACTGGGAAATCGTGAATTGAGCTTGGAGGCACTCGTCTTGTGTGCCGGGAGATTCCAATTACCTCTCCCAGCACTTCCGTCAAACAGCGAGCCTAGGCCTTTTAGAAGCCAAGGGTACCAGCAGGCTGGATGTGGAGGTACAGGCCATAAGCTCAACTCTCAGAAGTGTATATGCATGGGAGGCAGATGCCTGCTACCCACTCGGACATGGAGTTGGAACCTAGCTAAACTTTGATTGAAGAAGGCCATTGGAAATCGCTGTATTCAACTCAGATACACGGGAGTTCAGGCCCAGTGCTCACACATGCTTTTCCCGCAACCTCTCCCAGCCACTAACATTAGGATGTTAGCAGCTACTCCTACAGTCAGGCAGCATGCGGGAGGGTTCTGCCCTGTCCTGAGCTCTCACAGGGAAGCATGTCTTGAAGCCAGCTAGCTGTCAACTAGCTGCATTCCTATGGCAGTGAGAAGGTAGCAGTATTCTGAGTCAGGAGGTTCCAAGATTACCAGTCGACTGCACCTGGGGATACCCTCCAGGTCTGCATTGTTACCCTGCGTCTCAGAAGCCTCTGGCAAACGTCTCTGCTGAAGACCTGCGAAACTCACTCTGCAGGCAGTGTGGAACTGTGAGGGACTGAGGCTGAGCTCAACTCTCAGAAGTAAGATGCTTTTGGACAAGGCGTTCAGCTACCCTCTCACGTATGGAACTTAGTATGTAGCACCAGTCTACCACAGGAATTACTAGGAAATCGCTGAACTGAGCTTGGAGGCACTAGTCTTGTGTGCCGGGTGATTCCAATTACCTCTCCTAGCACTTCCGTCAAACAGCGAGCCTAGGCCTTTTAGAAGCCAAGGGTACCAGCAGGCTGGATATGGAGATACAGGCTATAAGCTCAACTCTCAGAAGTGTGTATGCATGGGAGGCAGATGTCTGCTACCCACTCGGACATGGGATATGGAACATGGCTACACTATGGTAGAGGAAATCCGTTGGAAATCGCTGTATTCAACTCAGATACACGGGAGTTCAGGCCCAGTGCTCACACATGCTTTTCCCGCAACCTCTCCCAGCCACTAACATTAGGATGTTAGCAGCTACTCCTACAGTCAGGCAGCATGCGGGAGGGTTCTGCCCTGTCCACAGCTCTCACAGGGAAGCATGTCTTGAAGCCAGCTGTCAACTAGCTGCATTCCTAAGGCAGTGAGAAGGTAGCAGTATTCTGAGTCAGGAGGTTCCAAGATTACCAGTCGACTGCACCTGGGGATACCCTCCAGGTCTGCATTGTTACCCTGCGTACAGAATCCTCTGGCAAACGTCTCTGCTGAAGACCTGCGAAACTCACTCTGCAGGCAGTGTGGAACTGTGAGGGACCTAGGCTGAGCTCAACTCTCAGAAGTAAGATGTTTTTGGATAAGGCGTTCAGCTACCCTCTCACGTATGGAACTTAGTATGTAGCACCAGTCTACCACAGGAATTACTAGGAAATCGCTGAACTGAGCTTGGAGGCACTCGTCTTGTGTGCCGGGTGATTCCAATTACCTCTCAAAGCACTTCCGTCAAACAGCGAGCCTAGGCCTTTTAGAAGCCAAGGGTACCAGCAGGCTGGATGTGGAGGTACAGGCCATAAGCTCAACTCTCAGAAGTGTATATGCATGGGAGGCAGATGTCTGCTACCCAATCGGACATGGGAGTTGGAACCTGGCTACACTGTGATTGAAGAAGGCCATTGGAAATCGCTGTATTCAACTCAGATACACGGGAGTTCCGTCCCAGTGCTCACACATGCTTTTCGCGCAACCTCTCCCAGCCACTAACATAAGGATGTTAGCAGCTACTCCTACAGTCAGGCAGGATGCGGGAGTGTTCTGCCCTGTCCTCAGCTCTCACAGGGAAGCATGTCTTGAACCAGCTGTCAACTAGCTGCATTCCTATGGCAGTGAGAAGGTAGCAGTATTCTGAGTCAGGAGGTTCCAAGATTACCAGTCTACTGCACCTGGGGATACCCTCCAGGTCTGCATTGTTACCCTGCGTCTCAGAAGCGTCTGTCAAACGACTCTTCTGAAGACCTGCGAAAGTCACTCTGCAGGCAGTGTGGGACTGTGAGGGACTGAGGCTGAGCTCAACTCTCAGAAGTAAGATGGTTTTGGACAAGGCGTTCAGCTACACTCTCACGTATGGAACTTAGTATGTAGCTCCTGTCTACCACAAGAATTACTGGGAAATCATGAATTGAGCTTGGAGGCACTCGTCTTGTGTGCCGGGAGATTCCAATTACCTCTCCCAGCACTTCCGTCAAACAGCGAGCCTAGGCCTTTTAGAAGCCAAAGTTACCAGCAGGCTGGATGTGGAGGTACAGGCCATAAGCTCAACTCTCAGAAGTGTGTATGCATGGGAGGCAGATGTCTGCTACCCACTCGGACATGGGAGTTGGAACCTAGCTACACTGTGATTGAAGAAGGCCATTGGAAATCGCTGTATTCAACTCAGATACACGGGAGTTCAGGCCCAGTGCTCACACATGCTTTTCCCGAAACCTCTCCCTGCCACTAACATTAGGATGTTAGCAGATACTCCTACAGTCAGGCAGGATGCGGGAGGGTTCTGCCCTGTCCTCAGCTCTCACAGGGAAGCATGTCTTGAAGCCAGCTCTCAACTAGCTGCATTCCTATGGCAGTGAGAATGTAGCAGTACTCTGAGTCAGGAGGTTCCAAGATTACCTACCACTCTACTGCACCTGGAGATACCCTCCAGGTCTGCATTGTTAACTTGTACTCAGAAGCCTCTGGCAATCGTCTCTGGTGAAGACGTGTGAAACTCACTCTACAGGCAGTGTGGAACTGTGAGGGACTGAGGGTGAGCTAACTCTCAGAAGTAAGATGCTTTTGGACAAGGCGTTCAGCTACCTTCTCACATATGGAACTTAGTATGTAGCACCTGTCTACTACAAGAATTACTGGGAAATCGTGAATTGAGCTGGAGGCCCTAGTCTTTTGTGCCGGGAGATTCCAATTACCTCTCCCAGCACTTCCATCAAACAACGAGCCAAGGCCTTTTAGAAGCCCAGGGTACCAGCAGGCTGGATGTGGAGGTACAGGCCATAAGCTCAACTCTCAGAAGTGTGTATTCATGGGAGGCATATGTCTGCTACCCGCTCGTACATGGGATTTGGAAACTAGCTACACTCTGGTTGAGGAAAGCCGTTGGAAATCGCTGTATTCAACTCAGATACACGGGAGTTCAGGACCAGTGCTCACACATGCTTTTGCCGCAACCTCTCCCAGCCACTAACATTAGGATGTTAGCAGCTACTCCTACAGTCAGGCAGCATGCGGGAAGGTTCTGCCCTGTCCTCAGCTCTCTCAGGGAAGCATGTCTTGAAGCCAGCTATCTGTCAACTAGCTGCATTCCTATGGCAGTGAGAAGGTAGCAGTATTCTGAGTCAGGAGGTTCCAAGATTACCAGTCGACTGCACCTGGGGATACCCTCCAGGTCTGCATTGTTACCCTGTGTCTCAGAAGCCTCTGGCAAACGTCTCTGCTGAAGACCTGCGAAACTCACTCTGCAGGCAGTGTGGGACTGTGAGGGACTGAGGATGAGCTCACTCTCAGAAGTAAGATGGTTTTGGACAAGGCGTTCAGCTACCCTCTCACGTATGGAACTTAGTATGTAGCACCAGTCTACCACAGGAATTACTAGGAAATCGCTGAACTGAGATTGGAGGCACTAGTCTTGTGTGCCGGGTGATTCCAATTACCTCTCCCAGCACTTCCGTCAAACAGCGAGCCTAGGCCTTTTAGAAGCCAAGGGTACCAGCAGGCTGGATGTGGAGGTACAGGCTATAAGCTCAACTCTCAGAAGTGTGTATGCATGGGAGGCAGATGTCTGCTACCCACTCGGACATGGGAGTTGGAACCTCGCAACACTGTGATTGAAGAAGGCCATTGGAAATCGCTGTATTCAACTCAGATACACGGGAGTTCAGGCCCAGTGCTCACACATGCTTTTCCCGCAACCTCTCCCAGCCACTAACATAAGGATGTTAGCAGCTACTCCTACAGTCAGGCAGGATGCGGGAGGGTTCTGCCCTGTCCTCAGCTCTCACAGGGAAGCATGTCTTGAAGCCAGCTGTTCACTAGCTGCATTCCTATTGCAGTGAGAACGTAGCAGTACTCTGAGTCAGGATGTTCCAAGATTACCACTCTACTGCACCTGGAGATGCCCTCCAGGTCTGCATTGTTAACTTGTACTCAGAAGCCTCTGGCAATCGTCTCTGGTGAAGACGTGTGAAACTCACTCTGCAGGCAGTGTGGAACTGTGAGGGACTGAGGATGGGCTCAACTCTCAGAAGTAAGATTCTTTTGGACAAGGCGTTCAGCAACCATCTCACATATGGAACTTAGTATGTAGCACCTGTCTACCACAAGAATTACTGGGAAATCGTGAATTGAGCTTGGAGGCACTCGTCTTGTGTGCCGGGAGATTCCAATTACCTCTCCCAGCACTTCCGTCAAACAGCGAGCCTAGGCCTTTTAGAAGCCAAGGGTACCAGCAGGCTGGATGTGGAGGTACAGGCCATAATCTCAACTCTCAGAAGTGTGTATGCATGGGAGGCAGATGTCTGCTACCCACTCGGACATGGGAGTTGGAACCTCGCAACACTGTGATTGAAGAAGGCCATTGGAAATCGCTGTATTCAACTCAGATACACGGGAGTTCAGGCCCAGTGCTCACACATGCTTTTCCCGCAACCTCTCCCAGCCACTAACATAAGGATGTTAGCAGCTACTCCTACAGTCAGGCAGGATGCGGGAGGGTTCTGCCCTGTCCTCAGCTCTCACAGGGAAGCATGTCTTGAAGCCAGCTCTCAACTAGCTGCATTCCTATGGCAGTGAGAAGGTAGCAGTATTCTGAGTCAGGAGGTTCCAAGATTACCAGTCTACTGCACCTGGGGATACCCTCCAGGTCTGCATTGTTACCCTGCGTCTCAGAAGCCTCTGGCAAACGACTGTTCTGAAGACATGCGAAACTCACTCTGCAGGCAGTGTGGGACTGTGAGGGACTGAGGCTGAGCTCAACTTTCAGAAGTAAGATGGTTTTGGACAAGGCGTTCAGCTACACTCTCACGTATGGAACTTAGTATGTAGCACCTGTCTACCACAAGAATTACTGGGAAATCGTGAATTGAGCTTGGAGGCACAAGTCTTGTGTCCCGGGAGATTCCTATTACCTCTTCCAGCACTTCCGTCAAACAGCGAGCCTAGGCCTTTTAGAAGCCAAGGGTACCAGCAGGCTGGATGTGGAGGTACAGGCCATAAGCTCAACTCTCAGAAGTGGGTATGCATGGGAGGCAGATGTCTGCTACACGCTCGTACATGGGATTTGGAACCTAGCTACTCTCTGGTAGAGGAAAGCCGTTGGAAATCACTGTATTCAACTCAGATACACGGGAGTTCAGGCCCAGTGCTCACACATGCTTTTCCCGCAACCTCTCCCAGCCACTAACATTAGGATGTTAGCAGCTACTCCTACAGTCAGGCAGCATGCGGGAGGGTTCTGCCCTGTCCTCAGCTCTCACAGGGAAGCATGTCTTGAAGCCAGCTGTCAACTAGCTGCATTCCTAAGGCAGTGAGAAGGTAGCAGTATTCTGAGTCAGGAGGTTCCAAGATTACCAGTCGACTGCACCTGGGGATACCCTCCAGGTCTGCATTGTTACCCTGCGTACAGAATCCTCTGGCAAACGTCTCTGCTGAAGACCTGCGAAACTCACTCTGCAGGCAGTGTGGAACTGTGAGGGACCTAGGCTGAGTTCAACTCTCAGAAGTAAGATGTTTTTGGATAAGGCGTTCAGCTACCCTCTCACGTATGGAACTTAGTATGTAGCACCAGTCTACCACAGGAATTACTAGGAAATCGCTGAACTGAGCTTGGAGGCACTAGTCTTGTGTGCCGGGTGATTCCAATTACCTCTCCCAGCACTTCCGTCAAACAGCGAGCCTAGGCCTTTTAGAAGCCAAGGGTACCAGCAGGCTGGATGTGGAGGTACAGGCCATAAGCTCAACTCTCAGAAGTGTGTATGCATGGGAGGCAGATGTCTGCTACCCACTCGGACATGGGAGTTGGAACCTAGCTACACTGTGATTGAAGAAGGCCATTGGAAATCGCTGTATTCAACTCAGATACACGGGAGTTCAGGCCCAGTGCTCACACATGCTTATCCCGCAACGTCTCCCAGCCACTAACATAAGGATGTTAGCAGCTACTCCTACAGTCAGGCAGGATGCGGGAGGGTTCTGCCCTGTCCTCAGCTCTCACAGGGAAGCATGTCTTGAAGCCACCTGTCAACTAGCTGCATTCCTATGGCAGTGAGAAGGTAGCAGTACTCTGAGTCAGGAGGTTCCAAGATTACCACTCTACTGCACCTGGAGATACCCTCCAGGTCTGCATTGTTAACTTGTACTCAGAAGCCTCTGGCAATCGTCTCTGGTGAAGACGTGTGAAACTCACTCTGCAGGCAGTGTGGAAGTGTGAGGGACTGAGGGTGGTCTCAACTCTCAGAAGTAAGATGCTTTTGGACAAGGCGTTCAGCTACCATCTCACATATGGAACTTAGTATGTAGCACCTGTCTACCACAAGAATTACTGGGAAATCGTGAATTGAGCTTGGAGGCACTCGTCTTGTGTGCCGGGAGATTCCAATTACCTCTCCCAGCACTTCCGTCAAACAGCGAGCCTAGGCCTTTTAGAAGCCAAGGGTACCAGCAGCCTGGATGTGGAGGTACAGGCCATAAGCTCAACTCTCAGAAGTGTGTATGCATGGGAGGCAGATGTCTGCTACCCGCTCGTACATGGGATTTGGAAACTAGCTACACTCTGGTTGAGGAAAGCCGTTGGAAATCGCTGTATTCAACTCAGATACACGGGAGTTCAGGCCCAGGGCTCACACATGCTTTTCCCGCAACCTCTCCCAGCCACTAACATTAGGATGTTAGCAGCTACTCCTGCAGTCAGGCAGCATGCGGGAGGGTTCTGCCCTGTCCTCAGCTCTCTCAGGGAAGCATGTCTTGAAGCCAGCTAGCTGTCAACTAGCTGCATTCCTATGGCAGTGAGAAGGTAGCAGTATTCTGAGTCAGGAGGTTCCAAGATTACCAGTCGATTGCACCTGGGGATACCCTCCAGGTCTGCATTGTTACCCTGCGTCTCAGAAGCCTCTGGCAAACGTCTCTGCTGAAGACCTGCGAAACTCACTCTGCAGGCAGTGTGGAACTGTGAGGGACTGAGGCTGAGCTCAACTCTCAGAAGTTAAATGGTTTTGGACAAGGCGTTTAGCTACCCTCTCACGTATGGAACTTAGTATGTAGCACCAGTCTACCACACGAATTACTAGGAAATCGCTGAACTAAGCTTGGAGGCACTCATCTTGTGTGCCGGGTGATTTCAATTACCTCTCCCAGCACTTCCGTCATATAGCGAGCCTAGGCCTTTTAGAAGCCAAGGGTACCAGCAGGCTGGATGTGGAGGTACAGGCCATAAGCTCAACTCTCAGAAGTGTGTATGCATGGGAGGCAGATGTCTGCTACCCACTCGGACATGGGAGTTGGAACCTAGCTACACTGTGATTGAAGAAGGCCATTGGAAATCGCTGTATTCAACTCAGATACACGGGAGTTCAGGCCCAGTGCTCACACATTCTTTTCCCGCAACCTCTCCCAGCCACTAACATAAGGATGTTAGCAGCTACTCCTACAGTCAGGCAGGATGCGGGAGGTTTCTGCCCTGTCCTCAGCTCTCACAGGGAAGCATGTCTTGAAGCCAGCTGTCAACTAGCTGCATTCCTATGGCAGTGAGAAGGTAGCAGTACTCTGAGTCAGGAGGTTCCAAGATTACCACTCTACTGCACCTGGAGATACCCTCCAGGTCTGCATTGTTAACTTGTACTCAGAAGCCTCTGGCAATCGTCTCTGGTGAAGACGTGTGAAACTCACTCTGCAGGCAGTGTGGAAGTGTGAGGGACTGAGGGTGTGCTCAACTCTCAGAAGTAAGATGCTTTTGAACAAGGCGTTCAGCTACCCTCTCACGTATGGAACTTAGTATGTAGCACAGTCTACCACAGGAATTACTAGGAAATCGCTGAACTGAGCTTGAAGGCACTAGTCTTGTGTGCCGGGTGATTCCAATTACCTCTCCCAGCAGTTCTGTCAAACAGCGAGCCTAGGCCTTTTAGAAACCAAGGGTACCAGCAGGCTGGATGTGGAGGTACAGGCCATAAGCTCAACTCTCAGAAGTGTGTATGCATGGGAGGCAGATGTCTGCTACCCGCTCGTACATGGGATTTGGAACCTAGCTACACTCTGGTTGAGGAAAGTCGTTGGAAATCGCTGTATTCAACTCAGATACACGAGAGTTCAGGCCCAGTGCTCACACATGCTTTTCCCGCAACCTCTCCCAGCCACTAACATTAGGATGTTAGCAGCTACTCCTACAGTCAGGCAGCATTCGGGAGGGTTCTGCCCTGTCCTGAGCTCTCACAGGGAAGCATGTCTTGAAGCCAGCTAGCAGTCAACTAGCTGCATTCCTATGGCAGTGAGAAGGTAGCAGTATTCTGAGTCAGGAGGTTCCAAGATTACCAGTCGACTGCACCTGGGGATACCCTCCAGGTCTGCATTGTTACCCTGCGTCTCAGAAGCCTCTGGCAAACGTCTCTGCTGAAGACCTGCAAAACTCACTCTGCAGGCAGTGTGGAACTGTGAGGGACAGAGGCTGAGCTCAACTCTCAGAAGTAAGATGCTTTTGGACAAGGCGTTCAGCTACCCTCTCACGTATGGAACTTAGTATGTAGCACCAGTCTACCACAGGAATTACTAGGAAATCGCTGAACTGAGCTTGGAGGCACTAGTCTTGTGTGCCGGGTGATTCCAATTACCTCTCCCAGCACTACCGTCATACAGCGAGCCTAGGCCTTTTAGAAGCCAAGGGTACCAGCAGGCTGGATGTGGAGGTACAGGCCATAAGCTCAACTCTCAGAAGTGTGTATGCATGGGAGGCAGATGTCTGCTACCCACTCGGACATGGGAGTTGGAACCTAGCTACACTGTGATTGAAGAAGGCCATTGGAAATCGCTGTATTCAACTCAGATACACGGGAGTTCAGGCCCAGTGCTCACACATGCTTTTCGCGAAACCTCTCCCCGCCACTAACATTAGGATGTTAGCAGCTACTCCTACAGTCAGGCAGGATGCGAGAGGGTTCTGCCCTGTCCTCAGCTCTCACAGGGAAGCATGTCTTGAAGCCAGCTGTCAACTAGCTGCATTCCTCTGGCAGTGAGAAGGTAGCAGTACTCTGAGTCAGGAGGTTCCAAGATTACCACTCTACTGCACCTGGAGATACCCTCCAGGTCTGCATTGTTAACTTGTACTCAGAACACTCTGGCAATCGTCTCTGCTGAAGACCTGCGAAACTCACTCTGCAGGCAATGTGGAACTGTGAGGGACTGAGGGTGAGCTCAACTCTCAGAAGTAAGATGGTTTTGGACAAGGCGTTCACCTACCCTCTCACTTATGGAACTTAGTATGTAGCACCAGTCTACCACAGGAATTACTAGGAAATCGCTGAACTGAGCTTGGAGGCACTAGTCTTGTGTGCCGGGTGATTCCAATTACCTCTCACAGCACTTCTGTCAAACAGCGAGCCTAGGCCTTTTAGAAGCCAAGGGTACCAGCAGGCTGGATGTGGAGGTACAGGCCATAAGCTCAACTCTCAGAAGTGTATATACATGGGAGGCAGATGTCGGCTTCCCAAGCAGACATGGGAGTTGGAACCTAGCTACACTGTGATTGAAGAAGGCCATTGGAAATCGCTGTATTCAACTCAGATACCCGGGAGTTCAGGCCCAGTGCTCACACATGCTTTTCCCGCAACCTCTCCCAGCCACTAACATAAGGATGTTAGCAGCTACTCCTACAGTCAGGCAGCATGCGGGAGGGTTCTGCCCTGTCCTCAGCTCTCACAGGGAAGCATGTCTTGATGCCAGCTGTCAACTAGCTGCATTCCTATGGCAGTGAGAAGGTAGCAGTACTCTGAGTCAGGAGGTTCCAAGATTAGCACTCTACTGCACCTGGAGATACCCTCCAGGTCTGCATTGTTAACTTGTACTCAGAAGCCTCTGGCTATCGTCTCTGGTGAAGACGTGTGAAACTCACTCTGCAGGCAGTGTGGAAGTGTGAGGGACTGAGGGTGTGCTCAACTCTCAGAAGTAAGATGCTTTTGGACAAGGCGTTCAGCTACCCTCTCACGTATGGAACTTAGAATGTAGCACCAGTCTACCACAGGAATTACTAGGAAATCGCTGAACTGAGCTTGGAGGCACTAGTCTTGTGTGCCGGGTGATTCCAATTACCTCTCCCAGCACTTCCGTCAAACAGCGAGCCTAGGCCTTTTAGAAGCCAAGGGTACCAGCAGGCTGGATGTGGAGGTACAGGCCATAAGCTCAACTCTCAGAAGTGTGTATGCATGGGAGGCAGATGTCTGCTACCCACTCGGACATGGGAGTTGGAACCTAGCTACACTGTGATTGAAGAAGGCCATTGGAAATCGCTGTATTCAACTCAGATACACGGGAGTTCAGGCCCAGTGCTCACACATGCTTTTCCCGCAACCTCTCCCAGCCACTAACATAAGGATGTTAGCAGCTATTCCTACAGTCAGGCAGGATGCGGGAGGGTTCTGCCCTGTCCTCAGCTCTCAAAGGGAAGCCTGTCTTGAAGCCAGCTGTCAACTAGCTGCATTCCTATGGCAGTGAGAAGGTAGCAGTACTCTGAGTCAGGAGGTTCCAAGATTACCACTCTACTGCACCTGGAGATACCCTCCAGGTCTGCATTGTTAACTTGTACTCAGAAGCCTCTGGCAATCGTCTCGGGTGAAGACGTGTGAAACTCACTCTGCAGGCAGTGTGGAAGTGTGAGGGACTGAGGGTGGGCTCAACTCTCAGAAGAAAGTTACTTTTGGACAAGGCGTTCAGCTACCTTCTCACATATGGAACTTAGTATGTAGCACCTGTCTACCACAAGAATTACTGGGAAATCGTGAATTGAGCTTGGAGGCACTCGTCTTGTGTTCCCTGAGATTCCAATTACCTCTCCCAACATTCCGTCATACAGCGAGCTAGGCCATTTAGAAGCCAAGGGTACCAGCAGGCTGGATGTGGAGGTACAGTCCATAAGCTCAACGCTCAGAAGTGTGTATGCATGGGAGGCAGATGTCTGCTACCCGCTCGTACATGGGATTTGGAACCTAGCTACACTCTGGTTGAGGAAAGCCATAGGAAATCGCTGTATTCAACTCAGATACACGGGAGTTCAGGCCCAGTGCTCACACATGCTTTTCCCGCAACCTCTCCCAGCCACTAACATTAGGATGTTAGCAGCTACTCCTACAGTCAGGCAGCATGCGGGAGGGTTCTGCCCTGTCCTCAGCTCTTTCAGGGAAGCATGTCTTGAAGCCAGCTAGCTGTCAACTAGCTGCATTCCTATGGCAGTGAGAAGGTAGCAGTATTCTGAGTCAGGAGGTTCCAAGATTACCAGTCGACAGCACCTGGGGATACCCTCCAGGTCTGCATTGTTACCCTGCGTCTCAGAAGCCTCTGGCAAACATCTCTGCTGAAGACCTGCGAAACTCTCTCTGCAGGCAGTGTGGAACTGTGAGGGACTGAGGGTGAGCTCAACTCTCAGAAGTAAGATGGTTTTGGACAAGGCGTTCAGCTACCCTCTCACGTATGGAACTTAGTATGTAGCACCAGTCTACCACAGGAATTACTAGGAAATCCCTGAACTGAGCTTGGAGGCACTAGTCTGGTGTGCCGGGTGATTCCAATTACCTCTCCCAGCACTTCTGTCAAACAGCGAGCCTAGGCCTTTTAGAAGCCAAGGGTACCAGCAGGCTGGATGTGGAGGTACAGGCCATAAGCTCAACTCTCAGAAGTGTATATACATGGGAGGCAGATGTCGGCTTCCCAAGCAGACATGGGAGTTGGAACCTAGCTACACTGTGATTGAAGAAGGCCATTGGAAATCGCTGTATTCAACTCAGATACCCGGGAGTTCAGGCCCAGTTCTCACACATGCTTTTCCCGCAACCTCTCCCAGCCACTAACATAAGGATGTTAGCAGCTACTCCTACAGTCAGGCAGCATGCGGGAGGGTTCTGCCCTGTCCTCAGCTCTCACAGGGAAGCATGTCTTGATGCCAGCTGTCAACTAGCTGCATTCCTATGGCAGTGAGAAGGTAGCAGTACTCTGAGTCAGGAGGTTCCAAGATTACCACTCTACTGCACCTGGAGATACCCTCCAGGTCTGCATTGTTAACTTGTACTCAGAAGCCTCTGCAATCGTCTCTGGTGAAGACGTGTGAAACTCACTCTGCAGGCAGTGTGGAACTGTGAGGGACTGAGGGTGTGCTCAACTCTCAGAAGTAAGATGCTTTTGGACAAGGCGTTCAGCTACCATCTCACATATGGAACTTAGTATGTAGCACCTGTCTACCACAAGAATTACTGGGAAATCGTGAATTGAGCTTGGAGGCACTCGTCTTGTGTGCCGGGAGATTCCAATTACCTCTCCCAGCACTTCCGTCAAACAGCGAGCCTAGGCCTTTTAGAAGCCAAGGGTACCAGCAGGCTGGATGTGGAGGTACAGGCCATAAGCTCAACTCTCAGAAGTGTGTATGCATGGGAGGCAGATGTCTGCTACCCGCTCGTACATGGGATTTGGAAACTAGCTACACTCTGGTTGAGGAAAGCCGTTGGAAATCGCTGTATTCAACTCAGATACACGGGAGTTCAGGCCCAGTGCTCACACATGCTTTTCGCGAAACCTCTCCCCGCCACTAACATTAGGATGTTAGCAGCTACTCCTACAGTCAGGCAGCATGCGGTAGGGTTCTGCCCTGTCCTCAGCTCTCTCATGGAAGCATGTCTTGAAGCCAGCTAGCTGTCAACTAGCTGCATTCCTATGGCAGTGAGAAGGTAGCAGTATTCTGAGTCAGGATGTTCCAAGATTACCAGTCGACTGCACCTGGGGATACCCTCCAGGTCTGCATTGTTACCCTGCGTCTCAGAAGCCTCTGGCAAACGTCTCTGCTGAAGACCTGCGAAACTCACTCTGCAGGCAGTGTGGAACTGTGAGGGACTGAGGCTGAGCTCAACTCTCAGAAGTAAGATGGTTTTGGACAAGGCGTTCAGCTACCCTCTCACGTATGGAACTTAGTATGTAGCACCAGTCTACCACAGGAATTACTAGGAAATCGCTGAACTGATCTTGGAGGCACTAGTCTTGTGTGCCGGGTGATTCCAATTACCTCTCCCAGCACTACCGTCATACAGCGAGCCTAGGCCTTTTAGAAGCCAAGGGTACCAGGAGGCTGGATGTGGAGGTACAGGCCATAAGCTCAACTCTCAGAAGTGTGTATGCATGGGAGGCAGATGTCTGCTACCCACTCGGACATGGGAGTTGGAACCTAGCTACACTGTGATTGAAGAAGGCCATTGGAAATCGCTGTATTCAACTCAGATACACGGGAGTTCAGGCCCAGTGCTCACACATGCTTTTCCCGCAACCTCTCCCAGCCACTAACATAAGGATGTTAGCAGCTACTCCTACAGTCAGGCAGGATGCAGGAGGTTTCTGCCCTGTCCTCAGCTCTCACAGGGAAGCCTGTCTTGAAGCCAGCTGTCAACTAGCTGCATTCCTATGGCAGTGAGAAGGTAGCAGTACTCTGAGTCAGGAGGTTCCAAGATTAGCACTCTACTGCACCTGGAGATACCCTCCAGGTCTGCATTGTTAACTTGTACTCAGAAGCCTCTGGCTATCGTCTCTGGTGAAGACGTGTGAAACTCACTCTGCAGGCAGTGTGGAAGTGTGAGGGACTGAGGGTGTGCTCAACTCTCAGAAGTAAGATGCTTTTGGACAAGGCGTTCAGCTACCCTCTCACGTATGGAACTTAGAATGTAGCACCAGTCTACCACAGGAATTACTAGGAAATCGCTGAACTGAGCTTGGAGGCACTAGTCTTGTGTGCCGGGTGATTCCAATTACCTCTCCCAGCACTTCCGTCAAACAGCGAGCCTAGGCCTTTTAGAAGCCAAGGGTACCAGCAGGCTGGATGTGGAGGTACAGGCCATAAGCTCAACTCTCAGAAGTGTGTATGCATGGGAGGCAGATGTCTGCTACCCACTCGGACATGGGAGTTGGAACCTAGCTACACTGTGATTGAAGAAGGCCATTGGAAATCGCTGTATTCAACTCAGATACACGGGAGTTCAGGCCCAGTGCTCACACATGCTTTTCCCGCAACCTCTCCCAGCCACTAACATAAGGATGTTAGCAGCTATTCCTACAGTCAGGCAGGATGCGGGAGGGTTCTGCCCTGTCCTCAGCTCTCAAAGGGAAGCCTGTCTTGAAGCCAGCTGTCAACTAGCTGCATTCCTATGGCAGTGAGAAGGTAGCAGTACTCTGAGTCAGGAGGTTCCAAGATTACCACTCTACTGCACCTGGAGATACCCTCCAGGTCTGCATTGTTAACTTGTACTCAGAAGCCTCTGGCAATCGTCTCGGGTGAAGACGTGTGAAACTCACTCTGCAGGCAGTGTGGAAGTGTGAGGGACTGAGGGTGGGCTCAACTCTCAGAAGAAAGTTACTTTTGGACAAGGCGTTCAGCTACCTTCTCACATATGGGACTTAGTATGTAGCACCTGTCTACCACAAGAATTACTGGGAAATCGTGAATTGAGCTTGGAGGCACTCGTCTTGTGTTCCCTGAGATTCCAATTACCTCTCCCAACATTCCGTCATACAGCGAGCTAGGCCATTTAGAAGCCAAGGGTACCAGCAGGCTGGATGTGGAGGTACAGTCCATAAGCTCAACGCTCAGAAGTGTGTATGCATGGGAGGCAGATGTCTGCTACCCGCTCGTACATGGGATTTGGAACCTAGCTACACTCTGGTTGAGGAAAGCCATAGGAAATCGCTGTATTCAACTCAGATACACGGGAGTTCAGGCCCAGTGCTCACACATGCTTTTCCCGCAACCTCTCCCAGCCACTAACATTAGGATGTTAGCAGCTACTCCTACAGTCAGGCAGCATGCGGGAGGGTTCTGCCCTGTCCTCAGCTCTTTCAGGGAAGCATGTCTTGAAGCCAGCTAGCTGTCAACTAGCTGCATTCCTATGGCAGTGAGAAGGTAGCAGTATTCTGAGTCAGGAGGTTCCAAGATTACCAGTCGACAGCACCTGGGGATACCCTCCAGGTCTGCATTGTTACCCTGCGTCTCAGAAGCCTCTGGCAAACATCTCTGCTGAAGACCTGCGAAACTCTCTCTGCAGGCAGTGTGGAACTGTGAGGGACTGAGGGTGAGCTCAACTCTCAGAAGTAAGATGGTTTTGGACAAGGCGTTCAGCTACCCTCTCACGTATGGAACTTAGTATGTAGCACCAGTCTACCACAGGAATTACTAGGAAATCCCTGAACTGAGCTTGGAGGCACTAGTCTGGTGTGCCGGGTGATTCCAATTACCTCTCCCAG
This sequence comes from Canis aureus, assembly GCF_053574225.1. Lineage (NCBI taxonomy): Eukaryota > Metazoa > Chordata > Mammalia > Carnivora > Canidae > Canis > Canis aureus. The sequence goes on from NC_135643.1 coordinate 42,618,294, forward strand.
CACTTCTGTCAAACAGCGAGCCTAGGCCTTTTAGAAGCCAAGGGTACCAGCAGGCTGGATGTGGAGGTACAGGCCATAAGCTCAACTCTCAGAAGTGTATATACATGGGAGGCAGATGTCGGCTTCCCACTCGGACATGGGAGTTGGAACCTAGCTACACTATGATTGAAGAAGGCCATTGGAAATAGCCTTATTCAACTCAGATACACGGGAGTTCAGCCCCAGTTCTCACACATGCTTTTCCCGCAACCTCTCCCAGCCACTAACATAAGGATGTTAGCAGCTACTGCTACAGTCAGGCAGGATGCGGGAGGGTTCTGCCCTGTCCTCAGCTCTCACAGGGAAGCATGTCTTGAAGCCAGCTGTCAACTAGCTGCATTCCTATGGCAGTGAGAAGGTAGCAGTACTCTGAGTCAGGAGGTTCCAAGATTACCACTCTACTGCACCTGGAGATACCCTCCAGGTCTGCATTGTTAACTTGTACTCAGAAGCCTCTGGCAATCGTCTCTGGTGAAGACGTGTGAAACTCACTCTGCAGGCAGTGTGGAACTGTGAGGGACTGAGGGTGGGCTCAACTCTCAGAAGTAAGATGCTTTTGGACAAGGCGTTCAGCTACCATCTCACATATGGTACTTAGTATGTAGCACCTGTCTACCACAAGAATTACTGGGAAATCGTGAATTGAGTTTGGAGGCACTCGTCTTGTGTGCCGGGAGATTCCAATTACCTCTCCCAGCACTTCCGTCAAACAGCGAGCCTAGGCCTTTTAGAAGCCAAGGGTACCAGCAGCCTGGATGTGGAGGTACAGGCCATAAGCTCAACTCTCAGAAGTGTGTATGCATGGGAGGCAGATGTCTGCTACCCGCTCGTACCTGGGATTTGGAAACTAGCTACACTCTGGTTGAGGAAAGCCGTTGGAAATCGCTGTATTCAACTCAGATACACGGGAGTTCAGGCCCAGTGCTCACACATGCTTTTCGCGCAACCTCTCCAGCCACTAACATTAGGATGTTAGCAGTTACTCCTACAGTCAGGCAGCATGCGGGAGGGTTCTGCCCTGTCATCAGCTCTCTCAGGGAAGCATGTCATGAAGCCAGCTAGCTGTCAACTATCTGCATTCCTATGGCAGTGACAAGGTAGCAGTATTCTGAGTCAGGAGGTTCCAAGATTACCAGTCGACTGCACCTGGGGATACCCTAAAGGTCTGCATTGTTACCCTGCGTCTCAGAAGCCTCTGGCAAACGTCTCTGCTGAAGACCTGCGAAACTCACTCTGCAGGCAGTGTGGAACTGTGAGGGAGTGAGGGTGAGCTCAACTCTCAGAAGTAAGATGGTTTTGGACAAGGCGTTCAGCTACCCTCTCACGTATGGAACTTAGTATGTAGCACCAGTCTACCACAGGAATTACTAGGAAATCGCTGAACTGAGCTTGGAGGCACTAGTCTGGTGTGCCGGGTGATTCCAATTACCTCTCCCAGCACTTCTGTCAAACAGCGAGCCTAGGCCTTTTGGAAGCCAAGGGTACCAGCAGGCTGGATGTGGAGGTACAGGCCATAAGCTCAACTCTCAGAAGTGTATATACATGGGAGGCAGATGTCGGATTCCCACTCGGACATGGGAGTTGGAACCTAGCTACACTGTGATTGAAGAAGGATATTGGAAATCGCTGTATTCAACTCAGATACACGGGAGTTCAGGCCCAGTTCTCACACATGCTTTTCCCGCAACCTCTCCCAGCCACTAACATAAGGATGTTAGCAGCTACTCCTACAGTCAGGCAGGATGCGGGAGGGTTCTGCCCTGTCCTCAGCTCTCACAGGGAAGCATGTCTTGAAGCCAGCTGTCAACTAGCTGCATTCCTATGGCAGTGAGAAGGTAGCAGTACTCTGAGTCAGGAGGTTCCAAGATTACCACTCTACTGCACCTGGAGATACCCTCCAGGTCTGCATTGTTAACTTGTACTCAGAAGCCTCTGGCAATCGTCTCTGGTGAAGACGTGAGAAACTCACTCTGCAGGCAGTGTGGAAGTGTGAGGGACTGAGGGGGGGCTCAACTCTCAGAAGTAAGATGCTTTTGGACAAGGCGTTCAGCTACAATCTCACATATGGAACTTAGTATGTAGCACCTGTCTACCACAAGAATTACTGGGAAATCGTGAATTGAGCTTGGAGGCACTCGTCTTGTGTGCCGGGAGATTCCAATTACCTCTCCCAGCACTTCCGTCAAACAGCGAGCCTAGGCCTTTTAGAAGCCAAGGGTACCAGCAGGCTGGATGTGGAGGTACAGGCCATAAGCTCAACTCTCAGAAGTGTGTATGCATGGGAGGCAGATGTCTGCTACCCGCTCGTACCTGGGATTTGGAACCTAGCTACACTCTGGTTGAGGAAAGCCGTTGGAAATCGCTGTATTCAACTCAGATACACGGGAGTTCAGGCCCAGTGCTCACACATGCTTTTCCCGCAACCTCTCCCAGCCACTAACATTAGGATGTTAGCAGCTACTCCTACAGTCAGGCAGCATGCGGGAGGGTTCTGCCCTGTCTTCAGCTCTCACAGGGAAGCATGTCTTGAAGCCAGCTGTCAAGTAGCTGCATTCCTTTGGCAGTGAGAAGGTAGCAGTATTCTGAGTCAGGAGGTTCCAAGATTACCAGTCGACTGCACCTGGGGATACCCTCCAGATCTGCATTGTTACCCTGCGTCTCAGAAGCCTCTGGCAAACGTCTCTGCTGAAGACCTGCGAAACTCACTCTGCAGGCAGTGTGGAAGTGTGAGGGACAGAGGGTGAGCTCAACTCTCAGAAGTAAGATGGTTTAGGACAAGGCGTTCAGCTACCCTCTCACGTATGGAACTTAGTATGTAGCACCAGTCTTCCACAGGAATTACTAGGAAATCGCTGAAATGAGCTTGGAGGCACTAGTCTTGTGTGCCGGGTGATTCCAATTTCCTCTCCAGCACTTCCGTCAAACAGCGAGCCTAGGCCTTTTAGAAGCCAAGGGTACCAGCAGGCTGGATGTGGAGGTACAGGCCATAAGCTCAACTCTCAGAAGTGTGTATGCATGGGAGGCAGATGTCTGCTACCCACTCGGACATGGGAGTTGGAACCTAGCTACACTGTGATTGAAGAAGGCCATTGGAAATCGCTATATTCAACTCAGATACACGGGAGTTCAGGCCCAGTGCTCACACATGCTTTTCCCGCAACCTCTCCCAGCCACTAACATTAGGATGTTACCAGCTACTCCTACAGTCAGGCAGCATGCGGGAGGGTTCTTCCCTGTCCTCAGCTCTCACAGGGAAGCATGTCTTGAAGCCAGCTGTCCACTAGCTGCATTCCTATGGCAGTGAGAAGGTAGCAGTACTCTGAGTCAGGAGGTTCCAAGATTACCACTCTACTGCACCTGGAGATACCCTCCAGGTCTGCATTGTTAACTTGTACTCAGAAGCCTCTGGCAATCGTCTCTGGTGAAGACGTGTGAAACTCACTCTGCAGGCAGTGTGGAACTGTCAGGGACTGAGGGTGAGCTCAACTCTCAGAAGTAAGATGCTTTTGGACAAGGCGTTCAGCTACCTTCTCACAAATGGTACTTAGTATGTAGCACCTGTCTACCACAAGAATTACTGGGAAATCGTGAATTGAGCTTGGAGGCACTCGTCTTGTGTGCCGGGAGATTCCAATTACCTCTCCCAGCACTTCCGTCAAACAGCGAGCCTAGGCCTTTTAGAAGCCAAGGGTACCAGCAGGCTGGATGTGGAGGTACAGGCCATAAGCTCAACTCTCAGAAGTGTGTATGCATGGGAGGCAGATGTCTGCTACCCGCTCGTACCTGGGATTTGGAACCTAGCTACACTCTGGTTGAGGAAAGCCGTTGGAAATCGCTGTATTCAACTCAGATACACGGGAGTTCAGGCCCAGTGCTCACACATGCTTTTCGCGCAACCTCTCCCAGCCACTAACATTAGGATGTTAGCAGCTACTCCTACAGTCAGGCAGCATGCGGGAGGGTTCTGCCCTGTCCTCAGCTCTCTCAGGGAAGCATGTCTTGAAGCCAGCTAGCTGTCAACTAGCTGCATTCCTATGGCAGTGAGAAGGTAGCAGTATTCTGAGTCAGGAGGTTCCAAGATTACCAGTCGACTGCACCTGGGGATACCCTCCAGGTCTGCATTGTTACCCTGCGTCTCAAAAGCCTCTGGCAAACGTCTCTGCTGAAGACTTGCGAAACTCACTCTGCAGGCAGTGTGGAACTGTGAGGGACTGAGGGTGAGCTCAACTCTCAGAAGTAAGATGCTTTTGGACAAGGCGTTCAGCTACCTTCTCACATATGGTACTTAGTATGTAGCACCTGTCTACCACAAGAATTACTGGGAAATCGTGAATTGAGCTTGGAGGCACTCGTCTTGTGTGCCGGGAGATTCCAATTACCTCTCCCAGCACTTCCGTCAAACAGCGAGCCTAGGCCTTTTAGAAGCCAAGTGTACCAGCAGGCTGGATGTGGAGGTACAGGCCATAAGCTCAACTCTCAGAAGTGTGTATGCATGGGAGGCAGATGTCTGCTACCCGCTCGTACATGGGATTTGGAACCTAGCTACACTCTGGTTGAGGAAAGCCGTTGGAAATAGCTGTATTCAACTCAGATACACGGGAGTTCAGGCCCAGTGCTCACACATGCTTTTCCTGCAACCTCTCCCAGCCACTAACATAAGGATGTTAGCAGCTACTCCTACAGTCAGGCAGGATGCGGGAGGGTTCTGCCCTGTCCTCAGCTCTCACAGGGAAGCATGTCTTGAAGCCATCTATCAACTAGCTGCATTCCTATGGCAGTGAGAAGGTAGCAGTATTCTGAGTCAGGAGGTTCCACGATTACCACTCTACTGCACCTGGAGATACCCTCCAGGTCTGAAATGTTAACTTGTACTCAGAAGACTCTGGCAATCGTCTCTGGTGAAGACGTGTGAAACTCACTCTGCAGGCAGTGTGGAACTGTGAGGGAATGAGGCTGAGCTCAACTCTCAGAAGTAAGATGGTTTTGGACAAGGCGTTCAGCTACTTTCTCAAATATGGACCTTAGTATGTAGCACCTGTCTACCACAAGAATTACTGGGAAATCGTGAATTGAGCTTGGAGGCACTCGTCTTGTGTGCCGGGAGATTCCAATTACCTCTCCCAGCACTTCCGTCAAACAGCGAGCCTAGGCCTTTTAGAAGCCAAGGGTACCAGCAGGCTGGATGTGGAGGTACAGGCCATAAGCTCAACTCTCAGAAGTGTGTATGCATGGGAGGCAGATGTCTGCTACCCACTCGGACATGGGAGTTGGAACCTAGCTACACTGTGATTGAAGAAGGCCATTGGAAATCGCTATATTCAACTCAGATACACGGGAGTTCAAGCCCAGTGCTCACACATGCTTTTCCCGCAACCTCTCCCAGCCACTAACATTAGGATGTTAGCAGCTACTCCTACAGTCAGGCAGGATGCGGGAGGGTTCTGCCCTGTCCTCAGCTCTCACAGGGAAGCATGTCTTGAAGCCAGCTGTCCACTAGCTGCATTCCTATGGCAGTGAGAAGCTAGTAGTACTCTGAGTCAGGAGGTTCCAAGATTACCACTCTACTGCACCTGGAGATACCCTCCAGGTCTGCACTGTTAACTTGTACTCAGAACCCTCTGGCAATCGTCTCTGGTGAAGACGTGTGAAACTCACTCGGCAGGCAGTGTGGAACTGTGAGGGACTGAGGGTGAGCTCAACTCTCAGAAGTAAGATGCTTTTGGACAAGGCATTCAGCTACCTTCTCACATATGGTACTTAGTATGTAGCACCTGTCTTCCACAAGAATTACTGGGAAATCGTGAATTGAGCTTGGAGGCACTCGTCTTGTGTGCCGGGAGATTCTAATTACCTCTCCCAGCACTTCCGTCAAACAGCGAGCCTAGGCCTTTTAGAAGCCAAGGGTACCAGAAGGCTGGATGTGGAGGTACAGGCCATAAGCTCAACTCTCAGAAGAGTGTATGCATGGGAGGCAGATGTCTGCTACCCGCTCATACATGGGATTTGGAACCTAGCTACACTCTGGTTGAGGAAAGTCGTTGGAAATCGCTGTATTCAACTCAGATACACGGGAGTTCAGGCCCAGTGCTCACACATGCTTTTCGCGCAACCTCTCCCAGCCACTAACATTAGGATGTTAGCAGCTACTCCTACAGTCAGGCAGCATGCGGGAGGGTTCTGCCCTGTCCTCAGGTCTCACAGGGAAGCATGTCTTGAAGCCAGCTGTCAACTAGCTGCATTCCTATGGCAGTGAGAAGGTAGCAGTATTCTGAGTCAGGAGGTTCCAAGATTACCAGTCGACTGCAACTGGGGATACCCTCCAGGTCTGCATTCTTACCCTGCGTCTCAGAAGCCTCTGGCAAACGTCTCTGCTGAAGACCTGCGAAACTCACTCTGCAGGCAGTGTGGAACTGTGAGGAACTGAAGGTGAGCTCAACTCTCAGAAGTAAGATGGTTTTGGACAAGGCGTTCAGCTACCCTCTCACGTATGGAACTTAGTATGTAGCACCAGTCTACCACAGGAATTACTAGGAAATCGCTGAACTGAGCTTGGAGGCACTAGTCTTGTGTGCCGGGTGATTCCAATTACCTCTCCCAGCACTTCTGTCAAACAGCGAGCCTAGGCCTTTTAGAAGCCAAGGGTACCAGCAGGCTGGATGTGGAGGTACAGGCCATAAGCTCAACTCTCAGAAGTGTGTATGCATGGGAGGCAGATGTCTGCTACCCACTCGGACATGGGAGTTGGAATCTAGCTACACTGTGATTGAAGAAGGCCATTGGAAATCGCTATATTCAACTCAGATACACGGGAGTTCAGGCCCAGTGCTCACACATGCTTTTCCCGCAACCTCTCCCAGCCACTAACATTAGGATGTTAGCAGCTACTCCTACAGTCAGGCAGCATGCGGGAGGGTTCTGCCCTGTCCTCAGCTCTCTCAGGGAAGCATGTCTTGAAGCCAGCTAGCTGTCAACTAGCTGCATTCCTATGGCAGTGAGAAGGTAGCAGTATTCTGAGTCAGGAGGTTCCAAGATTACCAGTCGACTGCACCTGGGGATACCCTCCAGGTCTGCATTGTTACCCTGCGTCTCAGAAGCCTCTGGCAAACGTCTCTGCTGAAGACCTGCGAAACTCACTCTGCAGGCAGTGTGGAACTGTGAGGGACTGAGGGTGTGCTCAACCTTCAGAAGTAAGATGCTTTTGGACAAGGCGTTCAGCTACCATCTCACATATGGAACTTAGTATGTAGCACCTGTCTACCACAAGAATTACTGGGAAATCGTGAATTGAGCTTGGAGGCACTCGTCTTGTGTGCCGGGAGATTCCAATTACCTCTCCCAGCACTTCCGTCAAACAGCGAGCCTAGGCCTTTTAGAAGCCAAGGGTACCAGCAGGCTGGATGTGGAGGTACAGGCCATAAGCTCAACTCTCAGAAGTGTGTATGCATGGGAGGCAGATGTCTGCTACCCGCTCGTACATGGGATTTGGAACCTAGCTACACTCAGGTTGAGGAAAGCCGTTGGAAATCGCTGTATTCAACTCAGATACACGGGAGTTCAGGCCCAGTGCCCACACATGCTTTTCCCGCAACCTCTCCCAGCCACTAACATTAGGATGTTAGCAGCTACTCCTACAGTCAGGCAGCATGCGGGAGGGTTCTGCCCTGTCCTCAGCTCTCTCATGGAAGCATGTCTTGAAGCCAGCTAGCTGTCAACTAGCTGCATTCCTATGGCAGTGAGAAGGTAGCGGTATTCTGAGTCAGGAGGTTCCAAGATTACCAGTCGACTGCACCTGGGGATACCCTCCATGTCAGCATTGTTACCCTGCGTCTCAGAAGGCTCTGGCAAACGTCTCTGCTGAAGACCTGCGAAACTCACTCTGCAGGCAGTGTGGAACTGTGAGGGACTCAGGGTGAGCTCAACTCTCAGAAGTAAGATGGTTTTCGACAAGGCGTTTAGCTACCCTCTCACGTATGGAACTTAGTATGTAGCACCAGTCTACCACAGGAATTACTAGGAAATCGCTGAACTGAGCTTGGAGGCACTAGTCTTGTGTGCCGGGTGATTCCAATTACCTCTCCTAGCACTTCCGTCAAACAGTGAGCCTAGGCCTTTTAGAAGCCAAGGGTACCAGCAGGTTGGATGTGGAGGTACAGGCCATAAGCTCAACTCTCAGAAGTGTGTATGCATGGGAGGCAGATGTCTGCTACCCACTCGGACATGGGAGATGGAACCTAGCTACACTGTGATTGAAGAAGGCCATTGGAAATCGCTGTATTCAACTCAGATACACGGGAGTTCAGGCCCAGTGCTCACACATGCTTTTCCCGCAACCTCTCCCAGCCACTAACATAAGGATGTTAGCAGCTACTCCTACAGTCAGGCAGGATGCGGGAGGGTTTTGCCCTGTCCTCAGCTCTCACAGGGAAGCATGTCTTGAAGCCAGCTGTCAACTAGCTGCATTCCTATGGCAATGAGAAGGTAGCAGTACTCTGAGTCAGGAGGTTCCAAGATTACCACTCTACTGCACCTGGAGATACCCTCCAGGTCTGCATTGTTAACTTGTACTCAGAACCCTCTGGCAATCGTCTCTGGTGAAGACGTGTGAAACTCACTCTGCAGGCAGTGTGGAACTGTGAGGGACTGAGTGTGTGCTCAACTCTCAGAAGTAAGATGCTTTTGGACAAGGCGTGTAGCTACCTTCTCACATATGGAACTTAGTATGTAGCACCTGTCTACCACAAGAATTACTGGGAAATCGTGAATTGAGCTTGGAGGCACTCGTCTTGAGTGCCGGGAGATTCCAATTACCTCTCCCAGCACTTCCGTCAAACAGCGAGCCTAGGCCTTTTAGAAGCCAAGCCTTTTCGAACCAGCAGGCTGGATGTGGAGGTACAGGCCATAAGCTCAACTCTCAGAAGTGTGTATACATGGGAAGCAGATGTCTGCTACCCGCTCGTACATGGGATTTGGAACCTAGCTACACTCTGGTTGAGGAAAGCCGTTGGAAATCGCTGTATTCAACTCAGATACACGGGAGTTCAGGCCCAGTGCTCACACATGCTTTTCCCGCAACCTCTCCCAGCCACTAACATTAGGATGTTAGCAGCTACTCCTACAGTCAGGCAGCATGCGGGAGGGTTCAGCCCTGTCCTCAGCTCTCACAGGGAAGCATGTCTTGAAGCCAGCTGTCAACTAGCTGCATTCCTATGGCAGTGAGAAGGTAGCAGTATTCTGAGTCAGGAGGTTCCAAGATTACCAGTCGACTGCACCTGGGGATACCCTCCAGGTCTGCATTGTTACCCTGCGTCTCAGAAGCCTCTGGCAAACGTCTCTGCTGAAGACCTGCGAAACTCACTCTGCAGGCAGTGTGGAACTGTGAGGGACTGCGGCTGAGCTCAACTCTCAGAAGTAAGATGGTTTTGGACAAGGCGTTCAGCTACCCTCTCACGTATGGAACTTAGTATGTAGCACCAGTCTACCACATGAATTACTAGGAAATCGCTGAACTGATCTTGGAGGCACTAGTCTTGTGTTCCGGGTGATTCCAATTACCTCTCCCAGCACTTCCGTCAAACAGCGAGCCTAGGCCTTTTAGAAGCCACGGGTACCAGCAGGCTGGATATGGAGGTACAGGCCATAAGCTCAACTCTCAGAAGTGTGTATGCATGGGAGGCATATGTCTGCTACACACTCGGACATGGGAGTTGGAACCTAGCTACACTGTGATTGAAGAAGGCCATTGGAAATCGCTGTATTCAACTCAGATACACGGGAGTTCAGGCCCAGTGCTCACAAATGGGTTTCCCGCAACCTCTCCCAGACACGAACATTAGGATGTTAGCAGCTACAACTACAGTCAGGCAGGATGCGGGAGGGTTCTGCCCTGTCCTCAGCTCTCACAGGGAAGCATGTCTTGAAGCCAGCTGTCAACTAGCTGCATTCCTATGGCAGTGAGAAGGTAGCAGTACTCTGAGTCAGGAGGTTCCAAGATTACCACTCTACTGCACCTGGAGATACCATCCAGGTCTGCATTGTTAACTTGTACTCAGAAGCCTCTGGCAATCGTCTCTGGTGAAGACGTGTGAAACTCACTCTGCAGGCAGTGTGGAAGTGTGAGGGACTGAGGGTGGGCTCAACTCTCAGAAGTAAGATGCTTTTGGACAAGGCGTTCAGCTACCATCTCACATATGGAACTTAGTATGTAGCACCTGTCTACCACAAGAATTACTGGGAAATCGTGAATTGAGCTGGGAGGCACTCGTCTTGTGTGCCGGGAGATTCCAATTACCTCTCCCAGCACTTCTGTCAAACAGCGAGCCTAGGCCTTTTAGAAGCCAAGGGTACCAGCAGGCTGGATGTGGAGGTACAGGCCATAAGCTCAACTCTCAGAAGTGTGTATGCATGGGAGGCAGATGTCTGCTACCCGCTCGTACATGGGATTTGGAACCTAGCTACACTCTGGTTGAAGAAAGCCGTTGGAAATCGCTGTATTCAACTCAGATACACGGGAGTTCAGGCCCAGTGCTCACACATGCTTTTCCCGCAACCTCTCCCAGCCACTAACATTAGGATGTTAGCAGCTACTCCTACAGTCAGGCAGCATGCGGGACAGTTCTGCCCTGTCCTCAGCTCTCTCAGGGAAGCATGTCTTGAAGCCAGATAGCTGTCAACTAGCTGCATTCCTATGGCAGTGAGAAGGTAGCAGTATTCTGAGTCAGGAGGTTCCAAGATTACCAGTCGACTGCACCTGGGGATACCCTCCAGGTCTGCATTGTTACCCTGAGTCTCAGAAGCCTCTGGCAAACGTCTCTGCTGAAGACCTGCGAAACTCACTCTGCAGGCAGTGTAGAACTGTGAGGGACTGAGGGTGAGCTCAACTCTCAGAAGTAAGATGGTTTTGGACAAGGCGTTCAGCTACCCTCTCACGTATGGAACTTAGTATGTAGCACCAGTCTACCACAGGAATTACTAGGAAATCGCTGAACTGAGCTTGGAGGCACTAGTCTTGTGTGCCGGGTGATTCCAATTACCTCTCCCAGCACTTCCGTCAAACAGCGAGCCTAGGCCTTTTGGAAGCCAAGGGTACCAGCAGGCTGGATGTGGAGGTACAGGCCATAAGCTCAACTCTCAGAAGTGTATATGCATGGGAGGCAGATGTCTGCTACCCACTCGGACATGGGAGTTGGAACCTAGCTACACTGTGATTGAAGAAGGCCATTGGAAATCGCTGTATTCAACTCAGATACACGGGAGTTCAGGCCCAGTGCTCACACATGCTTTTCCCGCAACCTCTCCCAGCCACTAACATTAGGATGTTAGCAGCTCCTCCTACAGTCAGGCAGGATGCGGGAGGGTTCTGCCCTGTCCTCCGCTCTCACAGGGAAGCATGTCTTGAAGCCAGCTGTCAACTAGCTGCATTCTTATGGCAGTGAGAATGTAGCAGTACTCTGAGTCAGGAGGTTCCAAGATTACCACTCTACTGCACCTGGAGATACCCTCCAGGTCTGCATTGTTAACTTGTACTCAGAAGCCTCTGGCAATCGTCTCTGGTGAAGACGTGTGAAACTCACTCTGCAGGCAGTGTGGAAGTGTGAGGGACTGAGGGTGGGCTCAACTCTCAGAAGTAAGATGCTTTTGGACAAGGCGTTCAGCTACCATCTCACATATGGAACTTAGTATGTAGCACCTGTCTACCACAAGAATTACTGGGAAATCGTGAATTGAGCTGGGAGGCACTCGTCTTGTGTGCCGGGAGATTCCAATTACCTCTCCCAGCACTTCTGTCAAACAGCGAGCCTAGGCCTTTTAGAAGCCAAGGGTACCAGCAGGCTGGATGTGGAGGTACAGGCCATAAGCTCAACTCTCAGAAGTGTGTATGCATGGGAGGCAGATGTCTGCTACCCGCTCGTACATGGGATTTGGAACCTAGCTACACTCTGGTTGAAGAAAGCCGTTGCAAATCGCTGTATTCAACTCAGATACACGGGAGTTCAGGCCCAGTGCTCACACATGCTTTTCCCGCAACCTCTCCCAGCCACTAACATTAGGATGTTAGCAGCTACTCCTACAGTCAGGCAGCATGCGGGACAGTTCTGCCCTGTCCTCAGCTCTCTCAGGGAAGCATGTCTTGAAGCCAGATAGCTGTCAACTAGCTGCATTCCTATGGCAGTGAGAAGGTAGCAGTATTCTGAGTCAGGAGGTTCCAAGATTACCAGTCGACTGCACCTGGGGATACCCTCCAGGTCTGCATTGTTACCCTGAGTCTCAGAAGCCTCTGGCAAACGTCTCTGCTGAAGACCTGCGAAACTCACTCTGCAGGCAGTGTAGAACTTTGAGGGACTGTGGGTGAGCTCAACTCTCAGAAGTAAGATGGTTTTGGACAAGGCGTTCAGCTACCCTCTCACGTATGGAACTTAGTATGTAGCACCAGTCTACCACAGGAATTACTAGGAAATCGCTGAACTGAGCTTGGAGGCACTAGTCTTGTGTGCCGGGTGATTCCAATTACCTCTCCCAGCACTTCCGTCAAACAGCGAGCCTAGGCCTTTTGGAAGCCAAGGGTACCAGCAGGCTGGATGTGGAGGTACAGGCCATAAGCTCAACTCTCAGAAGTGTATATGCATGGGAGGCAGATGTCTGCTACCCACTCGGACATGGGAGTTGGAACCTAGCTACACTGTGATTGAAGAAGGCCATTGGAAATCGCTGTATTCAACTCAGATACACGGGAGTTCAGGCCCAGTGCTCACACATGCTTTTCCCGCAACCTCTCCCAGCCACTAACATTAGGATGTTAGCAGCTCCTCCTACAGTCAGGCAGGATGCGGGAGGGTTCTGCCCTGTCCTCCGCTCTCACAGGGAAGCATGTCTTGAAGCCAGCTGTCAACTAGCTGCATTCTTATGGCAGTGAGAATGTAGCAGTACTCTGAGTCAGGAGGTTCCAAGATTACCACTCTACTGCACCTGGATATACCCTCCAGGTCTGCATTGTTAACTTGTACTCAGAAGCCTCTGGCAATCGTCTCTGGTGAAGACGTGTGAAACTCACTCTGCAGGCAGTGTGGAAGTGTGTGGGACTGAGGGTGTGCTCGACTCTCAGAAGTAAGATGCTTTTGGACAAGGCGTTCAGCTACCATCTCACATATGGAACTTAGTATGTAGCACCTGTCTACCACAAGAGTTACTGGGAAATCGTGAATTGAGCTTGGAGGCACTCGTCTTGTGTGCCGGGAGATTCCAATTACCTCTCCCAGCACTTCCGTCAAACAGCGAGCCTAGGCCTTTTAGAAGCCAAGGGTACCAGCAGGCTGGATGTGGAGGTACAGGCCATAAGCTCAACTCTCAGAAGTGTGTATGCATGGGAGGCAGATGTCTGCTACCCGCTCGTACATGGGATTTGGAACCTAGCTACACTCTGGTTGAGGAAAGCCGTTGGAAATCGCTGTATTCAACTCAGATACACGGGAGTTCAGGCCCAGTGCTCACACATGCTTTTCCGGCAACCTCTCCCAGCCACTAACATTAGGATGTTAGCAGCTACTCCTACAGTCAGGCAGCATGTGGGAGGGTGCTGCCCTGTCCTCAGCTCTCTCAGGGAAGCATGTCTTGAAGCCAGCTAGCTGTCAACTAGCTGCATTCCTATGGCAGTGAGAAGGTAGCAGTATTCTGAGTCAGGAGGTTCCAAGATTACCAGTCGACTGCACCTGGGGATACCCTCCAGGTCTGCATTGTTACCCTGCGTCTCAGAAGCCTCTGGCAAACGTCTCTGCTGAAGACCTGCGAAACTCACTCTGCAGGGGGTGTGGAACTGTGGGGTACTGTGGGTGAGCTCAACTCTCAGAAGGAAGATGGTTTTGGACAAGGCGTTCAGCTACCCTCTCACGTATGGAACTTAGTATGTAGTACCAGTCTACCACAGGAATTACTAGGAAATCGCTGAACTAAGCTTGGAGGCACTAGTCTTGTGTGCCGGGTGATTCCAATTACCTCTCCCAACAGTTCCGTCAAACAGCGAGCCTAGGCCTTTTAGAGACAAGGGTACCAGCAGGCTGGATGTGGAGGTACAGGCCATAAGCTCAACTCTCAGAAGTGTGTATCCATGGGAGGCAGATGTCTGCTACCCACTCGGACATGGGATTTGGAACCTGGCTACACTCTGATTGAAGAAAGCCGTTGGAAATCGTTGTATTCAACTCAGATAGACGGGAGTTCAGGCCCAGTGCTCACAAATGGGTTTCCCGCAACCTCTCCCAGCCACTAACATAAGGATGTTAGCAGCTACTCCTACAGTCAGGCAGGATGCGGGAGGGTTCTGCCCTGTCCTCAGCTCTCACAGGGAGGCATGTCTTGAAGCCAGCTGTCAACTAGCTGCATTCCTATGGCAGTGAGAAGGTAGCAGTACTCTGAGTCAGGAGGTTCCAAGATTACCACTCTACTGCACCTGGAGATACCCTCCAGGTCTGCATTTTTAACTTCTACTCAGAAGCCTCTGGCAATCGTCTCTGGTGAAGACGTGTGAAACTGACTCTGCAGGCAGTGTGGAACTGTGAGGGACTGAGGGTGAGCTCAACTCTCAGAAGTAAGATCCTTTTGGAAAAGGCGTTCAGCTACCTTCTCACATATGGAACTTAGTATGTAGCACCTGTCTCCCGCAAGAATTACTGGGAAATCGTGAATTGAGCTTGGAGGCACTCGTCTTGTGTGCCGGAAGATTCCAAATACCTCTCCCAGCACTTCCGTCAAACAGCGAGCCTAGGCCTTTTAGAAGCCAAGGGTACCAGCAGGCTGGATGTGGAGGTACAGGCCATAATCTCAACTCTCAGAAGTGTGTATGCATGGGATGCAGATGTCTGCTACCCGCTCGTACATGGGATTTGGAACCTAGCTACACTCTTGTTGAGGAAAGCCGTGGGAAATCGCTGTATTCAACTCAGATACACGGGAGTTCAGGCCCAGTGCTCACACATGCTTTTCCCGCAACCTCTCCCAGCCACTAACATAAGTATGTTAGCAGCTACTCCTACACTCAGGCAGGATGCGGGAGGGTTTTCCCTGTCCTCAGCTCTCACAGGGAAGCATGTCTTGAAGCCAGCTGTCAACTAGCTGCATTCCTATGGCAGTGAGAAGGTAGCAGTATTCTGAGTCAGGAGGTTCCAAGTTTACCACTCTACTGCACCTGGAGATACCCTCCAGGTGTGTATTGTTAACTTGTACTCAGAAGCCTCAGGCAATCGTCTCTGGTGAAGACGTGTGAAACTCACTCTGCAGGCAGTGTGGAACTGTGAGGGACTGACGGTAAGCTCAACTCTCAGAAGTAAGATGCTTTTTGACAAGGAGTTCAGCTGCCTTCTCACATATGGAACTTGGTATGTAGCACCTGTCTACCACAAGAATTACTGGGAAATCGTGAATTGAGCTTGGAGGCACTCGTCTTGTGTGCCGGGAGATTCCAATTACCTCTCCCAGCACTTCCGTCAAACAGCGAGCCTAGGCCTTTTAGAAGCCAAGGGTACCAGCAGGCTGGATGTGGAAGTACAGGCCATTAGCTCAACTCTCAGAAGTGTGTATGCATGGGAGGCAGATGTCTGCTACCCACTCGGACATTGGAGTTGGAACCTAGCTACACTCTGGTTGAGGAAAGCCGTTGGAAATCGCTGTATTCAACTCAGATACACGGGAGTTCATGCCCAGTGCTCACACATGCTTTTCCCGCAACCTCTCCCAGCCACTAACATTAGGATGTTAGCAGCTACTCCTACAGTCAGGCAGGATGCGGGACGGTTCTGCCCTGTCCTCAGCTCTCACAGGGAAGCATGTCTTGAAGGCAGCTGTCAACTAGCTGCATTCCTATGGCAGTGAGAAGGTAGCAGTATTCTGAGTCAGGAGGTTCCAAGATACCAGTCTACTGCACCTGGGGATACCCTCCAGGTCTGCATTGTTACCCTGCGTCTCAGAAGCCTCTGGTAAACGTCTCTGGTGAAGACGTGCGAAACTCACTCTGCAGGCAGTGTGGAACTGTGAGGGACTGAGGCTGAGCTTAACTCTCAGAAGTAAGATGCTTTTGGACAAGGCGTTCAGCTACACTCTCACGTATGGAACTTAGCATGTAGCGCCAGTCTAGCACAGGAATTACTAGGATATCTCTGGACTGAGCTTGGAGGCACTAGTCTTGTGTGCCGGGTGATTCCAATTACCTCTCCCAACACTTCCGTCAAACAGCAAGCCTAGGCCTTTTAGAAGCCAAAGATACCAGCAGGCTGGATGCTGAGGTACAGACCATAAGCTCAACTCTCAGAAGTGTGTATGCATGGGAGGCAGATGTCTTCTACCCACTCGGACATGGGATTTGGAACCTGGCTACACTCTGTTTGAAGAAAGCCGTTGGAAATCGCTGTATTCAACTCAGATACACGGGAGTTCAGGCCCAGTGCTCACACATGCTTTTCCCGCAACCTCTCCCAACCACTAACATAAGGATGTTAGCAGCTACTCCTACAGTCAGGCAGGATGCGGGAGGGTTCTTCCCTGACCTCAGCTCTCACAGGGAAGCAGGCCTAGAAGCCAGCTCTCACCTAGCTGGGTTCTTATGGCAGTGAGAAGGTAGCAATATTCTGAGTCAGTAGGTTCCAAGAGGACCACTCTACTGCTCCTGGAGATACCGTCTATGTCTGCATTGTTAAGTTGCGTCTCACAAGCCTTTGGCAAACGTCTCTGGTGAAGACGTGCGAAACTCACTCTGTAGGCAGTGTGGAACTGTGATGGACTGAGGGTGAGCTCAACTCTCAGAAGTAAGATGCTTTTGGACAAGGCGTTCAGCTACCTTCTCACATATGGAACTTTGTATGTAGCACCACTCTACCAGAGGAATTATTGGGAAATCGCTGGATTTAGGTTGGAGGCACTAGTCTTGTGTGCCTGGTGACTCCAATTACCTCTCCCAACACTTCCGTCACGCAGCAGGCTTAGGCCTTTTCGAAGCGAGGGGTATCTGCTGGCGGGATGTGGAGGTACAGGCCGTAAGCTCGACTCTCAGAAGTAAGCATGGGAGGCAGTTTTCTGCAAGCCACTTGTACATAGGAGTTGGAACCTAGCTACACTCTGATTGAAGAAGTCAGTTGGAAAACGCTGTATTCAACTCAGATACACGTGAGTTCAGGCTCAAAGGTTACACATGCTATTCCCCCAACCTCTCCCAGCACCTAACATAAGGATGTTAGCAGCTACCTCTACAGTCAGGCAGGATGAGGGAGGGTTCTGCCTTCACCTCAGCTCTCACAGGGAACCATGCCTAGAAAGCAGCTCTCACTTAGTTGCGTTCTTATGGCAGTGAGAAGGTAGCAGTATTCTGAGTCAGTAGGTTCCAAGATTAGCACTCTGGTGCACATGGAGATACGGTCTAAGTCTGCGTTCTTAAGTTGCGTCTCACAAGTCTTTGCAAACGTCTCTGGTGAAGACGTTCGAAACTCACTCTGCAGGCAGTGTGGAACTTTGAGGGACTGAGGGTGAGCTCAACTCTCCGAAGTAAAATGCTTTTGGACAAGGCGTTAGCTACATTCACACATTATGGAACTTAGTATGTAGCACCAGTCTACCACAGGAATTACTAGGAAATCACTGGATTTAGATAGGAGGCACTAGTCTCGTGACCTGGAGACTCCAATTACCTCTCCCAACACTTCCGTCACGCAGCAGGCTTAGGCCTTTTCGAAGCGAGGGGTATCTGCTGGCGGGATGTGGAGGTACAGGCCGTAAGCTCGACTCTCAGAAGTAAGCATGGGAGGCAGTTTTCTGCAAGCCACTTGTACATAGGAGTTGGAACCTAGCTACACTCTGATTGAAGAAGTCCGTTGGAAAACGCTGTATTCAACTCAGATACACGTGAGTTCAGGCTCAAAGGTTACACATGCTATTCCCCCAACCTCTCCCAGCACCTAACATAAGGATGTTAGCAGCTACCTCTACAGTCAGGCAGGATGAGGGAGGGTTCTGCCTTCACCTCAGCTCTCACAGGGAACCATGCCTAGAAAGCAGCTCTCACTTAGTTGCGTTCTTATGGCAGTGAGAAGGTAGCAGTATTCTGAGTCAGTAGGTTCCAAGATTAGCACTCTGGTGCACATGGAGATACGGTCTAAGTCTGCGTTCTTAAGTTGCGTCTCACAAGTCTTTGCAAACGTCTCTGGTGAAGACGTTCGAAACTCACTCTGCAGGCAGTGTTGAACTTTGAGGGACTGAGGGTGAGCTCAACTCTCCGAAGTAAAATGCTTTTGGACAAGGCGTTAGCTACATTCACACATTATGGAACTTAGTATGTAGCACCAGTCTACCACAGGAATTACTAGGAAATCACTGGATTTAGATAGGAGGCACTAGTCTCGTGACCTGGAGACTCCAATTACCTCTCCCAACACTTCCGTCACGCAGCAGGCTTAGGCCTTTTCGAAGCGGAGGGTACCTGCAGGCAGGATGTGGAGGTACAGGCCATAAGCTCAACTCTAACAAGTGTGTATGCATGGGAGACAGATGTCTGCTACCCACTTGGGCATGGGAGTTGGAACATAGCTACACTCTGATTGAAGAAGGCCATTGGAAAACGCTGTATTCAACTCAGATACACGTGTGTTCAGGCCCAATGGTTACTCATGCTATTCCCCAAACCTCTACAAGCACCTAACATTAGGATGTTAGCAGCTACGTCTACAGTCAGGCAGGATGCGGGAGGGTTCTGCCCTGACCTCAGCTCTCACAGGGAAGCAGGCCTATGAGACAGCTCTCAACAAGCTGCGTTCTTATCACAGTGAGAAGGTAGCAGTATTCTGAGTCAGGAGGGTAAAAGATTACCACTCTACTGCTCCTGGTGATACCGCCCAGGTGTGCATTGTTAAGTTGCGTCTCACAAGCCTTTGGCAAACGTCTCTGGTGAAGACGTGCGAAACTCACTCTGCAGGCAGTGTGGAACTGTAAGGGACTGAGGGTGAACTCAACTCTCTGAAGTAAGATGCTTTTGGACAAGGCGTTCAGCCACCTTTTTACATATGGAACTTAGTATGCAGCACAAGTCTACCACAGGAATTACTAGGCAATCGCTGGATTGAGCTTGGAGGCACTAGTCCTGTGTCCCTGGAGACTCCAATTATCTCCCAACACTTCCGTCACGCAGCAGGCTTAGGCCTTTTCGAAGCGAAGGGTACCTGCAGGCAGGATGTGGAGGTACAGGCCGTAAGCTCAACTCTCAGAAGTAAGCATGGGAGGCAGATATCTGCTACCCACTAATACATGGGAGTTGGGACGTATCTACACTCTGATTGAAGAAGGCCTTTGGAAAACGTTGTATTCAACTCAGATACACGTGAGTTCAGGCTCTATGGTTACATATGCTATTCCCCCAAACTCTCCCAGCACCTAACATAAGGATGTTAGCAGCTACTTCTACAGTCAGTCAGGATGCGGGAGGGTTCTGCCATGACCTCAGCTGTCACAGGGAAGCAGGCCTAGAAGTCAGCTCTCAACAAGGTGTGTTCTTATCGCAGTGAGAAGGTAGCAGTATTCTGAGTCAGGAGGTTAAATGATTACCACTCTACTGCACCAGGTGATACCGCCCAGGTCTGCATTGTTAAGTTGCGTCTCACAAGCCTTTGGCAAACGTCTCTGGTGAAAACGTGCGAAACTCATTGTGCAGGCAGTGTGGAAATGTGAGGGACTGAGGGTGAGCTCAACTCTCAGAAGTAAGATGCTTTTGGAAAAGGCGTTCAGCCACCTTTTCACATATGGAAATTAGTATGCAGCACCAGTCTACCACAGGAATTACTAGGAAATCGCTGGATTTAGATAGGAGGCACTAGTCTTGTGAGCCGGGCGACTCCAATTACATCTCCCAACACTTCTGTCACGCAGCAGGCTTAGGCCTTTTCGAAGCGGAGGGTACCTGCAGGCAGGATGTGGAAGTACAGGCCATAAGTTCAACACTCAGAAGTGTGTATGCATTGGAGACAGATGTCTGCTACTCACTCGGGCATGGGAGTTCGAAACTTGCTACACTCTGATTGAAGAAGGCCATTGGAAAACGCTGTATTCAACTCAGATACACGTGAGTTCAGGCCCAATGCTTACACATGCTATTACCCAACCTCTCCCAGCACCTAACATAAAGATGTTAACAGCTACGTCTATAGTCAGGCAGGATGCGGGTGGTTTGTGCCTGACCTCAGCTCTCACAGGGAAGCAGGTCTAGAGGCCAGCTCTCAACTAGCTGCGTTCTTATCGCAGTGAGATGGTAGCAGTATTCTGAGTCAGTAGGTTCCATGATTACCACTCTACTGCACGTGGAGATACCGTCCAGGTCTGCATTGTTAAGTTGCGTCTCAGAAGCCTTTGGCAAACGTCTCTGGTGGAGACGTGTGAAACTCACTCTGCAGGCAGTGTGGTACTGTTAAGGACTGAGGGTGAGCTCAACTCTCAGAAGTAAGATGCTTTTGGACAAGGAGTTCAGCCAACTTCTCACATATGGAACTTAGTATGCAGCACCAGGCTACAACAGGAATTACTAGGAAATCGCTGGATTGAGCTCGGAGGCACTAGTCTTGTGTGCCTGGAGACTCCAATTACCTCTCCCAACACATCCGTCACGCAGCAGGTCTAGGCCTTTTAGAAGCGAAAGTTAACTGCAGCAGGATGCTGAGGTACAGGCCGTAACCTCAACTCTCAGAAGTAAGCATGGGAGGCAGATGTCTGCAAGGCACTAGTACATGGGAGTTGGAAACTAGCTACACTCTGATTTTAGAAGGCCTTTGTAAATCGCTGTATTCAACTCAGATACACGTGAGTTCAGACCCAATGCTTACACATGCTATTCCCCCAACATCTCCAAAACCTAACATAAGGATGTTAGAAGCTACGTCTACACTCAGGCAGGATGCGGGAGGGTTCTGCCCTGTCCTCAGATCTCACAGGGAAGCATGACTAGAAGCCAGCTCACACCTAGCTGCGTTCTTATGGCAGTGAGAAGGTAGCAGTATTCTGAGTCAGGAATTTCCAAGATTACCACTCTACTGCACCTGGAGATACCGTCTAAGTCTGCATTGTTAAGTTGCGTCTCACAAGCCTTTGGCAAACATCTCTGGTGAAGACGTGCGAAACACACTCTGCAGGCAGCGAGGAACTGTGAGGGACTGAGGGTGAGCTCAACTCTCCGAAGTAAGATGCTTTTGGACAAGGCGTTCAGCTACTTTCTCACATATGGAACTTTGTATGTAGCACCAGTCTACCACAGGAATTATTGGGAAATCGCTGGATTTAGATTGGAGGCACTAGTCTTGTGTGCCTGGAGACTCCAATTACCTCTCTCACCACATCCGTCATGCAGCAGGCTTAGGCCTTTTCGAAGAGAGGGGTATCTGCACACGGGATGTGGAGGTACAGGCCGTAAGCTCGACTCTCAGAAGTAAGCATGGGAGGCAGATGTCTGCTACCCACTAGTACATGGGAGTTGGAACCTAGCTACACTCTGATTGAAGGAGGCCGATGGAAAACGGTGTATTCAACTCAGATACACGTGAGTTCAGGCCCAATGCTGACTCATGCTATTCCCCCAACCTCTCCCAGCACCTAACAGAAGGATGTTAGCTTCTATGTTTACACTCAGGCAGGATGCGGGAGGGTTCTGCCCTGACCTCAGCTCTCACAGGGAAGCATGCCTCGAAGCCAGCTCTCACCTAGCTGCGTTCATATGGCAGTGATAAGGTAGCTGTATTCTGAGTCAGGTGTTTCCAAGATTACCACTCTACTGCACCAGGAGATACCGTCCAGGTCTGCATTGTTAAGTTGCGTCTCACAAGTCTTTGGCAAACGTCTCAGGTGAAGTCATGCGACACTCACTCTGCAGGCAGTGTGGAACTGTCAGGAACTGAGGGTGAGCTCAACTCTCAGAAGTAAGATGCTTTTGGACAAGGCGTTCAGCTACCTTCTCACATATGGAACTTAGTATGTAGCAACAGTCTACCACAGGAATTACTAGGAAATCGCTGGATTGAGTTTGGAGGCACTAGTAATGTGTGCCTGGAGACTCCTATTACCTCTCCTAACACTTCCGTCAGTCCGCAGTCCTAGGCCTTTAAGAAGCGAAGGGTACCTGCAGGCACGTTGTGGAGGTACAGGCCATAAGCTCAACTCTCAGAAGTGTGTATGCATGGGATGCAGATGTCTGCTACCCACTCGGACATGGGAATTGGAACCTAGCTACACTCTGATTGAAGAAGGCCATTGGAAAACGCTTTATTCAACTCACATACACGTGAGTTCAGGCCCAATGCTTACACATGCTATTCCCCCAACCTCTCCCAGCCCCTATCATTAGTATGTTAGCAGCCTTGTCTACCCTCAGGCAGGATGAGGGAGGGTTGTGCCTTGAACTCAGCTCTCACAGGGAAGCATGCCTAGAAGCCAGGTCTCACCTAGCTGGGTTAATATGGCAGAGAGAAGATAGCAATATTCTGAGTCTGGAGGTTCCAAGATTACCACTCTACTGCACCTGGTGATACCGTCCAGGTCTGCATTGTGAACTTGCGTCTCACAAGCTTTGACACACGTCTCTGGTGAAGACGTGCGAAACTCACTCTGCAGGCAGTGTGGAACTGTGAGGGATTGAGGGTGAACTCAACTCTCAGAAGTAAGATGCTTTTGGACAAGGCGTTCAGCTACCTTCTCACATATGGAACTTAGTATGTAGCACCAGTCTACCAAAGGAATTACTAGGAAATCGCTGGATTGAGCTTGGAGGCACTACTCTTGTGTGCCTGGAGACTCCATTACATCCCCCAACACATCCGTCATGGAGCAGTTCTATGCCTTTAGAAGCGAAGGGTACCTGCAGGCACGATGTGGAGGTGCAGGCCATAAGCTCAACTCTCAGAAGGAAGCATGGTAGGCAGATATCTGCAAGCCACTAGTTCATGGGTTTGGAACCTAGCTACACTCTGATTGAAGAAGGCCGTTGGAAAACGCTGTATTCAACTCAGATACACGTGAGTTCAGGCCCAATGCTGACACATGCTCTTCCCCAAAACTCTCCCAGCAGCTAACATAAGGATGTTAGCAGCTACGTCTACAGTCAGGAAGGATACGGGAGGGTTCTGCACTGACCTCAGCACTCACAGAGACGCATGCCTAGAAGCCAGCTCTTACCTAGCTGCGTTCTATTGGCAGTGAGAAGGTAGCAGTATTCTGAGTCAGGATTTTCCAAGATTACCACTATATTGCACCTGGAGATACCGTCCAGGTCTGCATTCTTAAGTTTCGTCTCACAAGCCTTTGGCAAACGTCTCTGGTGAAGACGTGCGAAACTCACTCTGCAGGCAGTGTGGAACTGTGAGGGACTGAGGGTGAGCTCAACTCTCAGAAGTAAGATGGTTTTGGACAAGGCGTTCAGCTACCTTGTCACATATGGAACTTAGTATGTAGCACCAGTCTACCACAGGAATTACTAGGAAATCGCTGGATTTAGATTGGAGGCACTAGTCTTATGTGCGTTTAGACTTCAATTACCTCTCCCAACACTTCCGTCACGTAGCAGGTGTAAGCATTTTTTTAAAAATTTTTATTTATTTATGATAGCCACACACAGAGAGAGAGAGGCAGAGTCACAGGCAGAGGGAGAAGCAGGCTCCATGCACCGGGAGACCGATGTGGATTTCGATCCCGGGTCTCCAGGATCGCGCCCTGGGCCAAGGCAGGCGCTAAAACGCTGCGCCACCCAGGGATCCCAAGGTCTAGGCCTTTTAGAAGCGAAGGGTACCTGCAGGCACTATGTGGAGGTACAGGACGTGAGCTCAACTCTCAGAAGTTAGCATGGGAGGCAGATGTCTGCAACCCACTAGTACATGGGAGTTGGAACCTAGCTACACTCTGATTGAAGAAGGCCATTGGAAAACGCTGTATTCAACTCAGATACACATGAGTTCAGGCCCAATGCTGACTCATGCTATTCCCTCAACCTCTCCCAGCACCTAAAATAATGATGTTTGCATCTATGTGTACACTCAGGCAGGATGCGGGAGGGTTCTGCCCTGACCTCAGCTCTCACATGGAAGCATGCCTAGAAGCCAGCTCTCACCTAGCTGCGTTCTTATGGCAGTGAGAAGGTAGCAGTATTCTGAGTCAGGACTTTCCAAGATTACCACTCCACTACACCTGGAGATACCGTCGAAGTCTGCATTGTTAAGTTGCGTCTCACAAGCCTTTGGCAAAGTCTCTGGTGAAGACGTGCGAAACTCACTCTGCAGGAAGAGTGGAACTGTGAAGGACTGAGGGTAAGCTCAACTCTCAGAAGTAAGATGCTTTTGGACAAGGCGTTCAGCTACCTTCTCACATAGGGAACTTAGTATGTAGCACCAGTCTACCACAGGAATTACTAGGAAATCGCTGGATTGATATTGGAGGCACTAGTCTTGTGTGCGTTTACACTCCAATTACCTCTCCCAACACTTCCGTCACTCAGCAGTCCTAGGCCTTTTCGAAGCGAAGGGTACATGCATGCAGGATGTGGAGGTACAGGCCATAAGCTCAACTCTCAGAAGTGTGTATGCATGGGAGGGAGATGTCTGCAACCCACTTGTACATGGGAGGTGGAACCTAGCTACATTCCGATTGTAGAAGGTTACTGTAGAAAGTTACTGGTGCTAAACAGAGTGCTAAACTCACTCTGCAGGCAGTGTGGAACTGTGAGGGACTGAGGGTGAGCTCAAGTCTCAGAACAAGATGCTTTTGGACAAGGCGTTCAGCTACCTTGTCACATATGGAACTTAGTATGTAGCACCAGTCTACCACAGGAATTACTAGGAAATCGCTGGATTGAGCTTGGAGGCACTAGTCTTGTGTGCCTGGAGACTCCAATTACCTCTCCCAACACTTCCGTCACGCAGCAGCTCTAGGCCTTTTAGAAGGGAAGGGTACTTGCAGGCATGATGTGGTGGTACTGACCGTAAGCTCAACTCTCAGAAGTAAGCTAGGGAGGCAGATTTCTGCAACCCACTATTACATGGGATTTGGAACCTACCTACACTCTGATTGAAGAAGGCCGTTGGAAAACGCTGTATTCAACTCAGATACACGTGAGTTCATGTCCAATGCTGACACATGCTATTCCCCCAACCTCTCCCAGCACCTAACATAAGGAAGTTACCAGCTATGTCTACACTCAGGCAGGATGCGGGAGGGTCTGCCCTGACCTCAGCTCTCACAGGGAAGCATGCCTAGAAGCCAGCTCTCACCTAGCTGCGTTCTTATGGCAGTGAGAAGGTAGCAGTATTCTGAGTCAGGAGGTTCCAACATTACCACTCTACTCCACCTGGAGATAACTTCTTTGTCTGCATTGTTAAGTTGCGTTTCACAAGCCTTTGGCAAACGTCTCTGGTGTAGACGTGCGAAACTCACTCTGCAGGCAGTGTGGAACTGTGAGGGACTGAGGGTGAGCTCAACTCTCAGAAGTAAGATGCTTTTGGACAAGGCGTTCAGCTACCTTATCACATATGGAACTTAGTATGTAGCACCAGTCTACCACAGGAATTACTAGGAAATAGCTGGATTTAGATTGGAGGCACTAGTTTTGTGTGCGTTTACACTCCAATTACCTCTCCTAACACTTCCGTCACGCAGCAGGCTTATTCCTTTTCGAAGCGAAGGGTACCTGCAGGCAGTATGTGGAGTTACTGGCCATAAGCTCAACTCTCAGAAGCGTGTATGCGTGGGAGGCAGATGTCTGCTACCCACACGGACATGGGAGTTGGAACATAGCTACACGCTGATTGAAGAAGGCCATTGGAAAACGCTGTATTCAACTCAGATACACGTGAGTTCAGGCCCAATGCTGACACATGCTATTCCCCCAACCTCTCCCAGCACCTAACATAAGGATGTTAGCAGCTATGTCTACACTCAGGCAGGAAGCGGGAGGGTTCTGCCCTGACCTCAGCTCTCACAGGGAAGCATGGGTAGAAGCCAGCTCTCAACTAGGTGCGTTCCTATGGCAGTGAGAAGGTAGCAGTATTCTGAGTCAGGAGGTTCCAAGATTACCACTCTACTGCAACTGGAGATACCCTCCAGGTCTGCATTGTAAGTTGCGTCTCACAAGAGTTTGGCAACGTCTCTGGTGAAGACTTGCGAAACTCACTCTGCAGGCAGTGTGGAACTGTGAGGGACTGAGGGTGAGCTCAACTCTCAGAAGTAAGATGCTTTTGGACAAGGCGTTCAGCTACCTTCTCACATATGGAACTTACTATGTAGCACCAGTCTACCCCAGCAATTACTAGGAAATCGCTGGAATTATATTGGAGGCACTAGTCTTGTGTGACTTGAGACTCCAATTACGTTTCACAACACTTCCGTCCCCAGCAGGCTTAGGCCTTTTCGAAGCGAAGGGTACCTACAGGCAGGATGTGGAGGTACAGGCCTTAAGCTCAACTCTCTGAAGTAAGCATGGCAGGCAGATGTCTGCAACCCACTAGTACATGGGAGTTGGAACTGGCTACACTCTGATTGAAGAAGGCCATTGGAAATCGCTGTATTCAACTCAGATACACGTGAGTTCAGGCCCAATGCTGACACATGCTATTCCCCCAACATCTCCAAAACCTAACATAAGGATGTTAGCAGCTACGTCTACACTCAGGTAGGATGCGGGAGGGTTCTGCCCTGTCCTCAGATCTCACAGGGAAGCATGACTAGAAGCCAGCTCTCCCCTAGCTGCGTTCTTACGGCAGTGAGAAGGTAGCAGTATTCTGAGTCAGGAGGTTCCAAGATTACCACTCTACTGCACCTGGAGATACCATTCTTCTCTGCATTGTTAAGTTGAGTCTCACAAGTCTTTGGCACACGTCTCTGGTGAAGACGTGCGAAACTCACTCTGCAGGCAGTATGTAGCACCAGTCTACCACAGGAATTACTAGGAAATCGCTGGATTGAGCTTGGAGGCAAGACTCTTGTGTGCCTTGAGACTCCAATTATGGGATCCCTGGGTGGCGCAGCGGTTTGGCGCCTGCCTTTGGCCCAGGGCGCCATCCCGGAGACCCGGGATCGAATCCCACATCGGGCTCCCAGTGCATGGAGCCTGCTTCTCCCTCTGCCTGTGTCTCTGCCTCTCTCTCTCTCTCTGTAACTATCATAAATAAATAAAAAATAAAATAAATTTTAAAAAAAAGGTAGCAGTATTCTGAGTCAGGAGATTCCAAGTTTACCACTCTACTGCACCTGGAGATACCGTCCAGGTCTGCATTGTTAAGTTGCGTCTCACAAGCCTTTGGCAAACGTCTCTGGTGAAGTCATGCGAAAATCACTCTGCAGGCAGTGTGGAACTGTGAGGGACTGAGGGTGAGCTCAACTCTCAGAAGTAAGATGCTTTTGGACAATGCGTTCAGCTACCTTCACATATGGAAATTTGTAGCACCAGTCTACCACAGGAATTACTAGGAAATAGCTGGATTGAAAAAAGGAGGCACTAGTCTTGTGTGCCTGGAGACTCCAATTACCTCTCCTAACACTTCCGTCACTCAGCAGTCCTAGGCCTTTTAGAATCGAAGGGTACCTGCAGGCACGATGTGGAGGTACAGGCCATAAGCTGAACTCTCAGAAGCGTGTATGCATGGGAGGCAGATGTCTGCTACCCACTCGGACATGGGAGTTGGAACCTAGCTACACTCTGATTGAAGAAGGCCATTGGAAAACGCTGTATTCAACTCAGATACACGTGAGTTCAGGCCCAATGCTTACACATGCTATTCCCCAAACCCCTCCAAGCACCTAACATAAGGATGTTAGCAGCTACGTCTACAGTCAGGCAGGATGCGGGAGGGTTCTGCACTGAACTCAGCTCTCACAGAGAAGCATGCCTAGAAGCCAGCTCTCAACTAGCTGCGTTCTTATGGCAGATAGAAGGTAGCAGTATTCTGAGTCAGGAGGTTCCAAGATTACCACACTACTGCACCTGGAGATAACTTCCATGTCTGCATTGTTAACTCGCGCTCAGAAGCCTCTGGCAAACGTCTCTGGTGAAGACCTGCGAAACTCAATCTCCAGGCAATGTGGAACTGTGAGGGACTGAGGGTGAGCTCAACTCTCAGAAGTAAGATGCTTTTGGACAAGGCGTTCAGCTACCCTCTCACGTATGGAACTTAGTATGTAGCACCAGTCTACCACAGGAATTACTAGGAAATCGCTGGATTGAGCTTGGAGGCACTAGTGTTGTGTGCCAGGAGATTCCAATTACCTCTCCCAACACTTCCGTCAAGCAGCGAGCCTAAGCCTTTTAGAAGCGAAGGGTACCAGCAGGCTGGATGTGGAGGCACAGGCCATAAGCTCAACTCTCAGAAGTGTGTATTCATGGGAGGCAGATGTCTGCTACCCACTCGTACATGCGAGTTGGAACCTATCTACACTCTGATTGAAGGTCTTTGGAAATCGCTGTATTCAACTCAGATACACGTAACGTCAGGAACAACGATTCCACATGAGAATTGGAGCCAGAACATATAGACATCTAACTCTGGGAAAGGAACTAGTGGTGGTAGAACGGTAGGAGGGCGGGTGATGGGGAGAATTGTGATTGACACTGAGGGGGGCACTTGACGTGATGAGCACTGGGTGTTATTATGTATGTTGGTAAATTGAACACAAATAAAAACTTAATTTATTAAAAAAAGATTCATGGAAACTAATGAGAATGAAGATACAACCGTTCAAAATCTTTGGAATGCAGCACAAGCAGTCCTAAGGGGGAAATACATCACAATAGAAGCCTCCATTTAAAATCTGAAAAGAACTCGAATACAAAGGTAACCTTACACATAAACTAGCTAGGGAAAAAAACAGCAGATAGATCCTACACCCAGCAGAGGAAGAGAGTTATTTAAGATTCGAGCAGAACTCAACGAAATCGAGACCAGAAGAACTGTAGAACAGATCAACAAAACCAGGAGTTGGTTCTTTGAACGAATTAATAAGATACATAAACCATTAGCCAGCCTTATTAAAAAGAAGAGAGAGAAGATTCAAATTAATAATATCATGAATAAGAAAGGAGAGATCACTACCAACACCAAGGAAATACAAATGATTTTAAAAACATATTATGAACAGCCATATGCCAACAAATTAGGCAATCTAGAAGAAAGGAATGGACGCATTCGTGGAAAGCCAGAAACTACCAAAACTGGAAGAGGAAGAAATAGAAAACCTGAACAGGCCAATAAGCAGAGAGGAAATTCAAGCAGTCATCCAAAACCTCCCAAGACACAAAAGACCAGGGCCAGATGGCTTCCCAGGGGAATTCTATCAAACGTTTAAAGAAGAAACCATACCTATCCTACTAAAGCTGTTTGGAAAGATAGAAAGAGATGGAGTACTTCCAAATTCGTTCCATGAGGCCAGCATCACCTTAATTCCAAAACCAGACAAAGACCCCACCAAAAAGGAGAATACAGACCAATATCCCTGATGAGCATGGATGCAAAAATTCTCAACAAGATACTAGCCAATAGGATCCAACAGTACATTAAGAAAATTATTCACATGAATGAGTAGGATTTATCCCAGGGACACAAGGCTGGTTCAACACTAGTCAAACAATCAATGTGATTCATCATATCACCAAGAGAAAAACCAAGAAGCATATGATCCTCTCATTAGATGCAAAGAATACATTTGACAAAATAGAGCATTCATCGCTGATCGAAACCCTTCAGAGCATAGGGATAGCGGGAACATTCCTCGACATCTTAA
Organism: Canis aureus; assembly: GCF_053574225.1. Classification (NCBI taxonomy): domain Eukaryota; kingdom Metazoa; phylum Chordata; class Mammalia; order Carnivora; family Canidae; genus Canis; species Canis aureus. The sequence goes on from NC_135643.1 coordinate 42,648,093, forward strand.
AAGCCATCTACGAAAAGCCCACAACAAATATCATTCTCAATGGGGAAGCACTGGGAGCCTTTCCCCTAAGATAAGGAACAAGACAGGGATGCCCACTCTCACCACTCCTATTCAAAATAGTACAGGAAGTCCTAGCCTCAGCAATCAGACAAAAAAAGACATTAAAGGCATTCAAATTGGCTAAAAAGTAGTCAAACTCTCCCTCTTCACAGATGACATGATACTCTACCTAGAAAACCCAAAAGCCTCCACGCCAAGATTGCTAGAACACATACAGCAATTTGGTAGCATTGCAGGATACACAACCAATGCCCAGAAATCAATGGCATTTCTATACACAAACAATGAGGCTGAAGAAAGAGAAATTAAGGAGTCAATCTCATTTAGAATTGCACCCAGAAGGATAAGATACCTAGGAATAAACCTAACCAAGGAGGTAAAGGATCTCAACCCTAAACACTATAGAACGCTTCTGAAAGAAATTGAGGAAGACACAAAGAGATCGAAATATATACCATGCTCATGGATTGGCAGAATTAATATTGTGAAAATGTCATGTTACGCAGGGCAATGTACACGTTTAATGCAATCCCTATCAAAATACTATGGAGTTTTCAGAGAGTTAGAACAAATTATTTCAAGATTTGTGTGGAATTAGAGAAGACCCCGAATAGCCAGGGGAATTTTAAAAAAGGAAACCATATCTGGGGACATCACAATGGCAGATTTCAGGATGTATTAAAAGTTGTGGTCATCAAGACAGTGTGGAACTGGCACAAAAACAGACTCATAGATCAATGGAACAGAATAGAGAACACAGAAGTGGACCTAGAACTTTATGGTCAACTAATATTCGATAAAAGAGGAAAGACTATCCATTGGAAGAAAGACAATCTCTTCAATAGATGGTGGTAAGAAAATTGGACATCCACATGCAGAAGAATGAAACTAGACCACTCTCTTTCACCATACACAAAGATAAACTCAAAATGGATGAAAGATCTAAATGTGAGACAAGAGTCCATCAAAACCCTAGAGGAGAACACAGGCAACACCCTTTTTGAACTCGGCCTCAGTAAATTCTTGCAAGATTCATCCACAAAGGCAAAAGAAACAAAAGCAAAAATGAGCTATTGTGACTTCATCAAGATAAGAAGCTTTTGCACAGCAAAAATATAGTCAACAAAACTAAAAGACAACCTACAGAATGGGAGAAGATATTTACAAATGACGTATCAGATAAAGGGCTAGTTTCCTAGATCTATAAAAACTTCTTAAACTCAACACCAAAGAAACAAACAATCCAATCATGAAATGGGCAAAAGACATGAATGGAAATCTCACAGACAAAGACATAGACATGGCCAACATGCACATGAGAAAATGCTGTGCATCACTTGCCTCAGAGAAATACAAATCAAAACCACAATGAGATACCACCTCACACCAGTGAGCATGGGGAAAATGAACAAGGTAGGAAACCACAAATGTTGGAGAGGATGCGGAGAAAAGGGAACCCTCTTACACTGTTGGTGGCAATGTGATCCGGTGCAGCCACTCTGGAAAACTGTGTGGAGGTTCCTCAAAGAGTTAAAAATAGACCTGCCCTATGACCCAGCAATTGCACTGTTGGGGATTTACCCCAAATATTCAGATGCTATGAAATGCCGGGACACCTGCACCCCGATGTTTTTAGCAAGAATGTCCACAATACCGAAACTGTGGATGGAGCCATGGTGTCCATCGAAAGATGAATGGATAAAGAAGATGTGGTTTTTGTATACAATGGAATATTATTCAGCCATTAGAAACGACAAATACCCACCATTTGCTTCAACGTGGATGGAACTGGAGGGTATTATGCTGAGTGAAGTAAGTCAATCGGAGAAGGACAAACGTATGTTCTCATTCAATTGGTTAATATAAATAACAGTCAATGGGAATATAAGGGAATGGAGAAGAAACGTGTGGGAAATATCAGAAACGGAGACAGAAGATATAGACTCCTAACTCTGAAAAAGGAACAAGGGATGCTGGAAGGGGAGGAGGGCAGGGGGTGCAGGTGAATGGGTGAAGGGCACTGAGGGGGTCCCTTGTCAGGATGAGCACTGGGTGTTATTCTGATTGTTGGTAAATTGAACACCAATAAAAAATAAATTTATTTTAAAAATAGTTCAAACAACTAAATATTTATGCTGCCAACATGGAAGTACATAAATATAGAAACCAATTAACAACAAACGTACAGGAACTCACTGATAATAATACAATGACAGGGGATTTTAACACCCACTCACTTATGGCAATGGACCGATCGTCTAGCAGAAAATCAACAGGGAAACAAAGCCTTGACACACTGGACCACAGGGACTCAACAGATATAGTCTGAACATTTCAACCTAAAGCAGAATGCACATTACTTTCAAGTGCACATGGGACATTCTCCAGAACAGATCATATCATGGGCCACAAATCAGCCCTCAACAGGTACAACAGGTACAAGAAGGTTGATATCACACCCTGTACATTTTCGGACCATGACTCTATGAAACTCGAAGTCGACAGTAAGAAAAAAAATTGGACAGACCAAAAATACGTGGAGATTATGAACATCCTACTAGAGAATGAATGGAGCAACCAGGAAATTAAAGATCAAATTGAAAACAAATGAAAAAGAAAACGTTTCTCCAAATCTCTGGGATGTTGCAAAGGCAATCCTAAGAGGGAAGTACATAGCAATACAGGCCTATCTCAAGAAACAAGAAGTCTCCAATACAAAACCTAACCCTACGCCCTATAGGCTGGAAAAGGAATAGCAAACAAAGCCTAAAGCCTACAGAAGAAGGGAAAAAAAAGATGAGAGAAGAAATAAAGAATGCAGAAAAAACAAAACAGTAAAATGGACTAAAGAAACTAAGAGCCGGTTCTTCAAAATAATTAATAAAATAGATCAAGCCTTAGCCAGCCTTATCAACGAGAAAAGAGAAAAGACCTAAATAAATAAAATCACAAATGAGAGAAGAGAGATCACAATCAACACCAGCAAAATTAGACAATTATAAGGGAATACTATGAAAGATGATATGCTAACAAACTGGGAGTCCTGGAAGAAATGACAAATCCCTAGAAATGTGCAAATGAGCAAAACTGAAATAGGAAGAAATAGAAAATATGAACACACCCATAACTAGCATATAAATTGAATCAACAAGGCACCTGGGTGCCTCAGTGTTTGAGCATCTGCTTTGGCTCATGTCATGATCCTGGGGAAATCACATCCCACATCAGGCTCCCCCCATGCTGCCTCATTTTCCCTCTGCCTATAACTCTGACTCTCTGTGTCTCTCATGAATACATAAATAAAGGTGCAGCCACTGTGGAAAACAGTCTGGAGGGTCCTCGAGAAGTTAAAAATAGGGGATCCCTGGGTGCGCAGCGGTTTGGCGCCTGCCTTTGGCCCAGGGCGTGATCCTGGAGACCCGGGATCGAATCCCACATCGGGCTCCCAGTGCATGTAGCCTGCTTCTCCCTCTGCCTGTGTCTCTGCCTCTCCCTCTGTGACTATCACAAAAATTTTTTTAAAAAAATAGTTAAAATAGAGCTACCCTACTATTCCAAAATTGCACAGCTAAGTATTTACCCCGAGGATACAAAAGTAGTTTAGTAGATTTGAAGAGGAACACGCAGCCCAGTGTTGGTAGAAGCATTATCAACAACAGCAAAACTGTGTATACAGCCCAGATGTCCATCGACAGATGAATGGGCCAAGACGATGTGGTAAATATACACACTGAGACATCACTCGGTCATCAGGAGGGATGAAATGAAGCCATTTACAATGACGTGGGAGAAGTGGAAGAGACTTATGCTAAATGAACTCAGTCAGAGAAAGATAGATACCAAATACCATACAATGGCATTCACATGTGAATTTTAAGAAACCAAACTGGCAAAGGGGCAGAGGGGGGGATGAGAGAAGCAAACAAAAAAAAAACACACTCATTGTCACAGAGAATAAACTAATAAATACCAGAGGAAGGTGGGGGGGATGGGGAATCAGGGGATGGGGATAGTGGAGGTCACCTCTGACCAGTAACAGGTGTTGTATTCAAGGATTGAATCACTATGTGGTAAACCTGAAACTATATCATACTGTGTTTACAAAGAGGAATTCAAGTAAAACTTTAAAATAATAATTAGTAGTATAGAGTAAACATGTGCACACAAGAGATAAAATCAGAAAGGCAACTGAAAATCCAGTCTTTAGAGCCACAAATCCCCTCCTTAGCTCAGCTCAGGAGAAGCCTGCCATGCCTATTCTCACCCCAGCAGAAGCCTGGATTTTGATTCTCTGGGGAGGCCACTTACTTGGTGGAGTCAGGCTATCTTTGAACCTAAAACCTAAATAGAGGGCATAAAACTAAACTGCCCAAGATGCTAGGAGTCCCAGTGCAGGCACATGCCAAGACACAAACTCTAACCATACACAGACATAACCCTAACCATACACTTAAGCATAATGTTAAGGTAATCCTTAACAAGAACTATCACTAATCAAAAACCAAACACAAACCCCAAGACCGAAACACATTCACTGAACCTTCCTGCCAGCCCTCACCCTAACTCTTAAACCTATTTTAAACCCTTAACCCTGACCCTTACCTTAAATCTAACCCTAACCCTAACCTCTAACCCTAACCTTATTTAATGTACTCAATTCCTAATCCTAACCTTAACCTGTACACTAACCCTAACCCTATAATACCAATAGTATCTCATACCCCAAACTGCACACTAACCTGTACCCTAAAACTAATCCCTAACCCACTGCCTAACCCTCTCTTACCCTTTTCTAAAACCGTACCCTGACGCTGACCTGACCCTAACCCTAACCCCTAAACAAACACTAAATCTAACCCTAGCCCTAACCCCTATCCTAAACCTAACCCTCACCCTAACCCTAAACCTAGCCCTAACTTTAACTTTAACCCCTAACCCTAAACACTAACCCTAACTCACACCCTAACCCGTAACCCTAACGCAAATCTAGCCCAACACTAACTCTAACCATAACCCAAACCCCAACTCCTAACCTCCTGCCATAATCCCTAAAGTCTAAACCCTAACCCTAACTCTAACTCCTGTCCTTAACCCAAACCCCCATTGTAACTCCTAACCACTGACTCTTACCTTTATCCCTCATCCTAACCTCTAATCCATAACCATAAGCATAATAACTAACCCCTAACATGTAACCTAACCCTAACCACAAACTGCCTCCCCTCCCCTGACGGTACCATTCATTCTACCCATTCACTTACCCTATGGTTCTGAGGAGTCCCTTCTGACATGGATGAGGCCCACAACGGCGCCTCCAGTGTCCTCCAGGGGGTCCTGAGGACGCCGGGCTCCTGTGAGTGCGGACGTGGCTCCACGAGTTCCAGAGTCATAGTCAGCGGGTCCTGAGTACGAGAGGTCTCCTGTCACTGTGGAGTATGCCTCACATCCTTTGGAAGCCTCACAGCAGGTTCTCAGGAGGCCGGGGTCTCCTGTCAGCCTGGACATGGTGCCATGTCCCCTGAAAACTCACCGCAAGTCCTGAGGAGGCTGTGGGTTCCTGTCAGCCGAGACGCAGCCCCATGTGTCCCGAAGCCAGAGTGCAGGTCCTGAGGAGGACGGGGGTCCTCTCAGTCTTGATGTGGCCCCAGAATTTCCTCAGCCTCACCATAAGACCTGAGGAGGCTGGGGGCTCCTGTCAGAATGGAAATAGCCCCAAATCATCCCAATTGTTCACAGTGTGTCCTGAGGAGGCCAGAGACTCCTGTCAGTGTGGATTCGGCATCCCCATTTTTCTTAGGCCTCACCACAGGCTCTGACAAGGCTGGGGTCTTCTGTCCGCATGGACACATCCCAATATTTCCCGAAGTCTACACCGGGGGTCCTGAGGACATCAGCGTCCGGTTGTGTGGACATGGCCCCATGTCCTCCCGAAGCGTCACTGCAGGTTCTGAGCTGGCCGGGGCTCCTGTCACTGTGGATGCAGCCCTCAGCTTCCAGAAGACTCAACTTATGTCCTGAGGGGCCCGTTAGCTCCTGCCAGAGTGGTCGCGGCGCCACATGTTTCAGAAGCCTCCCCGCGTGTCCTGAGGTGGCCCAGGGGCTCCTGTCAGCGTGGATGCGGGCCCACATCTTACTGAATCCTTCCCACAGGTCCTGAGGCAGGCCAGGAGCTCCTGTCAGGGTGGGTGCGGGCCAACTATTTCCTGAAGCCTCCCGGGAGGTCCTGAAGTGGTCCAGGGGCTCCTGTCAGGATGGATGTGGACCCACATCTTCCTGAAGCTTCACCGTGTGTCCTGAGGAGACTGGGACTCCTGTCAGCGTGACCGCTGAGCAATATCCCCCTGAAAACTCCCCACATGCTCTGAGGAGTCTGTGGCTCATCAGCGTGGATGTGTCCCCCCGTCTTCCTCAGGCCTCCCCAGCACAGGCTGGCTCCTGTTACTGGAGGCAGAGGAGGCCTACTGCACATGCGTCCCCCCTGTGCAGTGCCTGGGCTCGGGCGCCCCCTGCGGGACGCTCAGAGGCTACAGGAGGCTGTGCAGGAGGCACGTGCCCATCCCCGGGCCCACCTCTGCCTCCTTCCAGGCTCCAGCTGGGGCCTGTTAGCTTCGGAAACATCTCACTGAAAAGGAGCCCAACACCCGGTTTCCTCAAAAATACTTAAGGAGAAGGAATTGGAGCCCAAAGGACACGAAATGAAATGTGGACCAGACTTTTACCACATCCTGTAAAACTCACTCAACCCTCTTCCACTGTGGGTGGGACAGCGGGCTGGTGCAGACACCATGGAAACAGTGTGGAGGCCCCTCAGGAAGTTACAAATAGAGCCGCCCTGCAACCAGCAAGTGTACGGCCTGGAGCTCACTCCGAAGATACAGATGCAGTGAGACTCGGGACACCAGCACCCCAATGTCCACAGCAGCCGTGTCCACAGTAGTCACACTGAGGGAGGAGCCTCGGTGCCCTCTGCCAGATGATGGATAAAGAGGATGGGAAATAGATGATGGTCATAGAGAGAGGAATGGTACTCAGCTATCAAAGAGAAGGAAATCTTGCCATTTGCAATGACGTGGATAGAACTAGAGGGATCATCTTAAGTGAAATAGTTCAGTCGGAAAAGAGAATGTCCGTGTGGTGTCATTCATAGGTGGAATTAAAGAAGCAAAGCAGATGAACATCTGTGAAGGGAAGGAAAAACAAATAAGATGAAAACAGATACAGGGAATACAGACTCTTATATATAGGAAACAAACTGAGTGTCGCTGCAAGGGAGGGGACGGGGGAGGGGATAACAGGGGACCAGCATGAAGGAGGGCACGTGATGTCACGAGGACTGCTGTTAGCTCCAACTGGTGAATCCCTGAATTCTTCCTCTGAAAGTATAATACACTATACATTAATTAATTGGGTTTAGGGATCCCTGGGTGGCGCAGCGGTTTGGCGCCTGCCTTTGGCCCAGGGCGCGATCATGGAGACCCGGGATCGAATCCCACGTCAGGCTCCCGGTGCATGGAGCCTGCTTCTCCCTCTGCCTGTGTCTCTGCCTCTCTCTCTCTCTCTCTCTCTGTGTGTGTGACTATCATAAATAAATAAAATAAATAAAAAAAAATAATTGGGTTTAAATTAAATTAAGTTAAAAAATCAGTTGTATCAGAGCACGTTTCCTTCTGGACTCTCTGTTCTGCTCCTTCAGCTTATGCTGGGACCACCCTCGTGGGTCTGGTTTAAGTAGGCGTCAGGCCTCGTCATGGACCATCCCCGGGCTAGAACTCATGGCCCCGAGATCAGGACCGGAGGTGAGGTCAAGAGTCGGATGCTTAACCAACAGAGCCAGGCGGAGTCCCGAAGACAAAACTGCGTTATCCTTTGTCTCTGTGACATCATTTGTTTTATTATTTTTTTAATATTTTTTAAATTTTTTAATTTACTTATGATAGTCAGAGAGAGAGGCAGAGACACAGGCAGAGGAAGAAGCAAGCTCCATGCACCGGGAGCCCAACGTGGAATTCGATCCTGGGTCTCCAGGTTCGCGCCCTGGGCCAAAGGCAGGTGCCAAACCGCTGCGTCACCCAGGGATCCCTGTGACATCGTTTGAAATAGGAAAGTGCTGTGTCCCGCTCTGTCCTGCTTCTCCAATACTGATTTGCTCTCCGGGGTCATTTGTGGGGGCGGATGGATGTTTTGGTTTTTTTTTTTTTTTTTCCTATGTATAGGATCTGCCAACATGACTTGACAGGAATGACATTGAAATTGAGGGTGGCTTCAGGAACTGCGGATATTTTCACAAGATGAGGCTCCAAACCAATGAGTCCAGGACGGCCTCCCAGAGCCTAGTGTGACTCAGTGTACATGTCTTGTGCTCCTTTGGTACAGTCTCATTATTTATTCTCTGTGATGCTCCTGAGAAGGGATTCACATCCGTCATTTCCTTCCTGATTGCTCATTGTCTGGACACAGCAAGCCCCACAATAGAATAAAAACTGAGCCCAGGCCAATGGCAGAAAGCCCCTATTAGAAAAGATCTCACTGCCCTTGAAGGCCCCATATCAAAATGTAAACAGAACTTGAGGAATTGCTCCAGCCCTTCTGGAGGTCCCCGAGACCAGCCCTTAAAACTAAGCAAAAACCCACCTCAGGGTCCAATTCTCTGCTCCGCTGTCAGGTATACTTGGACAAAAGATTGAGTTTGTAAATAGTCCCTCGTGTGTTTGCATCGGAATCAGCTTCTCGGTGGTTTCTCAGATTCGCAATCTTGGGCACAACAGTCTGAGATTAAAAAAACAAAACCAAAAGAAGCTTGGACGCGGGCAGAGAGAAAGCAGGGTTCTGAGCGAAGCGGCAGAGACCCGGAGGCTTGGGGAATCTTCTGTGGAGGACATGCAGACTGGGGGGCGGAATGCTCAGCCCCAGAGCCAGATGACCCAGCGTCTGTACCCACATCCCGCCTATCAGCGCCAAGTCTCAGGGAGCAGCACAGCACTGCTCACTGGAGGCCAGAAGTGCTGACGCCCACCCCGCCTCTGACCCCGCAGGTGCATCTCCCAGGCAGATGTGCACCTGACAATCAGCGCCATGGCCAATCCCCAACCCCGCACAGACCACTTGCTGCCACCAAGGTGTCGGACCACAGAGGCTGCAGAGATTCAGCTCTGCCTGGAAAGTATGGTCTAGCTTCCTTTGTACTTTGTGCTTTATTTTCATTTATTTTCTTTGGTTCTATTTTATAAATTGCCTTATTTTAATTTTTATGTATGTACCTTATATATTTCTTATTTTTAGTTTCATGGTACTTTAATTTTCTTTCTTATTTTGGGATTTAGAATCTTTTAACAACCAGGCAAAAATAATCTGGTGGTTTTTTTGGGAGGGCAGTTGTTATTGTTTTTCTTGGTTTTTCATTTTCTTCCTTCTTTCTTTTCTGGAAAAAATAATGAGATGGAGAAATTCGTCTCCATAAAATAACATGAGGTAGTACTCACAGCCAGGAAGTCCATCAATACAAATATATGATGTCTAACTACAGTTTAAAACAATGATTATAAAGATAGCATCTGGGCTAGAAAAAGAGCACAGAAGAAAACTAGAGAATCCCTTACTGTAGAAATAAAAGAACTGAAATCTAGTCAGGCCAACGTTAAAAATGCTATAACTGAGATGCAGTCCCAAGTGGAAGCCTTAAGAACAAGGAAGGTTATGGACCACAAACGCAGACTTGGAAACTCAGCCACTTATTAAAACAACAGAATTCATATCATGGGAGACTCAGAAGATGAAGAGAGTGAAAAGGTGGGCCTTGCTCAGCCATTAGAAACGACAAATAACCAGCATATGCTTCAACGTGGATGGAACTGGAAGGTATTATGCTGAGTGAAGTAAGTTAATCAGAGAAGAACAAATATTATATGTTCTCATTCACTTGGGGGATATAGATAATAGTGAAAGGGAATATAAGGGAAGGGAGATGAAATGTGGGGGAAATATCAGAAAGGGAGACAGAACATAAAGACTCCTAAATCTGGGAAACGAACTAGGGGTGATGGAAGGGGAGGAGGGCGGTGGTGGGGGTGAATGTGTGACGGGCACTGAGGGGGGCACTTGACGGGATGAGCACTGGGTGTTATTCTGTATGTTGGCAAATTGAACACCAATAAAAATAAATTTATTATTAAGAAAAAAAAGAAAGAGAGAAAGAAAGAAGAAAGAAAGAAAGAAAGAAAGAAAGAAAGAAAGAAAGAAAAAAGAAAGAAAGAAAGAAAGAGTGGCACCTGGGTGGCTCAGTCTGTTAAGCTTCTGCCTTAGGGTCGGATCATGATCCAGGTCCAAGGAAGGCTCCCTGTTCAGCAGGGAACCTGCTTCTCCCTCACCCTCTGCCCCTCTAGCACATGTTTTTCACTCCTCTCTCTCTCAAATAAATAAATAGCATCTTTGAAAAAGAAACAAACAAACCCAGAGGGAAAAGAAATCTCCCATGTAGAAGATTTTCAAACAACTTGTGCAGACATTCCACCGTCAAGTTCATGAGCATGCTTCCCACTCTTATGTGTGGAATACACATAGTAACTTCCTTCTACAAAATATAATATGAAAAACTTAAAATAATAATGATAATATAATAATAATATTAGTAGTAATAATAATAATAAAGAATCACTTTAATACAGAGAAATCTGACAAACACTACCTCAGCAAGATGATCAGATCGATACCAAGACTGATAAATCATGTTGATAGTATCTAACCTTTATATGATATAATAAAAATGGCAGTATATCTCTGTATAAAATCCACAAAAACAGTTGAATCATGAGATAAACAACAGACATGTCCTGACTGAGGGAAATTTTACAAAATACTCTACTTCTCAAAGTGTTCCAGTGCAACAACAACAAGGAAAGGCTGAAAGACTGTCACAATCCAGAGGAGCCTAAGAAAACATGAGGACAAATGGAGTGTAATATGAGGAATGGAGACTTAGCAAAAACTAAGGAAATCTGAATAAAGTATGGTCTTTGGTTATTGGAAAAATTTTAATATTGATTCATTAGCTAATATTTGTACCTTACTGATATAAGATATCAATAATTGGAGAAATTGAGTGCAAGTGCATGAGAATTCTCTGTACTATCTTCTCAATTTCCTTATAAAACTTTGTTTTCTTTCAAAGAAATAAGATTTAATTTGAAAATTGACTTAAATGAATCAGGCTCCCGTGTGAAGACATTTTAAGAATCGTTGAATTAACTTTTGCCTTATTCTTAAAGAGTTCCTTCGATGGGAACAAAGTAAGAATTTTATATCAGAAGGAAAGAAAAACACTTATGAACATGTATAATGCCTCCTCAACCTGAAGCAGGAAAGGATAATAAATAGCAAAAATCAGATAAAAATACTTCTATTATAATAGACACCATATTGCAAGTGCACTTAAAATTAGCAATGTATAACATTTATTTCCTTGACATTTGTCTTCCAAAGAGTTCACAGTGTTTCAGTGTCAGTTGAAACAGGGGAAGAATCTCAGGGAAGAATCCTTCACATAAATAATAGGACCATTGATACAAATGTCTCTCAATTATTTCCAAATCCATACAGATGCATTTCCTGATGAGTGACTGAACTGTGAAGAAAGAGATGAGAAACCCTCATCCCTCTGAATTACTTGTGTCAGAATATTTTAACCAAGTACTACAGAGAATAAATTATACTTATTAACAGGAAATATGTCTCAGATTGGAATCTGAGCAATCAGATGGGCAGAGAAAAAAATGCTTAACTTGCTCCTCAACTTTTAAAGACAAAGGAGAACTTTTCTATGTACAAAGTCAGTTGTCAAGATAGCCTTAGGGAAAAAAGAGTCTGCAGCATGGAATCCTGCTGCACAGCCGGGACGCCCGTGCCCCAGGTCTTCCTGATCCCAAATACCTGGTCCTGTCCCCCAACACATGCTGCCACGCTGAGGTCATTTGCAATTTCTCTCTTAGGAGCTCCAGGGAGAGCGGCATGAGCTAGATAGGACGGGACAGGATGTGTGGAGTCCTAGAACATTACGGCCATTCTACTTTAAGTTCAGTATTAGCACAGGTTCAGCAATCCCAGGCCCCTGGTAAGAAGAGCTGAAATTTGCATTACTTCAGTTACTGGAATAAAACAAAAGTTGACAGCTAATGTCTTAGAAAACCCCACAGTAGAATAAAAACTGAGCCTAAGCCAAAGGCTGGAAGCCCCAATTAGAATGAGAAGAGAGCACAATGCCCTTGAAGGACCCATATCAAAATGTAAACAGAACTTGAGGAATTGCTCCAGCCCTTCTGGAGGTCCCCAAGACAAGCCCTTAAAACTAAGCTAAAACCCTCCTCGGGGTCCAAGTCCCTGCTCCACTGTGTGGGGTATACCTGGACCCACGCTCGAGTTTTGAAATCAACCCTCGTGTGTTTGCATCGGTGTCAGCACCTTAGTGGTTTCTCGGATTCGCGATCTTTGGCAAAACACCCCCATAACCCCTCCCCACCTGGACTGACCTCCTGTCCCCTCCCACTCAGGCTGACCCTCAGTCACCTCCCCACTGACAACAGCTGGGCACAGGCCCTCACACAGTTCCACGGGCACAGTGGGCACTCCAGCCATCCACAGCCTCCCAGGGGAAGGAAGGAGGGTTTGGCAGGACACACTCCCATGGTGACCCCAGGGCTCCCTGCCCAGGAGAGCACCTGGTGACAGGTCAGGGTCTGTGTCCCTGACGACAGCTCCTCCTCCCCGGTTTTCCCACAGGAAATTAAGGAGGAAGCCCTGGTCTGCTCCAGGGATATCACGCAGGTCGACCTGGACGTCAACAGGACGCTCAGCAGTCACATCAAATTTTGGGACTACTACGGGGTAGGGTGAGGTTGAGGGGCCAGGGGGGATCAGGACCCGGGGAGGACCAGGGGATTCTGGGTAGGGAAAAAATTCTGAGGCAGGGGGCAAAACAGCAGCCAACAACACACGGCTCCATGGTAGGGTGTTGGGGATGACCTCTATGCCCACACCCCTGGGGCCTCGGGGATGAGGAGGCAACTAGGATGGGGCCTCCAGGGCTTGCCCTGGGAGCTGAACCCCAAAGGGGAGAGGGACTGCCCCCATGAGAAGCAGGGGATGGGGTAGGGGACGTGAGGGGCATGAACCGGACCTGGGGGCCAGGCGGCATGGCCGTGGAGCAGGGATTTGGACCCTGAGTCTAAGAAGCGCAGCAGCTTTAAAGGGGCCAGTGGCCCATGGGATACACAGAAAGTTGCACAGTCGTGTCGGTCCACACGCAGGTGGCCGATTGAATTACACCTTACCCTATAGGATCCACTTGACCTGGACTATTACTTTGGTCAGAATCGGCATGCAGTTTTGGCGGGCACAAAGCAGGGTTACATTGTTATGAGCCGCTTTCCGATTAGGGTGTGCCCAACCGCTTGACTGGGTTGGGGAGCGCCTTAAGACATAAGCAGGTTATGTGGGGGTCATAGGGGAGGTGGCAGGTGTAGCACAAAATGGTATCAGTCCTGCTCTGCTTGTCCAGGGGTAGGGGATTTTTGTTAAATTTCCTGGGTCCCACACTTGCAGCTCATGCACCCGGCCACCCTCACCAGGTGGACTCAGTGTGCACACCTTCTGGTGCTGGATCTCTCACACCAGCGTGTAGAGGGTACCCTCCTCGCCCTAGTGAGTAGGGGCTGAGTGAGCATGGGGCTCGGCATGAAGGCCAGGCAGCATAGGGGACCGAGGAACCCCAGCCCCATCACCACCCCTACTCCCACACACAGGCTGCCCCATGGCTCCCCGTAATGGGCACCCAGCGCCTCTGGAGATCCCCCCAGGGCAGCCCTGTGGTCCGGCTCCCTGCTGGAGAGGCATCGGGGAGAAGAGAAGCAGCTGGCACTTAGCGGGAACCACTACTGGACATGGGAATGTGGCCGAGCCAGACCTTCCAGCTCAGCTGACCTTCCAGCAGAAAGTCACTGCACGAGCCAGCCCCAGGTCGTCCAGGAGAGTCCAGCACGCTGCCCAGCGCCAGCGCCAGAAATGATGTTGTGCCAACCATTTCGGTGTTTGGGTGACCCAGCCACAGGATCCGATAGCTGCACGTGATAGCTGCATATGATAGAGACACACACACCCTGAAACTAACAAAAGTCGGAATCTCTCAGTGTTGTCAAACAGCAGTCGAATGGTTACATATACGACGCTGTGCTCCCCAATAGGATACATAGAAGAGGCTATAAATCACGACTGCAGAGGTGCTGGAGGCACGGAGATGTGCCTGCTGGGTTCCAACAAGGAGAGCAAAGGGGAAGGAAGCATACTTCAATGGGGGGGCCCCTCTTAGGAAAGGACACCAGGTCCCTGTGAAGGCTACGGATTGTGAAATCTTTCCTCCTCTCTTTCAGCTTCTGGATTTCCTCCTCCTTTGTTCTTCCTAATTCTAGTTTACCCTCCACCCTCCATCCAAACCAATGAGCAAAGAGGCTTCTTTATGATATCCGGTCCTAAAAGGAGGCTGAGCTCTGGTTAACGGGTTCAGAAATGATCATTTTCTAGGTGTATGCTGATCCCCCGAACTCGTGCCTTCATGACTCTTCTCTCCCTGCAGAACGAGGGGAACCACAGGTCTTACAGTGAAAGATGCCCACTTCCACTCAGGCGGGACTGTCCCTTGTGGAGGACGTCATCTGGGCCATGTAGTGCAAGTGGGGTGATCAAGAATAGGTCTCAGGTGAGACATAAGCAAGCACTTACCTTTGATATCATGCTTTATTTGTTCATCCATTTATTATTTGTTAAATATTTTAATTTTATGTCCTGTCTATACCCAATACGGTGTTCAAACTCATAACCCTGAGTTCAAGATACCCCAACCAGGCCAGCCAGGCACCCCAGTCCCATGTTTTATAACACTTTGCTTCCTTGCCTATCTCTGCATCGAACTGGAACATTGAGTCCATGACGGGGAGCTTTAGTAACCTCCAAATCCTAGAACGTTCTCACTGTATCCCAATCCTAGATTGACATTTACCATTGAATAGCACTTTAAATAAATAGTCAGTAAAATAACTACTACAGAAAAGGAAATTATCAAATTTTCACATATGTGGTCCTTGCTCCCTGGGCTCCCAGGGAAGCTATGGTTTCTTTAACATTGATCAAGGTCCAAATGACTCCACCACACCTCAAAGCGTGGGCTCAGTTTCTGCCCTGACACATGCAACACCCCTGCTTCAATTAACATGTATCATTCAATCAAAGGGAGCCTAACTGGCTCGGTGTGGTTCGTAAGAACATGGGACTCTTGTTCTTGGGGTAGCATGTTCAAGCCCAATGTTGGCTGTAGAGATTACAGAAAAATAAAATCTTAAAAAAAATCAATCAGTTTATCTTGGGGAGACATATCCCCGGATCCCACAAGGGCAGGGAGCCAGCTGATGGTTCTATGCACAATATTATATGCAGCAGAGCACAAAATGTGAACTTTCAGAAGTCTCCTAGAGTGGGGGACAAACCAGCCTTAAGGTGTTCAGGTGGAGAAGTCAGGGACAGTCCCTGGAGCGACAGGGTGGGCTCAGGACCCCACGGGTCCCAAGGATGGTGGCACCAACTGTTCCCAGGCACAGGAGCGGGAACGCGGCTGAGAGCAGCGGGACTCGGGCCAGCTGTCTGCCCTGTGTGGCCATAAGCTGCAAACCCCTGTGCAGTCACCGGGCTGCGTTCCTGGGACAGGCCAGCAAAGGCCAGGAGTGGGAGGACACCCTCCCAGGCAGGAAGAGCACAGGTCTCCACCAGAGCAGCCCCTAAAATTTGGAGTTTTAAACTGCAGTAACTTGTCTGTGTAGAGGCTGACAAAATTGAGGTGGTTCCACTTTAAGTTCACTGTTAGCACAAGTACTGCCATCCCAGGCCCCTGTGAATAAGAGCTAAAATTTACATTATTTCAGTTACAGGAAAAGAAGAAAAAAACAGCTTACAGCTTAAAGTCCCAGAAAGCCCCATATAAGAATGATAACAGAACTCAATGCCCTTGAAGGCCCCATATCAAAATGTAAACAGAACTTGAGGAATTGCTCCAGCCCTTCTGGAGGTCCCCGAGTCCAGCCCTTAAAACTAAGCTAAAACCCACTTCGGGGGCCAAAGCCATGCTCCGCTGTGTCGGGTGTACTTGGATGCAAGCTCGAGTTTGGAAATCAACCATCGTGTGTTTGCATCGGTGTCAGCTCCTCAGTGGTTTCTCGGATTTGCAATCTTGGGCACAACACCTCCATGTCCCCTCCCCACCTGGGCTGACCCCACATCCCCTACACCCCAGGCTGACCCTCAGTCACCTCCTCGCCCACAACAGCTTGGACAGGACCTCACACAGTTCCCATGGGCTCGGTGGGCACTCCCGCCATCCTCGGCCTCCCAGGGAAAGGCAGGAGGTTTCAGCAGACCCACTCCCATGGTGGCCCCAAGGCTCCCTGCCCAGCATGGCAGCTCGTGACAGGTTGGGGTCTGTGTCCCTGACGTGGGCTCCTGCTACCCGGTTTTCCAACAGGAAATGAAGGAGGAGGCCCTGGTCTCCTCCAGGGACATCACGCAGGTAGACCTGGACGTCAACAGGACGCTCGGCAGCCACACTATGTTTTGGGCCTGCTAGCAGGTCCGGTGAGGCTGCTGGGCCAGGGGGCTTAGGGGCCCCAGGGGAGGCCTGGGGGCTTCTGTGTAGGGAAAACATGGCTTCTGAAGCTGGGGGGAGCAACAGCAACCAACAACACACCGCTCCATGGTAGGGTGATGGGGATGACCCACATGCCCCCAACCCTGGGGCCTCAGGGATGAGGAGGCCAATTGGATGGGGCCTCCAGTGGTTGCCATGGGAGCTGAACCCCAAAGGGGAGAGGGACAGCGCCCTGAGAAGCAGGGGATGTGGTGGCGGACATGGGGGCAGGAACCAGACCTGGGGGCCAGGCGGCATGGCTGCGGCTGGAGCAGGACACACATCAATCCCATGAGGGTAGGACGAGTCAGAGTGACACCCACTCTCGGTGCTTTATATATTTCTAATTCTATGCATTTAATTTGAGACAATTTGCAATTTGAAAACATACATAGTATGATGAACCCCAGATAATGACCCCGGTCCAGCCAGGGCCCTGCACTGACCACACGGTGCCACAGGGGCAGGTGTCACAGCAAACCCCAGACTGGGGTCGCCTTTAACTGTAGATGTCTCCTTGTGCATTTTAGAGGAAGGGGATGCCCTGTGTCCACAGGCCCACCTCGCCATCCTGCTCATTCCCCACCCCCACATCATTCCCCTACATCATAATCCCCAATGGCATTCCACAAAACACCATCCCCCTCACAGCCACACAGCCCCACACAATCCTAACCCACACTACACCACAACACCATCCCCCGTACACCATCCCCCACACTCCATCACCATCATACCCCTGGTCCCACACCATCTACCCCACACCATCAGCCCCCAGCAAACCCGGTGCAGGTGCCCCCTGTGGGACATGCTCAGCCTCCCTGGGGTTCTCTGGATACGCTGTTCCCATAAGAAGACCAGGTGTTCAATAGAGCACACAGGGGTTGCAGGGAGGAGGGAGGCACGGAGTCTCCAACAGAGTGGGTGCAGGTGAGTGGTGCAAAGGACCCACTGTGCCCTGCCTCTGCCCACTCTCCCTCCTGGAGGGCAACACACCCTGCACAGGAAAACAGCCCCTAACCCAGTGGGACCTGGGCTGCCCTGGCACCAGGATCTAATGGGTTCCAGCCCCCCATGGCCCTGGGCAGCCCTGCATTCTGGCCCCACACTGAGCGAGCCCTCTCACAGCTGGATGTGGCCTCCTGGGCCCTGGTGTGACCCACAGTTCCAGGTCACGGAACTAGGGCAGCCCTGGGGATCCTGGTACACCCCAGGGTGGGGAGAGCAGGGATAGGCCAGTGGGCCCCACCCGCACCCACACCAGGAGGCAAGCTCCTCCAGATACTGGGGCCCCGGGGGCCCGAGGCTGGGTTCCAGCTGCCCTGTAGGAACCCAGCACAAATGCCCATGAGCTGCAGGTCCAGTTCAGCTCTGCTGTCCTCAGAACCATCTCTCGGGCTGAAACCTCAGGACACACGCCCCCACCCGGAGTCCACACATGCACCGAGGTGGGGGAATCCAGCACTTGACCCCCAACCCATGTGATTCTTTTCCTCCCGTAAAGGACAGAAAGGTCTCCCTCCCCAGGTTGAAGGCGCGCACCCACGGCTCTGAGCCTGTTTACTGTAGAAAGTCAATAAAGTGTTGTGGTGCGAAAATGCACAGTCAGCCCTTTTCTGTGTCTCCCAGAACTCTGTGCACGGGGTGTGGAGAGACCCACAGAGAGGAGGAGGGGGCATCACCCAGGCCCCAAACAGCCCCTGCAGGGGCACCGCAAGGCACACACTGCTGACGTCCCCATGTGCCTTCCAGGGGTGGACAGACGCCAGGATCAGGACCCCACAGACAATACTGGGACTCATCCTGTGCCCCGTGGGCCAGAATGGGCTAGGACAGACTGACAGCCAGGGAACCTCAGGTCACCAGGGTCCATGCAAAGCGACCTGTGAGGTCTGTGCTCACTCTGTCCAGGAGGCCGGGGCTGTCCCAGTTCCGGGGCACGTACTACCCTCCCCGCATCCCCATGCCAGTGTGCCTGGGGCACAGAGGGCCTGTGGGGCGCTCAGCGTGGCCCTGGAAGGGATGTCAGGACAGCACGCCCTTGTGTTGTGCCCAAGACTACGAATCTGAGAAACCACTTAGGAGCCAACACCGATGCAAACTCCCGAGGGTTTCTCTACAAGCTGGAGCTTGGGTCCAAGTGCACTTGACACAGCGGAGCAGGGACTTGGACCCCGAGACTAAGAGGCATAGCAGCTTTATAGGGTCAGTGGACTGTGAGATATGCAGAAATTTGCACAGTCATGTCGGTCCACACGCAGATGGCTGATTGAATTACACCTTACCCTATAGTATCCACTTGAGCTGGCCTATTACTTTGGTCAGAATCGGTGCACAGTTTTGGGGGACACAAAGCAGGGTTACATTTTTATGAGCCGATTTCCGATTAGGGTGTGCCCAGCAGCTTGACTTGGGTGGGACAGCGCCTTAAGATATAAGCTGGTCATTTGGGGGTCATAGCGGAGGTGGCGGGTATAGCACAAAATGGAATCAGTCCTGCTCTGCTTGTACAGGGATAGGGGATTTTTGTTAAATAACCTGTGTCCCAACTTGCAGCTCACCCACCTGGGCAACGCTCACCAGGTGGACTCAGCGTGCACACCTTGTGGTGCTGGATCTATCACACCAGCTTGTGGAAGACACCCTCCTCGCCCTAGTGAGTAGGGGCTGGGTGAGCATGGGGCTCGGCCTGAAAGCCAGGCAGCACAGAGAACTGAGGAACCCCAGCCCTTCCCCATCCCAATCTCCACACACAGGCAGCCTCAGGGCTCCCTGCCATGGGCACCCGGCTCCTCAGGAGCTCCTGCCAGGGCAGCCCCGAGGTCTGACTCCCTGCTGGAGAGGCATCGGGGAGAAGAGAAGCAGCCGGCGTTCAGCAAGACCCACTGCCGGACATGGGAATGTGGCCAAGCCAGACCTTCCACCTCAGCTGACCCTCCAGCTGAAATTCACTACAAGAGTGAGCCCCGGGTTGGCAAGGAGAGCCCAGCTAGCCACCCAGCATCAACACCAGAGATGATGTTGTACCAACCATTTTGGCGTTTGGGTTACCCAGCCAGAGGATCCGATAGCTGCACGTGATAACTTCATGTGATAGACACACACACACACCCCACAACCAACAAAAGTCAGAATCCCCCCAATGTTGTCAAACAGCAGCTGAATGGTTACATACACGACGCTCTGGTCCCCAATAGGATACCTGGAAGACGCTATAAACCATGACTGCAGAGGTGCTGGACATACAGAGATGGGCCTGCTGTGTTCCATAAAGGAGCGCAGAGGGGCAGGAAGCATCCTACAGGGGGGGGCCTCCTAGGAAAGGACACCAGGTCCCTGTGAAGGCTACAGATGGTGAAATCTGTCCTCCTCTCTTTCAGCTTCTGCTTTTCCTCCTAAATACCATTTTCCTCAATCATAATAGCAAAAATTTATTTTATGTTTTAAACTTTCTTTTTATTGAGGTCCAATTTGTATGAATTCTTTCTTCAGCAAGGGT
Source organism: Canis aureus (assembly GCF_053574225.1). Classification (NCBI taxonomy): domain Eukaryota; kingdom Metazoa; phylum Chordata; class Mammalia; order Carnivora; family Canidae; genus Canis; species Canis aureus. Next base: position 42,668,366 of record NC_135643.1, read on the forward strand.
GTCACTCAGGATAGAGAGAAAGATTTTCCCAGACAGGCAAAGTATAAAGGAGTTCATGACCACTAAACCAGTCCAGTAAGGAATTTTAAGAGGGACTATTCTAGTGGGGGGAAAAAGAGACCAAAAGCAACAAAGACTAGAAAGGACCAGAGAACGTCACCAGAAATACCAACTCTACTGGTAACACAAAGGCACAAAGTTCATATCTTTGAATAAGCACTCTGAATGCTGATAGACTAAATGCTCCAATCAAAAGATATAGGGTATCAGAGTGGCTTAAAAAACAGGATCCAGGATGCCTGGGTGGCTCAGGGGTTGAGCCTCTGCCTTTGACTCAGGGTGTGATCCTAGAGTCTGGGATCGAGTCCCATATTGGGCTCCTGGTGGGGAGCCTGCTTCTTTCTTGGCCTAATTTTCTGTCTGTCTCTCTCTCTCTCTCTCTCATGCTCTCAAAAATAAAATTGATATTAAAAAAACAAGGTCCATTAGTATGCTGCCTAGTAGATGCTCACCTTAGACCTATAGACAACAGCAGATTGAAAGTCAGGGGATGGAAAATCATCTATCATGAAAATGGTTATGAAAAGAAAGCTGGAGGACCAATACTTATATTAGACACACAAGATTTGAAACCAAACCCGGGGGTCACCTGGTGGCTCAGTACTTGCACATCTGCCTTCAGCTCAAGGTGTGTTTTTGGGATCCCAGGATCGAGTCCCACATCGGCATCCCATTGGGGAGCCTCTCTCCCTCTGCCTATGTTTCTGTCTCTGCTCCTCTGTGTATCTCTCATGAATAAATAAATAAAATATTTAATCTCAAAAAAGAAAGAACAAATACTGTAAGAAGTGATGAAGAAGGGCATTATTTCATAGTTAAAAAGACTCTCTATCAGGATCAAACAACTAAATATTTTTGCTGCCAACCTGGGAGTACCTAAATATGGAACCCAATTACCAATAAACATACAGGAACTCACTGATAATAATACAATGACAGGGGATTTTAACACCTACCCAGTAATGGCAATGGACTGATCATCTATGCAGAAAATATACAGGGGAAAAATAGCCTAGACACACTGGACCACAGGGACCCAACAGATATACTCTGAACATTTCTTCATAAAGCAGAATACACATTCCTTTCAAGTGCACATGGGACATTCTCCCGAACAGATCATATCATGGGCCACAAATCAGCCCTCAACAGGTACAACAGGTACAAGAAGGTTGATATCACACCCTGTACATTTTCGACCACGACTCTATGAAACTTGAAGTCGACAGTAAGAAAAAACTTGGACAGACCAAAAATACGTAGAGATTATGAACATCCTACGAGAGAATGAATGGAGAAACCAGGAAATTAAAGAGGAAATTTAAAACAAATGAAAATGAAAACATGTTTCTCCAAACCTCTGGGATGTAGCAAAGGCAGTCCAAAGAGGGAAGTACATAGCAATACAGGCGTATCTCAGGACACAAGAAGTCTCTAATACACAACCTAACCTTACACCTAAAGGAGCTGGAAAAGGAATAGGAAGCAAAGCCTAAAGCCTACAGAAGGGAAAAAATAAACATGAGAGCAGAAATAAACAATACAGAAACAGTAGAATGGAATAACGAAACTAAGAGTTGTTTCTTCAAAATAATTAATAAAATGGATCAAGCCCTAGCCACCAAATGAACAAGAAACGAGAAAAGACCTAAATAAATAAAATCACAAAAGAGAGATGAGAGATCACAATCAACACCAGAAAAATAAGACAATCATAAGGGAATACTATGAAAGATTATATGTTAACAAACTGGGAGACCTGGAAGAAATGGACAAATCCCTAGAAATGTGCAAACGAGCAAAACTGAAATAAGAAGAAATAGAAAATGTGAACAGACCCATAACTAGCAAAGGAATTGAATCAGAAAGGCAACTGTGTGCCTCAGTGGTCGAGAATGTGCTTTGGCTCTGGTCATGATTCTGGGGTCCTGGGGAATCAAGTCCCACATCAGGCTCCCCGCATGGAGCCTCATTTTCCCTGTGCCTATACCTATGCATCTCTGTGACTCTCATGAATACATAAATAAAATCTTTAAAAAAGAAAAAAAGATAAAAAAGATGAGAAAGGACCCAAATAAAATCACAAATGAGAAAAGAGAAATAACAACCAACACTAGAGAAATACAAACAATTATAAGAGAATATGATGAAAAATTACATGCCAGCAACCTAGATCCTGGAAGAAATAGATCAATTCCTAGAAATATATAACATAGCAAAAATGAAGAAATAAGAAATTTGAACAGACAGTTAACCAGCAAAGAAATTGAATCAGCAATCAGGGTTCTCCCAACAGGAGACGCTTATATCAATAGAACAGAATGGAAAGCCAAAACAAGATACAAACATGTATCTATGACCCATAATGGACAACAAGGCAGGAAGGAATATCCAATGGCACAAAGACAGTCTCTTCAAGGAACCCTAACCCTGACCCAAGGATAAGAACAAATGGTGTTGGGAAAACCAGGCAGCCAAATGCAGTAGAATGAAACTGGACCACTTTCTTACACCATGTATATAAAAAATGAATTCAAAATGGATGAAAGACCTAAATGTGAGATCTGAAACCATACAAAGAAGAAAAGATAGGCAGCAACGTCTTTGACATTGGCCATTGGATCTTCTTTCTAGATATGCCTCTGAGGTGAGGGAAACAAAGCAAAAATCCTATTGGGACTTCATCAAATTGAAACATTCTGCAAAGTGAAGGAAACAACCAAAGCTAAAAGGCAACATACAGGAGGAGGGGCAAGATGGTGAAAGAGTAGGGTCCCCAAGTCACCTGTCCTCACCAAATTACCTAGATAACCTCCACATCATCCTGAAAATCTAGGAATTTGGCCTGAGATTTAAACAGAGAACAGATCGAATGCTACAGTGAGAAAAGTTCGCGCTTCTATCAAGGTAGGAAAACGGGGGGGAAAAGAAATAAAGAAACAAAAGGCATCGAAGGGGGAGGGGGCCCACGAGGAGCCGGGCTAAGGCCAGGGCGAGTGCCCCCCGGTCAGGAGAGCTCTGTCCCAGAGAAGCAGGATCTGAACCAATCTTCCTGGGCGGAATGGCGCTTGCAGGGATTCAGAGCAGGACCCCAGGAGGGCGGGGATACGCACGGGCTCCCTGGGACACTAACATACACCTGCACTCCTAGGAGAGTGCACCAAGCTCCCTAAGGGCTGCAGGGCACATGCACTGACTTGGGAGCAGCTCAGAGGGTCTCGGGCAGGGTTCTGCGTGGAAGGGGTTGCATGCCCTGGGAGCAGATTGGCGGCGGTGCCTCTGGCAGAGGAAGGGGCTCCGTGCAGTGGGGGCTGTGTGGCTCTGGGAGCAACTCGGATGTGCTCAGGTGGCGGCTCCCTGAGGGGGCTGCGTGACCAGGAGCAGCTCAGAGGGGCTGGGCGGCAGCTCTGGGGAGAGGCGGCTGCACGGCCAGGAGCGCGAATCCAACAGCGCAGGCCCCAGAGCACAGGGCGCCAGGACACATCCCAGGATTTGGCCTCCCCCGGGACAGGCAGAGGCCCAGAGGGCCCAGGACAACAAGGATGCTCCTGCCCAGAGCTGAGCAGATCAGCGGCCCCACCCCAGAGCCTCCAGGACCTGCAGATGGACTGCTCCCGAGTTACTGTGGGGGCTGAATACAGGTTTCCAAAAGTGGCCACTGTCACTGGGGTTGTTCCTCCTAGGGCCTTACAGGGTAAACTACCCCCACTGAGCCCTGCACCAGGCAGGGGACAGAGCAGCTCCCCCAAGTGCTAACATCTGGAATCGGCACAACAGGACCCTCCCCTAGAAGACCAGCTAGACGGACAAGTTCCAGGGGGAAGTCAAGGGACTTAAAGTATACAGAATCAGAAGATACTCCCCCATGTTTTTTTTATTCCTGATTGCTTCCCCCACGCTTTTCCCCCGTTTCTTTCTTTTTCTTTCTCTTTTTATTCCCTTTTTTCTTCTTTCTTCCTTTATTCTTTTTTCTTTTTCTCTTTTCCTTCCTTCTTTCTCTCCTCTCTTTTTCTCCTTTTCCCAATACAATTTGTTTTTGGCCACTCTGCACTGAGCAAAATGACTAGAAGGAAAACATCACCTCAAAAGAAAAAATCAGAAACAGTCCTCTCTCCCACAGAGTTACAAAATCTGATTTACAATTCAATGTCAGAAAACCAATTCAGAAGCACTATTATACAGCTACTGGTGGCTCTAGAAAAAAGCATAAAGGACTCAAGAGACTTCATGACTGCAGAATTTAGATCCAATCAGGCCGAAATTAAAAATCAATTGAATGAGATTAAATCCAAACTAGAAGTCCTAACAATGAGGGTTAACGAGGTGGAAGAATGAGTGAGTGATGTAGAAGACAAGTTGATGGCAAAGAGAGAAACTGAGGTAAAAAGAGACAGACAATTAAAAGACCAGGAAGACAGATTAAGGGAAATAAACGACAACGTGAGGAAGAAAAACCTACATGTAATTGAGGTTCCTGAGGGCACCAAAATGGACAGAGAGACAGAATAAGTATTTGAACAAATCATGCCTGAAAACTTTCCTCATCTGGGAAGGGAAACAGGCATTCAGATCCAGGAAATAGAGAGATTCCTCCCTAAAATCAGTAAAAACCATCCAACACCTCGACATTTAATAGTGAAGCTGGCAAATTCCAAAGATAAAGAGAAGATCCTTAAAGCAGCAAGAGACAAGAAATCCCTGACCTTTATGGGGAGGAGCATTAGGGTAACAGCAGACCTCTCCACAGTGACCTGGCAGCCCAGAAAGGGCTGGCAGGATATATTCAGGGTCCTCAATGAGAAGAACATACAACCAAGAATACTTTTTTTTTAATATTTTTTTTAATTTTTTTATTTATTTATGATAGTCACAGAGAGAGAGAGAGGCAGAGACACAGGCAGAGGGAGAAGCAGGCTCCATGCACTGGGAGCCCGACGTGGGAATCGATCCCGGGTCTCCCGGATCGCGCCCTGGGCCAAAGGCAGGCGCCAAACCGCTGCGCCACCCAGGGATCCCGGCAACCAAGAATACTTTATCCAGCAAGGCTCTCATTCAAAATGGAAGGAGAGATAAAGAGCTTCCAAGACAGGCAGGAACTGAAAGAATATGTGACCTCCAAACCAGCTCTGCAAGAAAATTTAAGGGGGACTCTTAAAATTCCCCTTTAAGAAGAAGTTCAGTGGAACAATCCACAAAAACAAGGACTAAATAGATATCATGATGACACTAAACTCATATCTGTCCATAGAAACTCTGAACATGAACGGGCTTAATGACTGCATCAAAAGGCGCAGGGTTTCAGGCTGGATAAAAAAGCAGTACCCATCTATTTGCTGTCTACAAGAGACTCATTTTAGACAGAAGGACATGTACAATCTGAAAATTAAATGTTGGAGAACCATTTACCATTCAAATGGTGCTCAAAAGAAAGCAGGGGTAGCCATCCTTATATCAGATAAACTAAAATTTACCCCGAAGACTGTAGTGAGAGATGAAGAGGGACACTAAATCGTACTTAAGGGACCTATCCAACAAGAGGACTTAACTATCCTCAATATATATGTCCCGAATATGGGAGCTGCCAAATATTTAAATGAATTAATAACCAAAGTAAATAAATACTTACATAATAATACACTTATACTTGGTGACTTCAATCTAGCTCTTTCTACCCTAGATAGGTCTCTAAGCACAACATCTACAAAGAAACGAGAGCTTTAAATGATACACTGGACCAGATGGATTTGACAGAAATCTACAGAACTTTACATCCAAACTCAACTGAATGCACATTCTTCTCAAGTGCACATGGAACTTTCTCCAGAATAAACCACATACTGGGTCACAATTAGGGTCTGAACCGATACCAAAAGATTGGGATCGTCCCCTGCATATTCTCAGACCATAATGCCTTGAAATTAGAACTCAATCACAACAAGAAGTTTGGAAGGACCTCAAACACGTGGAGGTGAAGGATCATCCTGCTAAAAGATGAAAGGGTCAACCAGGAAATTAAGGAAGTATTAAAAAGATTCATGGAAACTAATGAGAATGAACATACAACCGTTCAAAATCTTTGGGATGCAGCAAAAACAGTCCTAAGGGGGAAAAACATCACAATACAAGCATCTATTCAAAAAGGGAAACTACACAAATACAAAAGCTAACCTTACACATAAAGACGCTAGAGAATGGGATCCCTGGGTGGCGCAGCGGTTTGGCGCCTGCCTTTGGCCCAGGGCACGATCCTGGAGACCCGGGATCGAATCCCACATCAGGCTCCCAGTGCATGGAGCCTGCTTCTCCCTCTGCCTGTGTCTCTGCCTCTCTCTCTCTCACTGTGTGCCTATCATAAAAAAAAAGACGCTAGAGAAAAAAAAAAAAGCAGATAGATCTTACACCAAACAGAAGAATAGAGTTAATTAAAATTCGAGCAGAACTCAAGGAAATCGAGACCAGAAGAACTCTGGAACAGATCAATGGAACGAGGAGTTCGTTCTTTGAACGAATTAATAAGATAGATAAACCATTAGCCAACCTTATTAAAAAGAAGAGAGAAAATATTCAAATTAATAAAATCATGAATGAGAAAGGAGAGGTCACTACCAACACCAAGGAAATACAAAAGATTTTAGAAACATATTATGAACAGACATACACCAATAAATTGGGCAATCTAGAAGAAATGGACGCATTCCTGGAAATCCAGAAACTACGAAAACTGGAAGAGGAAGAAATACAAAACCTTAACAGGCCAATAACCAGAGAGGAAATTGAAGCAGTCATCCAAAACCTCCCAAGACACAAAAGTCCAGGGCCAGATGGCTTCCCAGGAGAATTCTATCAAATGTTTAAAGAAGAAACCACACCTATCCTACTAAAGCTGTTTGGAAAGATAGAAAGAGATAGTGTACTTCCAAATTCGTTCTATGAGGCCGGCATCACCTTAACTCCAAAACCAGACACGACCCCACCAAAAAGGAGAATTACAGACCAATAGCCCTGATGAACATGGATGCAAAAATTCTCAACAAGATACTAGCCAATAGGATCCAAAAGGACATTAAGAAATTTATTCAGCATGACCAAGTAGGATTTATCCTCGGAACACAAGGCTGGTTCAACACTCGTCAAACAATCAATGTGATTCAACATATCAGCAAGAGACAAACCAAGAACCATATGATCCTCTCATTAGATGCAGAGAAAGCATTTGACAAAATAGGGCATCCATTCCTGATCAAAACACTTCAGAGCATAGAGAGAGACGGAATATTTCTCGTAATCTTAAAAGCAATCTAGGAAAAGCCCACTGCAAATATCATTCTCAGTGGGGCAGCACTGGGAGCCTTTCCCCTAATATCAGGAACAAGACAGGGATGTCCACTCTCACCACTGCTATTCAACATAGTCTGGAAGTCTTAGCCTTTGCAGTCAGACAGCAAAAAGACATTAAAGGCATTCAAATTGGCAAAGAAGTAGTCAAACACTCCCTCTTCTCAGATGACATGATACTCTACCTAGAAAACCCAAAAGCCTCCACCCCAAGATTGGTACAACTCATACAGCAATTTGGTAGCGTTGCAAGATAAAAACTCAATGCCCAGAAATCAATGGCATTTCTATACACTGACAATGAGACTGAGGAAAGAGAAATTAAGGAGTCGATTTCATTTACAATTGCACCCAAATCATAAGATACCTAGGAATAAACCTAACCAAGAAGGTAAAAGATCTATACCCTAAAAACAATAGAACGCTTCTGAAAGAAATTGAGGAAGACACAAAGAGATGGAAAAATATTCCACGCTTATGGATTGGCAGAATCAACATTGTGAAAATGTCATTGTACCCAGGCAATGTACATGTTTAATGCAAACCCTATCTAAATACCATGGACTTTATTCAGAGAGTTAGAACAAATTATTTTAAGATTGGTGTGGAATCAGAAAAGACCCCGAATAGCCAGGGGAATTTTTAAAAAGACAACTATATCTGGGGGCATCACAATGCCAGATTTCAGGGTGTACTACAAAGCTGTGGTCATGAAGACAGTGTGGTACTGGCACAAAAACAGACACATAGATCAATGGAACAGAATAGAGAACCCAGAAGTGGACCCTGAACTTTATGGTCAACTAATATTCGATAAATGAGGAAAGACTATCCATTGGAAGAAAGACAGTCTCTTCAATAGATGGTGCTGGGAAAATGGTCATCCACATGCAGAAGAATGAAACTAGACCACTCTCTTTCACCATACACAAAGATAAACTCAAAATGGATGAAAGATCTAAATGTGAGACAAGAGTCCATCAAAATCCTAGAGGAGTACACAGGCAACACCCATTTTGAGCTCAGCCACAGTAACTTCTTGCAAGATTCATCCATGAAGGCAAAAGAAACAAGAGCAAAAATGAACTATTGGGACTTCACCAAGATAAGAAGCTTTTGCACAGCAAAGGATACAGTCAACAAAACTGAAAGACAACCTACAGAATGGGAGAAGATATTTGAAAAAGATGTATCAGATAAAGGGCTAGTTTCCAAGATCTATAAAGAACTTATTAAACTCAACACCAAAGAAACAAACAATCCAATCATGAAATGGGCAAAAGACATGAAGAGAAATCTCACAGAGGAAGACATTGACATGGGCAACATGAACATGACAAAATGCTCTGCATCACTTGCCATCAGGTAAATACAAATCAAAACCACAATGAGATACCACCTCACACCAGTGAGAATGGGGAAAATTAACAAGGCAGGAAACCACAAATGTTGGAGAGGATGCGGAGAAAAGGGAACCCTCTTATACTGTTGGTGGGAATGTGATCCGGTGCAGCCACTCTGGAAAACTGTGTGGAGGTTCCTCAAATAGTTAAAAATAGAACTGCCCTATGACCCAGCAATTGCACTGTTGGGGATTTACCTCAAAGATTCAGATGCAATGAAACTTTGGGACACCTGCACCCCGATGTTTATAGCACCAATGTCCACAATAACCAAAATGTGGAAGGAGGCTTGGAGTCCATTGAAAGATGAATGGATAAGGCATATGTGGTTTATGTATACAATGGAATATTACTCAGCCTATAGGAACGACAAATACCCACCATTTTTTTCAACGTGTATGGAACTAGAGGGTATTATGCTGAGTGAAGTAAGTCAATCGGAGAAGGACAAACAGTGTATGTTCTCATTAATTGGGGAATATAAATAATAGTGAAAGGAATATAAGGGAATGGAGAAGAATTGTGTGGGAAATATCAGAAATGGAGACAGAACATAAAGTCTCCTAACTTGGGAAACGAACTAGGGGTGGTAGAAGGGGAGGAGGAAGGGGGATGGGGGTGAATGGGTGACGGGCACTGAGGGGGGCACTTGACGGGATGAGCATTGGGTGTTATTATGTATGTTGGTAAATTGACCACAAGTAAAAAATTAATTTATTAAGAAAAATATTCATGGAAACTAATACGAATGAAGATACTACCGTAAAAAATCTTAGGAATGCAGCAAAAGCATTCTAAGGGGGAAATACATCACAATACAAGCATCCATTCAAAAACCTGAATGAACTCAAATAGAAAAGCTAACCTTACTCATAAAGGAGCTAGAAAAAAGCAGCAGATAGATCCTACACCCAACAGAAGAGAATTAATTAAAATTCGAGCAGAACTCAAGGAAATCGATACCAGAAGAAATGTGGAACAGATAAACAAAACCAGGAGTTTGTTCTTTGAATTAACAAGATACATAAACCATTAGGCAGCCTATTAAGAAAAAGAGAGAATAAAGACTCAAATTAATAAAATCATGAATGAGAAAGGAGAGATCACTACCAACACCAAGGAATTAAAAACGATTTTAAAACATATTATGAACAGCCATATGCCAGTAAATTAGGCAATCTAGAAGAATTGGACGCATTCCTGGAAAGCCAGAAACTATCAAAACTGGAACACGAAGAAATAGAAAACCTGAACAGGCCAATAACCAGGGAGGTAATTGAAGTAGTCATCCAAAACATCCCAAGAAACAAAAGTCCAAAGCCAGATGGCTTCCCAGGGAAATTCTATCAAACGTTTAAGGAAGAAACTATACCTATCCTACTAAAGCTGTTTGGAAAGATAGTAAGAGATGGAGTATTTCCAAATTCGTTCTATGAGGCCAGCATCACCTTAACTCCAAAACCAGACAAAGACCCCACCAAAAAGGAGAATTATAGACCAATAGCCCTGATGAACATGGATGCAAAAATTCTCAACAAGATACTAGCCAATAGGATCCAACAATACATTAAGAAAATTATTCAGCATGACCAAGGAGGATTTATCCTGGGGACACAAGGCTGGTTCAACACTTGTAAAACAATCAATGTGATTCATCATATCAGCAAGAGAAAAACCAAGAACCATATGATCCTCTCATTAGATGCAGAGAAAGCATTTGACAAATAAAGCATCCATTCCTGATCAAAATACTTCAGAGCGTAGGGATAAAGGGAACATTCCTCGTCATCTTAAAAGCCATCAATGAAAAGCCCACAGCAAATATCATTCTCAATGGGGAAGCACTGAGAGCCTTTCACCTAATATCAGGAACAAGACAGGGATGTCCACTCTCACCAGTGCTATTCAACATAGTACTGGAAGTCCTCGCCTCAGCAATCAGACAACAAAAAGACATTAGAGGCATTCAAATTGGCAAAGAAGTAGTCAAACTCTCCCTCTTCTCAGATGACATGATATTCTACCTAGAAAAACCAAAAGCCTCCACCCCAAGATTGCTAAAACTCATACAGCAATTTGGTACCGTTGCAGGATACAAAATCAATGCCCATAAATCAATGGCATTTCTATACACTAACAATGAGACTGAAGAAAGAGAAATTAAGGAGTCAATCCCATTTACAATTGCACCCAAAAGCATAAGATACCTAGGAATAAACCTAACCAAAGAGGTGAAGCATCTATACCCTAAACATTATAGAACACTTCTGAAAGATATTAAGGAAGACACAAAGAGATGGAAAAATATTCCATGCTCATGGATTGGTAGAATTAATATTATGAAAATGTCAATGTTACCAAGGACAATGTACACGTTTAATGCAATCCCTATCAAAATACCATGGACTTTATTCAGAGAGTTAGAACAAATTATTTTTTTAGATTTGTGTAAAATCAGGATAGATCCCGAATAGCCAGGGGAATTTTTAAAAAAGAAAATGATATCTAGAGGCAACACAATTTCAGGTTGTACTACAAAGCTGTGGTCATCAAGACAGTGTGGTACTGGCACAAAAACAGACACATAATAATTTTTTTTAATTTTTATTTATTTATGATAGTCACAGAAACAGAGAGAGAGAGAGAGGCAGAGACACAGACAGAGGGAGAAGCAGGCTACATGCACCGGGAGCCCGATGTGGGATTCGATACCGGGTCTCCAGGATCACGCCCTGGGCCAAAGCCAGGCGCCAAACCACTGCGTCACCCAGGGATCCCTAAAAACAGACACATAGATCAATGGAACAGAATAGAGACCCAGAACTTTATGGTCAACTAATATTTGATAAAGGGGGAAAGACTATCCACTGGAAGAAAGACAGTCTCTTCAATAGATGGTGCTGGGAAAATTGGACATCCACATGCAGAAGAATAAAACTAGACCACTCTCTTTCACCATACACAAAGGTAAACTCAAAATGGATGAAAGATCTAAATGTGAGACAGGAGTCCATCAAAATCCTAGAGGAGAACACAGGCAACACGCTTTTTGAACTTGGCCACAGTAAATTCTTGTAAGATTCATCCACGAAGGCAAAAGAAACAAAAGCAAAAATGAACTATTGTGACTTCATCAGGATAATAAGCTTTTTCAGAGCAAAGGATACAGTCAACAAAACTGAAAGACAACCTACAGAATGGGAGAAGATATTTGCAAAAGACGAATCAGATAAAGGGCTGGTTTCCGAGATCTATAAAGAACTTCTTAAACTGAATACCAAAGAAACAAACAATCCAATCATGAAATGGGCAAAAGACATGAACAGAAATCTCACAGACGAAGACACAGACATGGCCAACATGCACATGAGAAAATGCTCTGCATCACGTGCCTCAGGGATATACAAATCAAAACTACAATGAGATACCACCTCATATCGGTGAGGATGGGGAAAATTAACAAGGCAGGAAACAACAAATGTTGGAGAGGATGTGGAGAAAATGGAACCCTGTTACACTGTTGGTGGGAATGTGAACTGGTGCAGCCACTCTGGAAAACTGTGTGGAAGTTCCTCAAAGAGTTAAAAATAGACCTGCCCTACGACCCAGCAATTGCACTGTTGGGGATTTACCCCAAATATTCAGATGCAATGAAAGGTCGGGACACCTGCACCCTGATGTTTTTAGCAGGAATGTCCACAATAGGGAAACTGTGGATGGAGCCATGGTGTCCATTGAAAGATGAATGGATAAAGAAGATGTGGTTTATGTATACAATGTAATATTACTCAGCCATTAGAAACGACAAATACCCACCATTTTCTTCAACGTGGATGGAACTGGAGGTTATTATGCTGAGTGAAGTAAGTCAATCAGAGAAGGACAAACATATGTGCTCATTCAATTGGTTAATATAAATAATAGTGAAAGGGAATATAAGGGAATACAGAAGAAATGTGTGGGAAATATCAGAAAGGAAGACAGAATATAAAGACTCCTAACTCTGAGAAAGGAACTAGGGAGCTGGAAGGGGAGGAGGGCAGGGGGTGCGGGTGAATGAGTGACAGGCACTGAGGGGGGCACTTGCCGGGATGAGCACTGGGTGTTATTGTTTGTTGGTAAATTGAATACCAATAAAATAAATTTATTTTAAAAAAAGTTCAAATAACTAAATATTTATGCTGCCAACATGGGAGTACCTAAATATAGAAACCAATTAACAACAAACGTACAGGAACTCACTATAATAATACAATGACAGGGGATTTTAACACCCACACACTTATGGCAATGGACCGATCGTCTATGCAGAAGATCAACAGGGGAACAATAGCCTTAACACACTGGACCACAGGGACTCAACAGATATAGTCTGAACATTTCAACCTAAAGCAGAATACACATTCCTTTCAAGTACACATGGGACATTCTGCAGAACAGATCATATCATGGGCCACAAATCAGCTCTCAACAGGTACAACAGGCACAAGAAGGTTGATATCACACCCTGTACATTTTGGGACCATGACGCTATGAAACTCGAAGTCGACAGTAAGAAAGAAAATTGGACAGATGAAAATTACATGGAGATTATGAACATCCTACTAGAGAATGAATGGAGCAACCAGGAAATTAAAGAGGAAATTTAAAACAAATGAAAATGAAAACATGTTTCTCCAAACGTCCGGGATGTAGAAAGGCAATCCTAAGAGGGAAGTACATAGCAGTACAGGCCTACGTCAAGAAACAAGAAGTCTCCAATAAACAACCGAACCCTAACCCTAAAGGAGCTGGAAAAGGAATAGCAATCAAAGCCTAAAGCCTAAGAAGAAGGGAAAAAATAAAGATGAGAGCAGAAATAAAGAATGCAGAAAAAACAAAACAGTAGAATGGAATAACCAAACTAAGAGCTGGTTCTTCATAATAATTAATAAAATGGATCAAGCCCTAGCTAGGCTTATCAACGAGAAAAGACAAAACCTAAATAAATAAAATCACAAATGAGAGAAGAGAGATCACAATCAACACCAGAAAAAGTAGACAATTATAAGGGAATACTATGCAAGATTATACGCTAACAAACTTGGAGACCTGGAATAAATGGACAAATCCATAGAAATATGCAAATGAGCAAAACTGAAATAGGAAAAAATAGAAAATATGAACAGACCCATAACGAGCAAAGAAATTGAATCAGCAAGGCACCTTGGTGCCTCAGTGGTTGAGCATCTTCTTTGGCTCAGGTCATGATCCCGGGGTCATGGGGGATAACGTCCCACATCAGGCTCCCCGCATGGAGCCTCATTTTCCCTCTGCCTATACCTCTGCCTCTATGTGTCTCTCATTAATACATAAAAAAAGGTGCAGTCACTGTGTAAAACAGTCTGGAGGGTCCTCAAGAAGTTAAAAATAGGGGATCCCTGGGTGGCACAACGGTTTGGCGCCTGGCTTTAGCCCAGGGCGTGATCCTGGAGACCCGGGATCGAATCCCACATCGGGCTCCCAGTGCATGTAGCCTGCTTCTCCCTCTGCCTGTGTCTCTGCCTCTCTCTCTGTGACTATCACAAAAAAAAAATTAAAAGTTAAAAATAGAGCTACCCTACGATTCCAAAATTGCACAGTTAGGTATTTACCCCGAGGATACAAAAGTAGTTTAGTAGATTGGAAGAGGAACACGCAGCCCAGTGTTGGTAGCAGCATTATCAACAACAGCAAAACTGTGTATACAGCCCAGATATCCATAGACAGATGAATGGGCAGAGACAATGTGGTAAATATACACACTGCGACATCACTTGTTCATCAGAAGGGATGAAATGAAGCCATTTACAATGACGTGGGTGAAGTGGAAAGGACTTATGATCAAGGAACTCAGTCAGTCAGAGAAAGATACCAAATACCATACAATTGCATTCACATGTGAATTTTAAGAAACCAAACAAACTGGCAAAGGGGCGAAGGAGGGGATGAGAGATGCAAACCAAGAAACACACTCTTAACCACAGAGAATAAACTAATAAATACCAGGGGAAGGGGGGGGATGGGGAATCAGGGGATGGGGATAGTGGAGGTCAACTCTGACCAGTACCAGGCGTTGTATTCAAGGGTTGAATCACTATGGGGTAAATCTGAAACTATATCATACTGTGTTTACAAAGAGGAATTCAAGTAAAACTTTAAAATAATAGTTCTAGGGATCCCTGGGTGGCGCAGCGGTTTAGCGCCTGCCTTTGGCCCAGGGCGTGATCCTGGAGACCCGGGATTGAATCCCACGTCGGGCTCCCGGTGCATGGAGCCTGCTTCTCCCTCTGCCTATGTCTCTGCCTCTCTCTCTCTCTCTCTGTGACTATCATAAATAAATAAAAATCTTTAAAAAAAAATAAAATAAAATAATAGTTGTTAGTATACAGGAAACATGTGCGCAGAAGAGATAAAATCAGAAATGCAACTGATAATCCAAACAGAGAGTCTTTAGAGCCACAAATCCCCTCCTTAGCTCAGCTCAGGAGAAGCCTGCCATGCCTATTCTGACCCCAGCAGAAGCCTGGATACTGATTCTCTGAGGAGGCCACTGACTTGGTGGAGTCAGGCTATCTTTGAACCCAAAACCTAAATAGAGTGCATAAAACTAAACTGCCCAAGATGCTAGGAGTCCCAGGGCAGGCACATGACAAGACACAAATTCTAACCATACACAAACATACCTAACCCTACACTTAAGCCTAATGTTAACCTAACCCTAAAACAAGAACTATCACTAATCAAAAACCAAACACAAACCCCAAGACCAAAACACATTCACTGAACATTCCTGCCAACCCTCACCCTAACTCTTAAACCTATTCTAAACCCTTAACCCTGACCCTTACCTTAAATCTAACCCTAATGCTAACCTCTAACAATAACCTTAACTTAATGTACTCAAATCCTATTCCTAACCCTAACCTCTACCCTAACCCTAACCCTCTAATACTAATCCTATCTCATACCCCAAAGTGTACCCTAACCCGTACCCTAAAACTAATCCCTAACCCACTGCCTATCCCTCTCTTACCCTTTCCCAAAACTGTACCCTGACCCTGACCTGACCCTAACCCTAACCCCTAAACAAACACTAAACCGAATCCTCGCCCTAACCCTAAACCTAGCCCTAACTTTAACTCTAACCCCTAACGTTAACTCTAACCCACATCCTAACCCCTAACCCTAACTGCAAACCTAGCCCAACCCTAACTCTAACTCTAATCCAAACCCCAATTCCTAACCTCCTGCCCTAAATCCTAAAGTCTAAACCCTAACCCTAACTCTAACTCCTGTCCCTAACCCAAACCCCCATCCTAACTCCTAACCACTGACCCTTACACTTATCCCATACCCTAACCTCTAATCCATAACCATAAGCATATTCACTAACCCCTAACATCTAACCTAAGCCTAACCACCAACTGCCTCCCCTCCCCTGACCCTACCATTCATTCTACCTATTCACTTACTCTATGATTCTGAGGAGTCCCTTCTGACATGGATGTGGCCCCCATTGGCGCCTCCAGAGTCCTCCAGGGATTCCTGAGGAAGCCGGGATCCTGTGAGTGCGGACGTGGCCCCACGTGTTCCAGAGTCATAGTCAGCGGGTCCTGAGTATGCCGGGTCTCCTGTCACCATGGAGTATGCCTCACATCCTCTGGAAGCCTCACAGCAGGTTCTCAGGAGGCCAGGGGCTCCTGTCAGCCTGGACATGGCCCCACGTCTCCTGAAAACTCACTGCGGGTCCTGAGGAGGCTGTGGGTTCCTGTCAGCCTAGACGCAGCCCCATGTGTCCTGAAGCCAAAGTGCAGGTCCTGAGGAGGACGGGGGTCCTCTCAGTCTTGATGTGGCCCCACATTTTTCTCAGCCTCACCATAAGATCTGAGGAGGCTGGGGGCTCCTGTCAGCATGGACGTGGCCGCAAATCATCCCAACCCTTCACAGTGCATCCTGAGGAGGCCGGAGAATCCTGTCAGTGTGGATTCGGCATCCCCATCTTTCTTAGGCCTCATCACAGGCTCTGACAAGGCTGGGGTCTTCTGTCCGCATAGATGCATCTCCATATTTACCAAAGTCTACACTAGGGGTCCTGAGGAAGTCAGCGTCCTGTTGTGTCTATGTGGCCCCAAGTCCTCCTGAAGCGTCACCGAGGGTTCTGAGGAGGCCGGGGCTCCTGTAACCATGAATGCGGCCCCCAGCTTCCAGAAGCCTCAACTTATGTCCTGAGGAGCCCGGGAGCTCCTGCCAGAGTGGACGCAGCGCCACATCTTCCTGAAGCCTCCTCGCAGGACCTGAGACGGCTCAGGGGCTCCTGTCAGTGTGGATGAGGGCCCATATCTTCCTGAAGCCTCCCTGCAGGTCCTGAGGCTGCTCAGGGGCTCCTGTCAGCGTGGATGCGGGCCCACAATTTCCTGAAGCCTCGACGCAGGTCCTGAGGTGGCTCAGGGCTCCTGTCAGCGTGGATGAGAGCCCACATTTCCTGAAGCCTCCCCGCAGGTCCTGAGGCGGCCCAGGGGCTCATGTCAGGGTGGATGCGGGCCCACATTTTCCAAAAGACTCACCACGTGTCCTGAGGAGACCGGGGCTCCTGTCAGCAGGAACGCGGCCCAATTTCCCCCTGAAGACTCCCCGCGGGTCCTGAGGAGGCTGCAGCTCATCAGCCTAGACACGTCCCCACGTCATCCTCAGGCCTCCCCAGCACAGGCTGGCTCCTGTTAGTGCAGGCAGAGGAGGCCTATTGCACATCCGCGCCCCTTGGGAGGGTCCTGGTCTCGGGCGCCCCCTGTGGGACGCTCAGGCGCTGCAGGAGGCTGTGCAGGAGGCAGCGGGTGCTCCATGGGCCCCACCTGCCTCCTTTCAGGCTCCAGCTGGGGCTGTTAGCTTCAGAAACATCTCACTGAAAAGGAGCCCAACACCCGGGTTCCCCAGAAATACTTAAGGACAGGAATTGGAGTCCAGAGGACGCGAAATGAAATGTGGACCAGACTTTTACCACTTCCTGCAAATCTCACTCACCCCTCTTCCACTGTGGGCGGGACCGCAGGTTGGTGCAACCGCTCTGGAAACAGTGTGGAGGCCCCTCAGGAAGTTACAAATAGAGCCGCCCTGCGACCAGCAGGTGAACGGCCTGGAGCTCACTCCGAAGATACAGATGCAGTGAGACTCGGGACACCTGCACCACAATGTCCACAGCAGCCGGGTCCAGAGTAGCCAGACTGTGGGAGGAGCCTCAGTGCCCTCGGGCAGATGATGGATAAAGAGGATGGGAGATAGATGATGGTCATAGAGAGAGGAATGGTACTCAGCTATCAAAGAGAAGGAAATCTTGCCATTTGCAATGATGTGGATAGAACTAAAGGGATCATGTTAAGTGAAGTAAGTCAGTCGGGAAAGAGAATGACCGTGTGGTGTCATTCATAGATGGAATTATAGAAGCAAAGCAGATGAACTACTGTGAAGGGAAAGAAAAAAAATAAGATGAAAACAGATGCAGGAAATACAGTGTATTAACGATAGGAAAGGAACTGAGGGTCCCTGGAGGGGGGGGGATAACAGGGGACCGGCATGAAGGAGGGCACATGATGTCACGGGCACTGCTGTTATCTCCAACTGGTGAATCCCTGAATTCTTCCTCTGAAAGTATAATACACTATACGTTAATTAATTGGGTTTAAATTAAATTAAGTTAAAAAAAATCAGTTGTATCATAGCACATTTCCTTCTGGAATCCTTGTTTGCTCATTCAGCTTATGCCGGGACCACCCCCCCGTGGGTCTGGTTTCTCTAAGTAGGCTCCACGCCTCGTCCATGTTCCAGCCCAGGGCTAGAACTCAAGACCCCTGAGATCAGGACCAGAGGTGAGGTCAGGAGTCGGATGCTTAACCGATGGAGCCAGCCGGGGGCCCGAGAACCACACTGCTTTATCCTGTGTCTCTGTGTTATCATTTGAAATAGGAAAGTGCTGGGTCCCACTCTGTCATACTTCTCCAATACTGATTTGCTGTTCGGGGCATTTGTTGAGGGGGATGGAGGTTATGGGGTTTTTTTTCCTATTTCAAGTTCTGCCACCATGATTTTGATAGGAATGACATTGAAACTGAGGGTGGCTTCAGGAACTGTGGACATTTTCACAAGATGAGAGTCCTACCCTACAAGACCAGGACGGCCTCCCAGAGCATGGTTTGGATCAGGGCACAAGTCTTGTGCTCCTTTGGTTCAGTCTCATTATTTATTCTCCTTGATGCTCCTGAGAAGGGAGTCACGTCCTTCATTTCCTTCCTGAGTGCTCATTGTCGGGACACAGCAAGGCTACTCTGCTCTGTAGGGTCAGTTTGTGTCCCATGACTTTACTGAACTCACTCCTTAGTTCTAACACGTTTTGGTGGAGGCTCTAGGGTTTCCTGTTTCTAGTACATGTCTTCAGCATATAGGGACAGTGTGATGTCCCCCTTACAGGTGTGGAACCTTTGCTGTTTACAGCTTAATGTCCTAGAAAGCCAGACAATTGAATCAAAACTGAGCCCAGGCCAAGGGCAGGAAGCCATTATTAGAATGAGAACAGAGCTAAATGCCCTTGAAGGCCCCATATCAAAATGTAAACAGACCTTGAGGAATTGCTCCAGCCCTTCTGGAGGTCCCCGAGTCCAGCCCTTAAAACTAAGCTAAAACCCTCCTCGGGGACCAAGTCCCTGCTCCGAAGTGTTGGGTATACTTCGACACAAGATCCAGCTTGTAAATAATCCCACGTGTGTTTGCATCGGAATCAGCTTCTCGGTGGTTTCTCAGATTCGCAATCTTGGGCACAACAGTCTGAGATAAAAAAACAAAACCAAAAGGAGCTCGGATGCGGGCAGAGTGAAAGCAGGGTTCTGAGAGAAGCGGCGGAGACCCGGGGGCTTGGGGAATCTTCTGTGGAGGACATGCAGACTGGGGGGTGGAATGCTCAGCCCCAGAGCCAGAGGACACAGCCTCCCCACCCGCATCCCGCCCATTAGCGACAAGTCTCAGGGAGCAGCACAGCACTGCCTGCTGGAGGCCAGAAGGGCTGACACCCAACCCGCCTCTGACCCAGCAGTCAGATGTGCACCTGACATCACCGCCATGGCCAATCCTCAGACCCCGCACAGACCACTCCCTGCCACCAAGGTGTCGGACCATAGAGTCTGCAGAGATTCAGCTCTGCTTGGAAAGTAGGGTCTAGCTTCCTTTGTACTTTGTGCTTTATTTTCATTTAGTTTCTTTGATTCTATTTTATAAATTGCCTTATTTTAATTTTTATGTATGTACCTTATATATTTCTTATTTTTAGTTTCATGGTACTTTAATTGTGTTTCTGATTTTGGGATTTAGAATCTTTTAACAACCAGGCCAAGGGAGGAGCAAGATGGCGGAAGAGTAGGGTCTCCAAATCACCTGTCTCCACCAAACTACCTAGAAAACCTTCAAATTATCCTGAAAATCTATGAATTCGGCCTGAGAGTTAAAGAGAGACCAGCTGGAATGCTACAGTGAGAAGAGTTCACGCTTCTATCAAGGTAGGAAGACGGGGGAAAAAGAAATAAAGGAACAAAAGGCCTCCAAGGGGGAGGGGCCCCGCGAGGAGCCGGGCTGAGGCCGGGGCGAGTGTCCCCAGGACAGGAGAGCCCCGTCCCGGAGACGCAGGAGCTGCACCGACCTTCCCGGGGGAAAGGGGCTCGCAGGGAGTTGGAGCAGGACCCAGGAGGGCGGGGATGCCCTCGGGCTCCCGGGGACAGTAACAGCAACTGCGCACCCAGGAGAGTGCGCCGAGCTCCCTAAGGGCTGCAGCGCGCACGGCGGGACCCGGCGGGACCCGGAGCAGCTGAAGGGGCTCGGGCGGCGGCTCCGCGGAGGGGGCTGCGCGGCCCCGGGAGCAGCTCGGAGGGGCTCGGGCAGAGGAAGAGGCTCCGTGCGGAGGGGGCTGCGCGGTTCCAGGAGCAGCTTGGAGGGGCTCGGGCGGCAGCTCCGCGGAGGGGGCTGCGTGGCCCGGGAGCGCAAATCCAGCAGCGCAGGCGCCGGGACACAGCCCAGGATCCCGCCTCCCCCGGGACAGGCAGAGGCCGGGAGGGCCCAGGACAGCGAGGACGCTCCTGCCCCGAGCTGAGCAGATCAGCGGCCCCATCCCGGAGCATCCAGGCCCTGCAGACTGAGTTCCTGCCGGAGCTGAATCCAGGTTTCCAGAGCTGCCCCGCCACTGGGGCTGTTCCTCCTGCGGCCTCACGGGGTAAACAACCCCCACTGAGCCCTGCACCAGGCAGGGGCACAGCAGCTCCCCCAACTGCTAACACCTGAAAATCAGCACAACAGGCCCCTCCCCCAGAACACCAGCTAGACGGACAACTTCCAGGAGAAGCCAAGGGACTTAAAGTACACAGAATCAGAAGATACTCCCCGGTGGTTCTTTTTTTGTTTGTTTGTTTTTGTTTTTGTTTTTGTTTTGTTTTGCTTTTTGATTTGTTTCCTTCCCCCACCCCCTTTTTTTCTCCTTTCTTTTTCTTTCTCTTTTTCTTCTTTTTTTTTTCTTTTTTTTTTCTTTTTCTTCCCTTTTTTTTTCTCTTTCTCTTTTCTTTCCTTCTTTCTCTCCTCTCTTTTTCTCTTTTTCCCAATACAACTTGCTTTTGGCCACTCTGCACTGAGCAAAATGACTAGAAGGAAAACCTCACCTCAAAAGAAAGAATCAGAAACAGTCCTCTCTCCCACAGAGTTACAAAATCTGGATTACAATTCAATGTCACAAAGCCAATTCAGAAGCACTATTATACAGCTACTGGTGGCTCTAGAAAAAAGTATAAAGGACTCAAGAGACTTCATGACTGCAGAATTTAGAGCTAATCAGGCAGAAATTAAAAATCAATTGAATGAGATGCAATCCAAACTAGAAGTCCTAACGACGAGGGTTAACGAGGTGGAAGAACGAGTGAGTGACCTAGAAGACAAGTTGATAGCAAAGAGGGAAACTGAGGAAAAAAGAGACAAACAATTAAAAGACCATGAAGATAGATTAAGGGAAATAAACGACAGCCTGAGGAAGAAAAACCTACGTTTAATTGGGGTTCCCGAGGGCGCCGAAAGGGACAGAGGGCCAGAATATGTATTTGAACAAACTCTAGCTGAAAACTTTCCTAATCTGGGAAGGGAAACAGGCATTCAGATCCAGGAAATAGAGAGATCCCCCCCTAAAATCAATAAAAACCGTTCAACACCTCGACATTTAATTGTGAAGCTTGCAAATTCCAAAGATAAAGAGAAGATCCTTAAAGCAGCAAGAGACAAGAAATCCCTGACTTTTATGGGGAGGAGTATTAGGGTAACAGCAGACCTCTCCACAGAGACCTGGCAGGCCAGAAAGGGCTGGCAGGATATATTCAGGGTCCTCAATGAGAAGAACATGCAACCAAGAATACTTTATCCAGCAAGGCTCTCATTCAAAATGGAAGGAGAGATAAAGAGCTTCCAAGACAGGCAGGAACTGAAAGAATATGTGACCTCCAAACCAGCTCTGCAAGAAATTTTAAGGGGGCCTCTTAAAATTCCCCTTTAAGAAGAAGTTCAGTGGAACAGTCCACAAAAACAAAGACTGAATAGATATCATGATGACACTAAACTCATATCTCTCAATAGTAACTCTGAATGTGAACGGGCTTAATGACCCCATCAAAAGGCGCAGGGTTTCAGACTGGATAAAAAAGCAGGACCCATCTATTTGCTGTCTACAAGAGACTCATTTTAGACAGAAGGACACCTACAGCCTGAAAATAAAAGGTTGGAGAACCATTTACCATTCGAATGGTCCTCAAAAGAAAGCAGGGGTAGCCATCCTTATATCAGATAAACTAAAATTTACCCCAAAGACTGTAGTGAGAGATGAAGAGGGACACTATATCATACTTAAAGGATCTATTCAACAAGAGGACTTAACAATCCTCAATATATATGCTCCGAATGTGGGAGCTGCCAAATATATACATCAATTATTAACCAAAGTGAAGAAATACTTAGATAATAATACACTTATACTTGGTGACTTCAATCTAGCTCTTTCTATACTCGATAGGTCTTCTAAGCAAAACATCTCCAAAGAAACGAGAGCTTTAAATGATACACTGGACCAGATGGATTTCACAGATATCTACAGAACGTTACATCCAAACTCAACTGAATACACATTCTTCTCAAGCGCACATGGAACTTTCTCCAGAATAGACCACATATTGGGTCACAAATCGGGTCTGAACCGATACCAAAAGATTGGGATTGTCCCCTGCATATTCTCGGACCATAATGCCTTGAAATTAGAACTAAATCACAACAAGAAGTTTGGAAGGACCTCAAACACATGGAGGTTAAGGACCATCCTGCTAAAAGATAAAAGGGTCAACCAGGAAATTAAGGAAGAATTAAAAAGATTCATGGAAACTAATGAGAATGAAGATACAACCGTTCAAAATCTTTGGGATGCAGCAAAAGCAGTCCTAAGGGGGAAATACATCGCAATACAAGCATCCATTCAAAAACTGGAAAGAACTCAAATACAAAAGCTAACCTTACACATAAAGGAGCTAGAGAAAAAACAGCAAATAGATCCTACACCCAAGAGAAGAAGGGAGCTAATAAAGATTCGAGCAGAACTCAACGAAATCGAGACCAGAAGAACTGTGGAACAGATCAACAAAACCAGGAGTTGGTTCTTTGAAAGAATTAATAAGATAGATAAACCATTAGCCAGCCTTATTAAAAAGAAGAGAGAGAAGACTCAAATTAATAAAATCATGAATGAGAAAGGAGAGATCACTACCAACACCAAGGAAATACAAACGATTTTAAAAACATATTATGAACAGCTATACGCCAATAAATTAGGCAATCTAGAAGAAATGGACGCATTCCTGGAAAGCCACAAACTACCAAAACTGGAACAGGAAGCAATAGAAAACCTGAACAGGCCAATAACCAGGGAGGAAATTGAAGCAGTCATCAAAAACCTCCCAAGACACAAGAGTCCAGGGCCAGATGGCTTCCCAGGAGAATTTTATCAAACGTTTAAAGAAGAAATCATACCTATTCTCCTAAAGCTGTTTGGAAAGATAGAAAGAGATGGAGTACTTCCAAATTCGTTCTATGAGGCCAGCATCACCTTAATTCCAAAGCCAGACAAAGACCCCGCCAAAAAGGAGAATTACAGACCAATATCCCTGATGAACATGGATGCAAAAATTCTCAACAAGATACTGGCCAATAGGATCCAACAGTACATTAAGAAAATTATTCACCATGACCAAGTAGGATTTATCCCTGGGACACAAGGCTGGTTCAACACCCGTAAAACAATCAATGTGATTCATCATATCAGCAAGAGAAAAACCAAGAACCATATGATCCTCTCATTGGATGCAGAGAAAGCATTTGACAAAATACAGCATGCATTCCTGATCAAAACTCTTCAGAGTGTAGGGATAGAGGGAACATTCCTCGACATCTTAAAAGCCATCTATGAAAAGCCCACAGCAAATATCATTCTCAATGGGGAAGCACTGGGAGCCTTTCCCCTAAGATCAGGAACAAGACAGGGATGTCCACTCTCACCACTGCTGTTCAACATAGTACTAGAAGTCCTAGCCTCAGCAATCAGACAACAAAAAGACATTAAAGGCATCAAATTGGCAAAGAAGGAGTCAAACTCTCCTTCTTCGCCGATGACATGATACTCTACATAGAAAACCCAAAAGTCTCCACCCCAAGATTGCTAGAACTCATACAGCAATTCGGTAGCGTGGCAGGATACAAAATCAATGCCCGGAAGTCAGTGGCATTTCTATACACTAACAATGAGACTGAAGAAAGAGAAATTAAGGAGTCAATCCCATTTACAATTGCACCCAAAAGCATAAGATACCTAGGAATAAACCTCACCAAAGATGTAAAGGATCTATACCCTCAAAACTATAGAACACTTCTGAAAGAAATTGAGGAAGACACAAAGAGATGGAAAAATATTCCATGCTCATGGATTGGCAGAATTAATATTGTGAAAATGTCAATGTTACCCAGGGCAATATACACGTTTAATGCAATCCCTATCAAAATACCATGGACTTTCTTCAGAGAGTTAGAACAAATTATTTTAAGATTTGTGTGGAATCAGAAAAGACCCCGAATAGCCAGGGGAATTTTAAAAAAGAAAACCATATCTGGGGGCATCACAATGCCAGATTTCAGCTTGTACTACAAAGCTGTGGTCATCAAGACAGTGTGGTACTGGCACAAAAACAGACACATAGATCAGTGGAACAGAATAGAGAATCCAGAAGTGGACCCTGAACTTTATGGGCAACTAATATTCGATAAAGGAGGAAAGACTATCCATTGGAAGAAAGACAGTCTCTTCAATAAATGGTGCTGGGAAAATTGGACATCCACATGCAGAAGAATGAAACTAGACCACTCTCTTTCACCATACACAAAGATAAACTCAAAATGGATGAAAGATCTAAATGTGAGACAAGATTCCATCAAAATCCTAGAGAAGAACACAGGCAACACCCTTTTTGAACTCGGCCATAGTAACTTCTTGCAAGATACATCCACGAAGGCAAAAGAAACAAAAGCAAAAATGAACTATTGGGACTTCATCAAGATAAGAAGCTTTTGCACAGCAAAGGATACAGTCAACAAAACTCAAAGACAACCTACAGAATGGGAGAAGATATTTGCAAATGACATATCAGATAAAGGGCTAGTTTCCAAGATCTATAAAGAACTTATTAAACTCAACACCAAAGAAACAAACAATCCAATCATGAAATGGGCAAAAGACATGAACAGAAACCTCACAGAGGAAGACATAGACATGGCCAAAATGCATATGAGAAAATGCTCTGCATCACTTGCCATCAGGGAAATACAAATCAAAACTACAATGAGATACCACCTCACACCAGTGAGAATGGGGAAAATTAACAAGGCAGGAAACAACAAATGTTGGAGAGGATGCGGAGAAAAGGGAACCCTCTTACACTGTTGGTGGGAATGTGAACTGGTGCAGCCACTCTGGAAAACTGTGTGGAGGTTCCTCAAACAGTTAAAAATATACCTGCCCTACGACCCAGCAATTGCACTGTTGGGGATTTACCCCAAAGATACAAATGCAATGAAACGCCAGGACACCTGCACCCCGATGTTTCTAGCAGCAATGGCCACGATAGCCAAACTGTGGAAGGAGCCTCGGTGTCCAACGAAAGATGAATGGATAAAGAAGATGTGGTTTATGTATACAATGGAATATTACTCAGCTATTAGAAATGACAAATACCCACCATTTGCTTCAACGTGGATGGAACTGGAGGGTATTATGCTGAGTGAAGTAAGTCAGTCGGAGAAGGACAAACATTATATGTTCTCATTCATTTGGGGAATATAAATAATAGTGAAAGGGAAAATAAGGGAAGGGAGAAGAAATGTGTGGGAAATATCAGAAAGAGAGACAGAACGTAAAGACTGCTAACTCTGGGAAACAAACTAGGGGTGGTAGAAGGGGAGGAGGGCGGGGGGTGGGAGTGAATGGGTGACGGGCACTGGGTGTTATTCTGTATGTTGGTAAATTGAACACCAATAAAAAATAAATTAAAAAAAAAAAAAAAAAACAACCAGGCCAAAATAATCTGGTGGGTTTTCTTTGGGGAGGGCAGTTGTTATTGTTTTTCTTGGTTTTTCTTTTTCTTCCTTCTTCCTTCTTTCTATTTCTGGAAAAAATAATGAGATGGAGAAATTCACCTCCATAGAAAAACATGAGGTAGTACTCAAAATGCTATAACTGAGATGCCGTCCCAAGAAGAAGCCTTAAAAACAAGGAAGGTTATGGACCACAAAGGAAGACTTCGGAACTCAGCCACTTATTAAAACAATAACATTCATATCATGGGAGACTCAGAAGATGAAGAGAGAGAAAAGGTGGGCCTTGCTCAGCCAATAGAAATAACAAATACCTACCATTTCCTTCAATGTGGATGGAACTGGAGGGTATTATCCTGAGTGAAGTAAGTCAATCAGAGAAGGACAAATATTGTATGTTCTCATTCACTTGGGGAATATAGATAATAGTGAAAGGGAATATAAGGGAAGGGAGAAGAAATGTGTGGGAAATATCAGAAAGGGAGACAGAATATAAAGACTCCTAACTCTGGGAAATGAACTAGGGGTGATGTAAGGTGAGGAGGGCGGGGGTGGGGGTGAATGTGTGACGGGCACTGAGGGGGGCACTTGACGCGATGAGCACTGGGTGTTATTCTGTATATTGGCAAATTGAACACCAATAAAAAAGTAAATTTATTATTAAGAAAAAGAAAAAAGAAAGAAAGAAAGAAAGAAAGAAAGAAAGAAAGAAAGAAAGAAAGAAAGAGAAAGAAAGAAAGAAAGAAAGAAAGAAAGAAAGAAAGAAAGAAAGAGTGGCACCTGGGTGTCCTAGTCTGTTAAGCTTCTGCCTTAGGGTCAGATCATGATCCAGGTCCCAAGGAAGGCTCCCTGTTCAGCAGGGAACCTGCTTCTCCCTCTCCCTCTGCCCCTCTAGCACATGTTTTTCACTCCTCTCTCTCTCAAATAAATAAATAGAATCTTTGAAAAAGAAACAAACAAACCCAGAGGGATGAGAAATCTCCCATGTAGAAGATTTTCAAACAATTTGTGCAGACATTCCACACTCAAGTTCATGAGCATAGCTTCCCACTCTTATGTGTGGAATACACATAGTAACTTCCTTCTACAAAATATATTATGAAAAACTTAATAATGATAATATAATAATAATAATATTAATAACAATAAAGAATCACTTTACTACAGAGAAACCTGACTAACACTACCTCAGCAAGATGATCAGATCGATACCAAGAATGATAAATCATGTTGATAGTATCTATCCTTCATATGATATAATAAAAATGGCAGTATATCCCTGTATATAATCCACAAAAACAGTTCAATCATGAGATAAACAACAAACATGTCTCAACTGAGGGAAATTTTACAAAATACTCCACTTCTCAAAGTGTTCCAGTTCACCAACAAAAGGAAAGGCTGAAAGACTGTCACAATCCAGAGGAGACTAAAAGCACATGAGGACAAATGGAGTGTGATATAAGGGATGGTGACTTAGCAAAAACTAAGGAAATCTGAATAAAGTATGGTCTTTGGTTATTGCGAATATTTTAATATTGATTCACTAGCTAATATTTGTACCGTACTGATATAAGATATCAATAATTGGAGAAATTGAGTGCAAGTGCATGAGAATTCTCTGTACTATCTTCTCAATTTCCCTATAAAACTTTGTTTTCTTTCTAAGACATAAGATTTAATTTGAAAATTGACTTAAATGAATCAGGCTCCAGTGTGAAGACATTTTAAGAATCGTTGAATTAACTTTTGCCTTATTCTTAAGGAGTTCCTTCCATGGGAACATAGTAAGAATTTTATATCAGAAGGAAAGAAAAACACTTATGAACACGTATAATGCCTCTTCAACCTGAAAAGCAGGAAAGGATAATAAATAGCAAAAATCAGATAAAAATACTTCTATTATAATAGACACCATATTGCAAGTGCATTTAAAATTAGCAATGTATAACATTTATTTCCTTGACATTTGTCTTCCAAAGAGTTCACAGTGTTTCAGTGTCAGTTGAAACAGGGGAAGAATCTCAGGGAAGAATCCGTCACTTAATAATAGGACCATTGGTACTAATGTCTCAATTATTTCCAAATCCATAAAGATTCATTTCCTGATGAATGACTGAGCTGTGAAGAAATAGATGAGAAAGCCTCATCCCTCTGAATTACTTGTGTCAGAATATTTTAAACATAGTACTACGGATAGTAAATTATCCTTATTAACAGGAAATACGTCTCAGATTAGAATCTGAGCAATCAGATGGGCAGAGAAAAAATGCTTTAACTCGCTCCTGCACTTTTAAAGACAAAGGAGAACTTTTCTGTGTACAAAGTCAGTTGTCAAGATAGCCTTAGGGAATAAGAGTCTGCAGCATGGAATCCTGCAGCACTGCCGGGATGCCCGCGCCCCAGGTCTTCCTGATCCCAAATCCCTGGGCCTGTCGCCGAACACAGGCTGCAAGGCTGAGGTCATTTGCAATTTCTCTCCTAGGAGCTCCAGGGAGGGGGGCTTGAGCTAGATAGGACAGGACGGGATGCCTGGAGGCCGAGAACATTACGGCCATTCTACTTTAAGTTCAGTATTAGCACAGGCCCAGCAATCCCAGGCTCCTGTGAAGAAGAGCTGAAATTTACATTACTTCAGTTACTGGAATAAAACAAAAGTTGACAGCTTAATGTCTTAGAAAGCCCCACAATAGAATAAAAACTGAGCCTAAGCCAAGGGCTGGAAGCCCCAATTAGAATGAGAAGAGAGCTCAATGCCCTTGAAGGACCCATATCAAAATGTAAACAGAACTTGAGGAATTGCTCCAGCCCTTCTGGAGGTCCCCAAGACCAGCCCTTAAAACTAAGCTAAAACCCTCCTCGGGGTCCAAGTCCCTGGTCCACTGTGTGGGGTATACCTGGACCCTTGCTTGAGTTTGTAAAACAACCCACGTGTGTTTGCATAAGTGTCGGCTCCTTAGTGGTTTCTCGGATTCGCAATCTTGGACACAACACCCGCATGAACCCTCCCCACCTGGACTGACCTCCTGTCCCCTCCCACCCAGGCTGACCCTCAGTCACCTCCCCACCCACCACAGCTGGGCACAGGCCCTCACACAGTTCCATGGGCACGGTGGACACTCCCCCCGTCCCTGGCCTCCCAGGGGATGGAAGGAGGTTTCGGCAGGACACACTCCCATGGTGGCCCCAGGGCTCCCTGCCCAGGAGAGCACCTGGTGACAGGTCGGGGTCTGTGTCCCTGATGCCAGCTCCTCCTCCCAGGTTTTCTCGCAGGAAATGAAAGAGGAGGACCTGGTCTCCTCCAGGGACATCATGCAGGTGGACCTGGACGTCAACAGGACGTTCAGCAGTCACATCATATTTTGGGACTACTACGGGGTAGGGTGAGGTTGAGGGGCCAGGGGGGATCAGGACCCAGTGGAGGACCAGGGGATTCTGGGTAGGGAAAACGGGGCTTCTGAGTCAGGGGGCAGAACAGAAGCCAACAACACACCGCTCCATGGTAAGGTGTTGGGGATGACCTCTGTGCCCCCACCCCCAGGGCCTCGGACATGAGGAGGCCACTAGGATGGGGTCTCCAGGGCTTGCCATGGGAGCTGAACCCCAAAGGGGAGAGGGACAGTCCTCTGAGTAGCAGGGGATGGGGTGGGGGACGTTGGGGGCAGGAACTGGACCTGGGTGCCAGGCGGCATGGCCACGGCTGGAGCAGGACACACATCGATCCCATGAGGGTCGGACGGGTCAGAGTGACACCCACTCTCGGTGATTTATATATTTCTAAGTTCTATGCATTTAATTTGAGACATTTTACAATTTGAAAACACACATAGTATGATGAACCCCAGATAATGCCCCTGGTCCAGCCAGGGTCCTGCACTGACCACACCCCGCCCCAGGGACAGGTGTCACAGCAAACCCCAGACTGGAGTTGCCTTTAAGTGTAGACGTCTCCTTGTGCATCTTAGAGGAAGGGGATGCCCTGTGTCCGCAGGCCCCCCACGACATCTCCCTCATCCCCCACTGCCACTCCATCCACCTACATCATCTACCTCAATGGGATCCCACCTACACCGTCCCCCTCAAACCCACACAGCCCCACATAATCCCCACCCACTCTATACCACAACACCATCCCCCCCTACACCATCCCCCACACTCCACCACTATCATACCCCTGCCCCCACACCATCCACTCACACACCATCAGCCCCCAGCAAGGACCCGGTGCAGGTGCACCCTGTGGGACATGCTCAGCCTCCCCGGGGATCTCTCAATATCCTGCTCCCATCAGAAGCCTGGGGGTCCCATAGAGTACCTAGGGGTTGCAGGGAGGAGTGAAGACAAGGAGCCCCCGACAGGGTGTGTGCAGGTGAGTGGTGCATAGGATGCACTGTCCCTCCTGGAGGGAGGCACACCCTTCACAGGACACCAGCCCATAACCCAGGGGGATCTGGGCTGGCCTGGCCCCAGGGTCTGTGAAGGTGGGGGTGATTTGCGACCCCGCCCCAGGCCCAACAAAAAGACTAATGGGATCCAGACCCCCATGGCCCTGTCCAGCCCTGGATTCTGGCCCTACACTGAGCGAGTCTTCTCACAGCTGGATGTGGCCTCCTGAGCCCTGGGGGTACCCCACAGATCCAGGTCGCTGACTTAGGGCAGCCCTGGGAATCCCAGGACACCCAAGGTTGGGGAGAGCAGAGGTAGGCCAGTGGACCCTACCGCACCCACACCAGGAGGCAAGCTCCTCCAGGTGCTGGGGCCACAGGGGCCCCACGACTGGGCTCCAACTGCCCTGCGGGGACCCAGCGCAGGAACCCATGAGCTGCAAGTCACGGTCAGCTCTGCTGTCCTCACAACCGTCTCTCATTCTGAAACCTCAGGACACCCGCCCCCACCCGGAGTCCACACATGCTCCCCGGTGGGGGACTCCAGCACTTGCCCCCCCACCCATGTGATTCTTGCCCTCCCCTAAAGGACAGAATGGTCTCCCTTTCCAGGGGAAGGCATGCACCCTTGGCTCTGAGCCCGTTTGCTGTAGAATGTCAATAAAGTATTGTGGTGTGAAAATGCACAGCCAGCCCATTTCTGTGTCTCCCAGAACTCTGTGTACGGGGCGTGGAGAGACCCACAGAGAGGACGAGGGGGCACCACCCAGGCCCCAACAGCCCCTGCATGGGCACTGCTAGGCACAGCTGACGTCCCCATGTGCCTTCCAGGGGCGGCCAGATGCCAGCGTCAGGACCCCACACACTATACTGGGACTCAGCCTGTGCCCCATGGGCCAGGAGGGCCTGGGACAGAGTGACAGCCAGGGAGCCTCAGGTCACCAGGGTCTGTGAAAAGCGACCTGGGAGGTCTGTGCTCCCTCTGTCCAGGGGGCCAAGGCTGGCCCAATTCCGGGGCAGGTACTCCCCTCCCTTCATCCCCATGCCAGTGTGCCTGGGGCACTGAAGGCCTGTGAGGTGCTCAGAGTGGCCGTGGAAGGGATATCAGGACAGCAGGCCCTTGTGTTGTGCCCAAGACTGCGAATCTGAGAAACCACCAATGAGCTGACACCGATGCAAACTCCCGAGGGTTTCTCTACAAGCTGTAGCTTGGGTCCAAGTGCACCCGACACAGGGGAGCAGGGACTTGGACCCTGAGACTAAGAGGCATAGCAGCTTTATAGGGGCAGTGGACCGTGGGATATGCAGAAATTTGCACACTCATGTTCATCCACACGCAAGTGGCTGATTGAATTACACCTTACCCTATAGTATCCACTTGAGCTGGCCTATTACTTTGGTCAGAATTGGCTCACAGTTTTGGGGGGCACAAAGCAGGGTTACATTGTTATGAGCCGATTTCCGATTAGGGTGTGCCCAGCGGTTTGACTCGGGTGGGGCAGCGCCTTAAGCCATAAGCAGGTCATGTGGGGGTCATAGGGGAGGTGGCGGGTGTAGCACAAAATGGAATCAGTCCTGCGCTGCTTGTCCAGGGGTAGGGGATTTTTATTAAATTTCCTGTGTCCCAACTTGCAGCTCACCCACCTGGGCAATGCTCACCAGGTGGACTCAGCATGCACACCTTGTGGTGCTGGATCTCTCACACGAGCGTGTGGAGGGCACCCTTCTTGCCCTAGTGAGTAGGGGCTGGGTGAGCATGGGGTTCGGCCTGAAAGCCAGGCAGCACAGGGGACCAAAGAACCCCAGCCCCATCCCCACCTTGACCTCCACACACAGGCAGCCCCAGGGCTCCCCGCCACTGGTACCCGACTCCTCAGGAGCTCTCCCCAGGGTTGCCCTGAGGTCTGACTCCCTGCTGGAGAGGCATCGGCGAGAATGGAAGCAGCCGGCGCTCGGCGAGACCCACTGTCGGACATGGTAATTTGGCCGAGCCAACCTTCCACCTCAGCTGAACATCCAGCTGAAATTCACAGCAGGAGCGAGCCCCGGATCAGCCAGGAAAGCCCAGCTAGCCACCCAGCGCCAGCACAAGAAATGATGTTCTACCAACCATTTTGGTGTTTGGGCTACCCAGCCAGAGGATCCGATAGCTACATGTGATAGATTCATATGATAGACACACACACACCCCCAACGAACAAAAGTCAGAATCACCCCAATGCTAACAGCATCTGGATGGTTACATACATGACGCCGTGGTCCCCAATAGGATACATGGAAGACGCTATAAACCACGACTGCAGAGGTGCTGGAGGCACGGAGATGTGCCTGCTGGGTTCCAAAAAGGAGCACAGAGGGGCAGGAAGCATCCTACGGAGGGGGGGGGGCCTTAGGAAAGGACACCAGGTCCCTGTGAAGGCTAAGGATGATGAAATCTGTCCTCCTTCCTTTCAGCTTCTGGTTTTCCTCCTAAATGCCATTTTCGTCAGTCATACGAGCAATAATTTATTTTATGTTTTTAAATTTCTTTTTATTGGAGTCCAATTTGTATGAATTCTTTCTTCAGGAAGTGTGTCATTCAGGAGGGAAGGAGAGAAAGATTTTCCCTGACAGGCAAAGTATAAAGGAGTTCATGACCACTAAACCAGTCCAGTAAGGAATTTTAAGAGGGACTCTTCTAGTGGGGAAAAAAAAGATACCAAAAGCAACAAAGACTAGAAAGGACCAGAGAACGTCACCAGAAACACCAACTCTACCACTAACAAGGCACAAGTTCATATCTTTGAATAAGCACTCTGAATACTGATACTAAATGCTCCAATCAAAAGATATAGGGTATCAGAGTGGCTTAAAAAACAGTATCCAGGATGCCTGGGTGGCTCAGGGGTTGAGCCTCTGCCTTTGACTCAGGGTGTGATCCTGGAGTCTGGGATCGAGTCCCATATTGTGCTCCTGGTGGGGAGCATGCTTCTCTCTCTGCCTAATTTTCTGCCTCTCTCTCTCTCTCTCTCTACTCTCTCATGTTCTCAAAAATAAAATTGTTATTAAAAAAACAAGATCCATCAGTATGCTGCCTACTAGATGCTCACATTAGACCTATAGACACCAGCAGTTTGAAAGTCAGGGGATGGAAAATCATCTATCACGCTAATGGTTATGAAAAGAAAGCTGGAGGACCAATACTTATATTAGACAAACTAGATTTGAAACCAAACACTGGGGGACACCTGGTGACTCAGTAGTTGAGCATCTGCCTTCAGCTCAGGGGGTGATCCTGGGATCCCAGGATCGAGTCCCACATCAGCCTCCCTTTGGGAAGCCTGTCTCTCCCTCTGCCTATGTTTCTGCCTCTGCTCCTCTGTGTATCTCTCATGAATAAATAAATAAAATACTTAAATCTAAAACAGAAAGAAAAAATACTGTAAGAAGAGATGAAGGAGGGCATTATTTCATAATTAAAAAGACTCTCAATCAGGATCAAACAACTAAATATTTATGCTGCCAACATGTCAGTACCTAAATATGGAACCCAATTACCAATAAAAGTACAGAAACTCACTGATAATGATACAATGACAGGGGATTTTAACACCTACCCAGTAATGGCAATGGACTGATCGTCTATGCAGAAAATATACAGGGGAACAATAGCCTAGACACACTGGACCACAGGGACTCAACAGATATAGTCTGAACATTTCTTCCTAAAGCAGAATACACATTCCTTTCAAGTGCACATGGGACATTCTCCAGAACAGATCATATCATGGGCCACAAATCAGCCCTCAACAGGTATAACAGGTACAAGAAGGTTGATATCACACCCTGTACCTTTTCAGACCACGACACTATGAAACTCGAAGTCAACAGTAAGAAAAAATTTGGACAGACCAAAAATATGTGGAGATTATGAACATCCTACTAGAGAATGAATGGAGCAACCAGGAAATTAAAGAGGAAATTTAAAACAAATGGAAATGAAAACATGTTTCTCCAAACCTCTGGGATGTAGAAAAGGCAGTCCTATGAGGGAAGTACATAGCAATACAGGCCTACCTCAAGAAACAAGAAGTCTCCAATACACAACCTAACCCTACACCTAAAGGAGCTGGAAAAGGAATAGCAAACAAAGCCTATAGCCTACAGAAGAAGGGAAAAAATAAAGATGAGAGCAGAAATAAACAATACAGAAATAAAAAAACATTAGAATGGAATAATGAAACTAAGAGCTATTTCTTCAAAATAATTAATAAAATGGATCAAAACCTATCCAGCCTTAGGAATGAGAAAAGTGAAAACACCTAAATAAATAAAATCACAAAAGAGAGAAGAGTGATCACAATCAACACCAGAAAAATAAGACAATTATAAGGGAATACTATGAAAGATTATATGCTAACAAACTGGGAGACCGGGAAGAAATGGACAAATCCCTAGAAATGTGCACGAGCAAAACTGAAATAGGAAGAAATAGAAAATGTGAACAGACCCATAACTAGCAAAGGAATTGAATCAGCAAGGCAGTGGGTGCCTCAGTGGTTGAGCATGTGCTTTGGCTCAGGTCATGATCCCAGGATCCTGGTGGATCAAGTCCCACATCAGGCTCCCCGCATGGAGCCTCATTTTCCCTCTGCCTATACCTCTGCCTCTCTGTGTCCCTCATGAATACATAAATAAAATCTTTAAAAAAAGAAAAACATAAAAAGATGAGAAGACCCAAATAAAATCACGAATGAGAAAAGAGAAATAACAACCAACACTACAGAAATACAAACGATAATAAGATAATATGATGAAAAAGTATATGCCAGCAACCTAGAACCTGGAAGAAATAGAACAATTCCTAGAAATATATAACATAGCAAAAATGAAAAATGAAGAAATAAGAAACTTGAACAGACCGATAACCAGCAGAGAAATTGAATCAGCAATCAGGGATCTCTCAAAAGGAGATGCTTAGATCAATAGAACAGAATGGAAAGCCAAAACAAGATACAAACCTGTAACTCTATGATCCATTAATGGACAACAAGGCAGGAAGGAATATCCAATGGCACAAAGACAGTCTCTTCAAAAAACCCTAACCCTGACCCCAGGATAAGAACAAATGGTGTTGGGAAAACCAGGCAGCCACATGCAGAAGAATGAAACTGGACCACTGTCTTACACCATATATATAAAAAATAAATTCAAAATGGATGAAAGACCTAAATGTGAGACCTGAAACCATATACAAAGAAGAACAGATAGGCAGCAACGTCTTTGACGTTGGCCATTGGATCTTCTTTCTAGATATGCCTCTGAGTTGAGGGAAACAGAAGCAAAAATATTATTGGGACTTCATCAAATTCAAAAGCTTCTGCAAAGTGAAAGAAACAACCAACGCTAAAAGGCAACATACAAAATGAGAGGAGATATTTGTAAACAACACATCCAATAAACAGTATGCAAAATACGTAAAGCAAATATAAATCTCAGCATCCTAAACACAAATTATCCAACTGCAGATGGGCAGAAGAGATGAATGGACTTTGTCTCTGTCAAGACATCCAGATGGCAATCAGACACCGAAAGACACTCAGCGTCACCCATCATCAGGGAAATGCAAATGAAAACCAGAATAAGACGTCACCTGACAGCCGTCAGAATGGCTAAAATTAACAACAGAAGAAACAACAGGTGTTGTTGAGGCTATAGAGAAGAGGGAGCCCCCTTACACTCCTGGTGGGCATGCGAACAGGTGCAGCCACTGTGGAAAACACTGTGGGGGGTCCTCGAGACGTTAAAAATAGGGGATCCCTGGGTGGTGCAGCGGTTTGGCACCTGCCTTTGGCCCATGTCGCGATCCTGGTGACCCGGGATCGAAACCCACGTCGGACTCACAGTGCACGGAGCCTGCTTCTCCCTCTGCCTGTGTCTCTGCCTCTCTCTCTGTGACTATCATAAAAAAAATTAAAAAAAAGAAGTTAAAAATAGAGCTAACCTACGATTCCAAAATTCTAGAGCTAGGTATTTACCCTGAAGATACAAAAGTCGTTTAGTAGATTCCAAGTGGGACACGCAGCCCAGTGTTTCTAGCAGCGTTATCAACAACAGCCAAACTGTGGATACAGCCCAGATGTCCATCGACTGATGAATGGGCAGAGACGATGTGGTAAATATACCCACTGCGACATCACTCGGTCATCAGAAGCGATGAAATGAAACCATTTACAATGACGTGGGAGAAGTGGAAAGGACTTATGCTCAATGAACTCAGTCAGTCAGAGAAAGAAGATACCAAATACCATACAATTGCATTCACATGTGAATTTTAAGAAACCAAACAAATTGGCAAAGGGGCAGAGGGGGGGATGAGAGAAGCAAACAAAAAACACACTCTTAACCACAGAGAATCAACTAATAAATACCAGAGGAAGGTTAGGGGGATGGGGAATCAGGCGATGGGGATAGTGGAGGGCACCTGTGACCAGTACCAGGCGTTGTATCCAAGAGTTGAATCACTATGTGGTAAACCTGAAACTATATCATTCTGTGTATACAAAGAGGAATTCAAGTAAAACTTTAAAATAATAATAGGTAGTATTGATGAAACAGGTACGCACTAGAGAAAAAATCAGAAAGACAACTGAAAATCCAAATAAAGAGTCTTTAGAGCCATAAATCCCTTCCTTAGCTCAGCTCGGGAGAAGCCTGCCATGTCTATTCTCACCCCAGCAGAAGCCTGGATTTTGATTCTCTGGGGAGGCCACTGACTTGCTGGAGTCAGGCTATCTTTGAATCCAAAACCTAAACAGAGTGCATAAAACTAAATGGCCCAAGATGCTAGGAGTCCCAGTGCAGGCACATGCCAAGACCCAAACTCTAACCATACACAGACATAACCCTAAACCTACACTTAATCCTAATGTTATCCTAACCATTAAACGAGACCCATCACTAATCGAAAACCAAACACAAACCCCAAGGCCAAAACACATTCATTGAATCTTTCTGCCAACCCTCACCCTAACTCCTAAACGTAGGTTCACCTAAACTTAGGTTTCCTTAACCCTGACCCCTACCTTCAATCTAACCCAAACCCTAACCTCTAACCCTAACCTTAAAATAAGTTATTCAAATCCTATTCCTAACCTTAACCTGTACCCTAACCATAACCCTCTAATACTAATCCTATCTCATACCACAAACTGTACCCTAACCCGTACCCTAAAACCAACCCCTAACCCACTCCCTAACCCTATATCTTACCCTTTTCCAAAACCATACCCTGACCCTGACCTGACCCTAACCCTAACCCCTAACCAAACACTACCCTAACACTAGCCCTAACCCCATCCTAATCCTAACCCTCACTCTAACCCTAAACCTAGCCCTAACTTTAACTCTAACCCTTAACTCTAACCCCTAACTCTAACCCCTAACCATAACTCACACCCTAACCCCTAACCCTAACTGCAAACCTAAGCCCAACCCTAACTCTAACCATAACCCTAACCCCAACTCCTAACCTCCTGCCCTAATCCCTAGAGCCTAAACCCTAACCCTAACACTAAATCCTGTCCCTTACCCTAACCCCCATCCTAACTCTTAACACTGACCAATACCCTTATGCCTCACCTAACCTCAATTTGAAACCATAGCATAATCACTAACCCCTAACATCTAACCTAAGGCTAACCACCAACTTCCTCCCCTCCCCTAACCCTACCATTCATTCTGCCCTTTCACTTACCCTGTGGTTCTGAGGAGTCCTTTCTGATGTGGACGTGGCCCCCAAAGGCTCCTCTAGATTCCTCCAAGGGGTCCTGAGGAAGCCAGGCTCCTGTGAGTGCGGACGTGGCCCCACGTGTTCCTGAGGCATAGTCAGCAGGTCCTGAGGACACTGGGTCTCCTGTCACTGTTGACTATGCCTCACATCCTCTGGAAGCCTCACAGCAGGTCCTCAGGAGGCCGGGGGCTCCTGTCACCCTGGACATGACCCCACGTCCCCCAGAAAACTCACCGCGGGTCCTGAGGAGGCTGTGGGCTCCTGTCAGCATACACGCAGCCCCTTATGTCCCGAAGCCAAAGTGCAGGTCCTGAGGAAGACAGGGTACCTGTCAGCATTGACGTGGCCCCACATTTTCCTCAAGCCTCACCATAAGACCTGAGGAGGCTGGGGGCTCCTGTCAGCATGGATGTGGCCCCAAATCTTCCCAAAACTTCACAGTGGGTCCTGAGGAGGCTGGAGACTCCTGTCACTGTGGATGCGGCACCCATATTTTTCTTAACCTCACCACAGGCTCTGACAAGGCTGGGGTCTTCTGTCCACATGGACGCATCGACATATTTCCCCAAGTCTACACCAGGGGTCCTGAGGAAGTCAGCGTCCTGTTGTGTCCATGTGGCCCCAAGTCCTCCCAAAGCGTTGCCGAGGGTTCTTAGGAGGCCAGGGTTCCTGTAACCATGAATGCAGCCCCCAGCTTCCAGAAGCCTCAACTTATGTCCTGAGGGGCCCGGGGGCTCCTGCCAGAGTGAACGCATCGCCACATCTTACTGAAGCCTCCCCACAGGTCCTGAGGCAGCTCAGAGGCTCCTGTCAGCGTGGGTGGGGGCCCATATCTTCCTGAAGTTTCCCCGCGGGTCGTGAGGCTGCTCAGGGGCGCCTGTCAGCATGGATGCGGGCCCACAATTTCCTGAAACCTCCCCGCGGGTCCTGAGGTGCTCAGGGTTCCTGTCAGCATGAATGTGGGCCCACTTCTTCCTGAAGCCTCCCCGCGGGTCCTGAGGAGCCTGCAGCTCATCAGCATAGACGCGTTCCCATGTCTTCCACAGGCCTCCCCAGTACAGGCTGGCTCCTGTTAGTGCAGGCAGAGGAGGCCTACTGCACATGCGCGTGCCATGGGCGGGGCCTGGGCTCGGGCGCCCCCTGCGGGATGCTCAGGCGCTACAGGAGACTGTGCAGGAGGCAGCAGGTGCTCTAGGGGCCGCACCTGCCTCCTTTCAGGCTCCAGCTGGGGCCTGTTAGCTTTGGAAACATCTCACTGAGAAGGAGCCCAACACCCGGCTTCCCCAGAAATACTTAAGGACAAGGGATTGGAGCCCACAGGACGTGAAAGGAAATGTGGACCAGACTTTTACCACATCCTGCAAAACTCACTCAACCCTCTTCCACTGTGGGCGGGACCGTGGGTTGGTGCAGCCGCCCTGGAAACAGTGTGGAGGCCCCTCAGGAAGTTACAAATAGAGCCACCTTGCGACCAGCAGGTGAACGGCCTGGAGCTCACTCCGAAGATACAGATGCAAAGAGACTTGGGACACCTGCACCCCAATGTCCACAGCAGCCGGGTCCACAGTAGCCACACTGTGGGAGGAGCCTCGTTGCCCTCTGCCAGATGATGGATAAAGAGGATGGGAGATAAATAATGGTCATAGAGAGAGGAATGGAACTCAGCTATCAAAGAGAAGGAAATCTTGCCATTTGCAATGATGTGGATAGAACTAAAGGGATCATGTTAAGTGAAGTAAGTCACTCGGGAAAGAGAATGACCGTGTGGTTTCATTCATAGGTGGAATTAAAGAAGTAAGCAGATGAACAACTGTGAAGGGAAGTAAAAACAAAAAAGATGAAAACAGATACAGAAAATACAGATTCTTAATGATAGGAAACAAACTGAGGGTAGCTGGAGGGGGCGGATAACAGGGGACCGGCATGAAGGAGGTCATGTGATGTCACGAGCACAACTGTTATCTCCAACTGGTGAATCCCTGAATTCTTCCTCTGAAAGTATAATACACTATACGTTAATTAATTGGGTTTAAATTAAGTTAAAAAAATCAGTTGTATCAGAGCACATTTCCTTCTGGACTCTCTGTTTTGCTCATTCAGCTTATGCCGGGACCCCCCCCCCATGGGTCTGGCTTGTCTAAGTAGGCTCCACGCCTCGTCCATGGCCCAGCACAGGGCTAGAACTCACGACCCCTGAGATCAGGACCGGAGGTGAGGTCAGAAGTCAGATGCTTAACCGACGGAGCCAGCCGGGGCCCGAGAACCACACTGCTTTATCCTGTGTCTCTGTGACATCTTTTGAAATAGGAAAGTGCTGGGTCCCACTCTGTCATGCTTCTCCAATACTGATTTGCTGTCCGGGGTCATTTGTTGTGGGGGTTGGATGTTATGCAATTTTTTTTTCCTATTTCTAAGATCTGCCACCATGATTTTGATAGGAATGACATTGAAACTGAGGGTGGCTACAGGAACTGCGCACATTTTCACAAGATGAGGCTCCCACCCCACGAGCCCAGGCCGGCCTCCCAGAGCCTGGTATGGCTCAGTGCACAAGTCTTGTGCTCCTTTGGTTCAGTCTCATTATTTATTGTCCTTGATGCTCCTGAGAATGGCGTCATGTCCTTCTTTTCCTTCCTGAGTGCTCATTGTCAGGACACACCAAGGCTATTCTGATCTGTAGGGTCAGTTTGTGTCCCGTGACTTTACTGAACTCACTCCTTAGTTCTAACAGATTTTGGTGGAACGTATTGTTCAGTATGTTGGCAATCGCTGAATTGAACTCAGATACACGTCAGTACAGTCCTGACACTTCCACTTGCATTTCTCAAACCTCTGCCAGCACCTAACATAAGGAAGTTAGCAGCAACGACTACGGGCAGGCAGGATGCGGGAGGGTCCTGCCCTGAGCTCAGCTTTCAAAAGGAGGCATGCTTCGAAGCCAGCTTTCTACTAACTGCGTTCTGATGGCTATGAGAACGTGGCAGCATTGTAATTCAGGATGTTCCATGAACACCGCTTTACTGCACCTGGAGACACAACCTTGCAGCCTGCAGCTGGCCCCTTGCGTCCCATGAGCTTCTGACAACATGTCTAGTGAGGATGTTATAACCGTATCTGCAGGCAGTGTGGAACT
Organism: Canis aureus; assembly: GCF_053574225.1. Lineage (NCBI taxonomy): Eukaryota > Metazoa > Chordata > Mammalia > Carnivora > Canidae > Canis > Canis aureus. The sequence continues at coordinate 42,710,162 of NC_135643.1, forward strand.
GGGGAGGACCACGTTTGAGCTCATCTCTGAGAGGGAAGTTCCCCAGTTCCCTGTTTCTAGTACTGCGTCTTCAGCAAATAGGGACAGTGTGACGTCCCCCTTCCAGGTGTGGAACCTTTGCTGTTAACAGCTTAATGTCCTAGAAAGCTCCACAATTGAATCAAAACTGAGCCCAGGCCAAGGGCAGGAAGCCCCTATTAGAATGAGAACAGGGATCAATGCCCATGAAGGCCCCATATCAAAATGTAAACAGAATAGAGGAATTGCTCCAGCCCTTCTGGAGGTCCCCAGACCAGCCCTTAAAACTAAGCTAAAACCCACCTCGGGGTCCAAGTCCCTGCTCTGCTGTATTGGGTATACTTGGACACAAGATCAAGCTTGTAAATAATCCCTCGTGTGTTTGCATTGGAATCGGCTTCTTGGTGGTTTCTCATATTCGCAATCATGGGCACAACAGTCTGAGATAAAAACAAAACCAAAAGAAACTTGGACACGGGCAGAGTGAAAGCAGGGTTCTGAGAGAAGCGGCAGAGACCCGGGGGCTTGGCGGCTCTTCTGTGATGAGCGTGCAGACTACGGGGTGGAATCCTCAGCACCAGAGCCAGAGGACCCAGCGTCCCCACCGGGCTCCCCCCATCAGCCCCAGTCTTAGGGAGCAGCACAGCACTGCCCGCTGGAGGCCAGAGGTGCTGATGCCCACCCCGTCACTGATCCCCGCAGGTGCACCTACCAGGCAGATGTGCACCTGACAATCAGTGCCACATCCCATTCCCAGACCTTACAAAGACCACTCGCTGCCACCAAGTTGTCAGACCACAGAGGCCCGGAGACGAGGCCCGGAGACACATTTGCCTCTCGCAAAACACGTCCCGTATCGAACGAAATCCTTTTCAAGCGAAGCGTACAGGCGGTCTGCATGTGGGATGTTCAAGTCCTAAGCTCAATCAAAAGGAGTGTGCATGACTTGGAGGCAGCTGTCCGCTAGGCCCGAAATTGACAAGGCAGATACTTGCTTTTCTCGCCCCTACTCTTCGGCATACAACGAAATGCTGTGGAAGCGAAACGTACAGGCAGTCAGGATGGGGGAGGTACAGGCCATAAGCTCAACTCTCAGAAGTGTGTATACTTTGCAGTCCGATGTCTGCTAGACACTTATCGAGGCGAGGTATACACGAGCTACACTCTAATTGAACAAGGACGTTAGCAATCCCTGTATTGAACTTAATACACGTGAGTACAGTCCTGACACTTCCATTTGCATTTCTCCAACCTCTCCCAGCACTTCACTTAAGGATGTTAGCAGCTATGACTATGGGCAGGCAGGATGTGGGAGGGTCCTGCCCTGAGCTCAGCTCTCACAAGAGAGCATGCCTAGAAGCCAGCTTTCAACTAGCTACGTTCTAATGGCTGTGAGACAATAGCAGTCTTCTAACTCAGGAGGTTCGAAGAATACCACTCTACTGCACCTGGAGACACCTTCCAGGCCTGCATTATTCCACTTGCGTCTCACAAGCTTCTGACAAACGTCTCTGGTGAAGTTGTTCAAAACTCATTCTGCAGGCAGTGTGGAACTGTGAGGGACTGGGTGTGAGCTCAACTCTCGGAAGAGAGATGCTTTTGCACCCAGGGTACAGCTAGCTTCTCACGTATGGAACTAAGTAGGTAGCACCTGTCTAAGACAGGAATTACTAGGAAATCGATGGATTGAGCTTGGAGACACTAGTCTTATGTGCCGGGACTTTCCAGTTACTTCTCACTTCCCTTCAGTCTCGCCTCGAGCCTGCCTGTTAGCAGCGAAGTGTACCTGCAGGCAGGATGTGGGAAGTACAGGCCATAAGCTCAAGTCTCAAAAGTGTGTACGCCTGGGAGGCAAATGTCTGCTACCCACTCGTACATGGGAGTTAGAAACTAGCTACACTCTTTGAAGAAGGCCATTTGAAGTCGCTGTATTCAACTCAGATAATCGTGAGTACAGGCCTGACACTTCCTCATGCATTTCGCCGCTGTCTCCCAGCACCTAACATAAGGATATTAGCAGCTATGACTACGGGCAAGCAGGATGTGGGAGGTTCCTGCCCTGAGCTCAGCTTTTCAAAGGAGGCATGATTCGAAGCCAGCTTTCTACTAACTGCATTCTGATGGCCATGAGAACGTAGCAGCATTGTAATTCAGGATGTTCCATGAATACCGCTTTACTGCACCTGGAGACACAACCTTGAAGCCTGCAGGTTGCCTCTTGCATCCCACGAGCTTCGAAAAACATGTCTAGTGAGGATGTTCGTAACTGTATCTGCAGGCAGTGTGGAACTGGGAAGGACCACGTTTCAGCTCATCTCCGAGAGGAAAGTTCCCCAGAGAGAGCTTTCAGCTAGGTACTCAGGTTTGGAAGTTAGTATGGAGCTCCCATCTGAGGGAGGACTTCCTCAGAGGTTGCTGGATTGAACTAAGACACATTTGCCTCTCAAAACTTGCGTCCCATATCGAACGAAATCATTTGGAAGCGAAGCATACAGGCGGTCAGCATGTGGAGGGTTCAAGTCCTAAGCTCAATCCAAAGGAGTGTGCATGCCTTGGAGGCAGCTGTCCACTAGGTGCAAAATTGACAAGGCAGACACTTGGTTCTCACTCTGCTACTCTCCCGCATACAACGAAATGCTGTGGAAGCGGAACATACAGGCAGTCAGGATGGGGGAGGTACAGGCCATAAGCTCAACTCTCAGAAGTGTGTATGCTTTGCAGGCCGATGTCTGCTAGACACTTATCGAGGCGAGGTATACCTGAGCTACACTCTAATTGAACAAGGACGTGGCAATCGCTGTATTGAAGTCAGATGCACGTGAGTATAGTCCTGACACTTCCACTTGCATTTCTCCAACCTCTCCCAACACCTAACATAAGGATGTTAGCAGCTACGACTACGAGCAGGCAGGATGCGGGAGGGTCCTGCTCTGAGCTCAGCTTTCAAAACGAGGCATGCCTCGAAGCCAGCTTTCTACTAACTGCGTTCTGATGCCATGGGAAAGTGGCATCATTGTAATTCTGGATGTTCCATGAATACCACTTTACTGCACCTGGAGACACAACCTTGAAGCCTGCAGCTTGCCCCTTGTGTCCCATGAGCTTCTGACAAACATGTTTAGTGAGGATGTTCGTAACTGTATCTACAGGCATTGAGGAACTGGAAGGACCTCGTTTCAGCTCACCTCCGAGAGGGAAGTTCCCCAGAGAGAGAACTTTCAGCTAGGTAATCGGGTTTGGAAATTAGTATGTAGCTCTCATCTGAGGGAGGAATTCCTCAGAAGTTGTGGATTGAACTAAGACACATTTGACTCTCACAAAACTTGCGTCCCGTATTGAAAAAAATCGTTTGGAAGCAAAGTGTACAGGAGGTCAGCATTTGGAGGTTCAAGTCCTAAGCTCAATCCATGGGAGTGTTCATGCCTTGGAGGCAGCTGTCCTCTAGGCACGAAATTGACAAGGCAGACACTTGGTTCTCACTCCACTACTCTACCGCATACAACGAAATGCTGTAGAAGCGAAACGTACAGGCAGTCAGGATGGAGGAGGTACAGGCCATAAGCTCAACTCTCAGAAGTGTGTGCTTTGCAGGTCGATGTCTGCCAGACACTTATGGAGGCGAGGTATACCCGAGTTGCACTCTAATTGAACAAGGACGTTGGCAATCCCTGTATTGAACTCAGAACACGTGAGTACAGTCCTGACACTTTCATTTTCATTTCTCCAACCTCTCCCAGCACCTCACTTAAGGATGTTAGTAGCTATGACTATGGGCAGGCAGGATGCGGGAGGGTCCTGCCCTGAGCTCAGCTCTCACAAGAGAGCATGCCTAGAAGCCAGCTTTCAACTAGCTGCGTTCTAATGGCCGTGAGACCAAAGCAGTCTTCTAACTCAGGAGGTTCGAAGAACACCACTCTACTGCACCTAGAGACACCTCCTGGGCCTGCATTATTCCACTTTTGTCTGACAAGCTTCTGACAAACGTCTCTGGTGAAGATGTTCAAAACTCATTCTACAGGCAGTGTGGAACTGTGAGGGACTGGGTGTGAGCTCAACTCTCAGAAGAGAGATGCTTTTGGACTCGGTGTTCAGCTAGCTTCTCATGTATGTAACTAAGTAGGTAGCACCTTTCTAAGACAGGAATTACTAGGAAATCTATGGATTGAGCTTGGAGGCACTAGTCTTGTGTGCCGGGACTTTCCACTTACTTCTCACATCCCTTCAGTCACGCCTTGAGCCTAGGCCTGTTAGCAGCGAAATGTAGGATGTGAGAAGTACAGGCCATAAGTTCAACTCTCAAAAGTGTGTACACCTGGGAGGCAGATGTCTGCTACCCACTCGTACATGTTAGAAACTAGCTACACTCTTTGAAGAAGGCCGTTTGAAATCGCTGTATTCAACTCAGATGATCGTGAGTACAGGCCTGAGACTTCCACATGCATTTGGCCACCCTCTCCCAGCACCTAACATAAGCATATTAGCAGTTACGTCTACGGGCAGGCAGGATGAGGGAGGGTCCTGCCCTGAGCTTAGCTCTCAAAAGGAAGCATGCCTAGAAGCCACCTATCTACTAGCTCGTTCTTATGGCCTTGTGAACGTAGCAGCATTGTAAGGCTGTACACTTACAATGAATACCGCTCTAATGCACCTGGAGACACAACCATTGAAGCCTGCAGCTGGCCCTTGCGACCCATGAGCTTCCGAAAACATGTCTAGTGAGTACGTTCGTAACTGCATCTGCAGGCAGTGTTGAACTGGGAAGGACCACGTGTCAGCTCATCTCACAGAAGGAAATTCCCCAGAGAGAGAGATATCAGCTAGGTACTCAGGTTTGGAAGTTAGTATGTAGCTCCCATCTGAGGGAGGAATTCCTAGGAAGTCACTGGATTGAACTAAGAGACACTTGCCTCTCGCAAAACTTGCATCCCGTATCGAATGAAATCCTTTGGAAGTGAAGCATACAGCCGGTCAGCATGTGGGAGGTACAGGCCATAAGCTCAACTCTGAGAAGCGTGTATGCTTTGTAGGCAGCTGTCTGCTAGCCACTCTTTTATGGGAGTTAGAACCTAGCTACACTTTAATTGAACAAAGCTGTTGGAAATCGCTGGATTAAACTCAGTTACACGTGACTACAAGCCTGAAACGTCTACATGCTTTTCACAACCTCTTCCAGCACCTAACATAAAGATGTTAGGACTTATGTCTACAGGCAGTCAGGTTGCGGGAGGGTCCTGCCCTCACCTCAACTCTCACAAGGAAGCATGTCTAGAAGCCAGCTTTCAACTAGCTGCATTCTTCTGGCCCTGAGAACGCAGCAGTATTCTAACTCAGGAGGTTCCAAGAATACCACTCTATTCCACCTGAAGACACCTTCCAGGCCTGCATTATTCCACTTGCGTCTCACAAGCTTCTGACAAGCATCTCTGGTGAAGACGTTGGAAGGACATTCTGCAGGCAGTGTGGAACTGTGAAGGACTGGGTGTGAGCCCAACTCTCTAATGTAAGTTGCTATTGGATGCAGGGTTCTATTAGCTAGTATGGAACTTATTAAGTAGCACCAGTCTAAGACAGGAACTACTAGGAAATCGAGGGATTGAGCTTGGAGGCACTACACTTGTGGGCCTCACCTGGACGAGGTGACTGGTTCCCACCTGGGACTCACCTGGACCTGATAACTTTGCTCCACATTTTGGCCTCACCTGGCCCTGATGACTCTGGGCCCCCCACCTAGGCCTCAATCTGGACCTGGTGACTGTGGTCCCCACCTGGATCTCACCTGGACCTGGTGACTCTCGTTCCCACATGAACCACACCTGGACCTGGTGACTGTGGTGTCCTTCTAGCCTCACATTTACCTGGGGACTCCGGTCCCCACCAGGGCCTCCCCTGGATCTGGTGACTCTGGCCTGAAGGTTGGCCTCACCTGGACCTGGTGAGTGGGGTTGCCACCTGCCCCTCACCCATGCCTGGTGACTCAAGTCCCCACGTGGGCCTCACATGCACCTGGTGAATCTGGTCCTTACCTGGTCCTCGCCCGGACCTGGTGATTTTGGTCACCACCTGGGCCTCACCTGAACCTGGTGAATCTGGTCCCCATCTTGGCCTCACCCAGTCCTGGTGACTTTGTTCTCCACCTGTACATGATTGCTGTGGACTCCTTCTTGGCCTCACCTGGAAGTGGTGACTCTGATCGTATCTGGGCCTCACCCAGATCTGGTGACTCTGGTCCTCACCTGGGCATCATTGGGACCTGGTTACTCTGTTCCACACCTGAGCCTCACCTGGACATGATGATCTGGAACCTCTCTGGGCCTCACCCTGACCTGATGACTCTGGTCCCCATGTGGATGTCACCTAACCAGGTGATTCTGGTACCCCCCTAGGCCTCAACCAGTCCTGGAAACTCTGGTACTCAACTGGGCCTCACCTGGATGTAGTGATCATGCTCCCCACCTGGGACTCATATGGACCTGGTGATTCTGGTCTACACCTGAGTCTACTCTGGATCCGGTGAGTGTGGTCCCCACCTGGGCTTCACTTGGATCTGGTTATTCTGATCCCCATCTGGGCCTCACCTGGCCCTGTTGACCATGGTCCTCCACTGGGCATAATTGGGACCCGGTTACTGTGTTCCACAACTGGACCTCACCTGGACCAGGTGACTCTGGTCCCCCTCTGGGTCTCACCCTTCCCTAGTGACTGTGAACCCCACTTTGGCCTGACTTGGACCTGCTGACTCTGGTTGCCATTGTGCCTCACCTCGAACTGTTGACTCTGGTTCTTTCAAGGGCCTCCCCTGTACCTGGTGATCCTGGATCCCATCTGGGTCTCACCTGGAGCTGGTGACTGTTGTCACCACCTGGGACTCACCTGGACCTGGTTACTGTGTTCCACAACTGGGCCTTACATAGAACTGTTGACCATGGTCCCCAGCAGGCCTCACATGGACCTGTTGCCTCTGTTCCCCACCTGGACCTCACGTGTACCTGGTAACTCTGGTCCACACCTGGGCCTCATCTGGACCTGGTGACTCTGGTCCCCACCTGGGCTCCACCTGGATCTGGTGACTCTGGCACCCACCTGGACCTCTCCTGGACCTGGTGACTCTCTTTCCAACATGGACCTCACCTGGATCTGGTAACTGGTCCTCAGATTGGCCTCACTGGACTTGGTGACTATCGTCCCCACTTTGACCTAACTCAGACCTGGTGAATCTTGTCCCCACCTAGGCCTCACCCAGACCTGGTGACTCTTGTCCCCAGTTATGCCTCAATTCGACCTGATGAATCTGGTCCTCACGTGGGCCTCACATGGACCTGGGACTCATCTGGATAGAGTGGCTCTGGTTCTCACATGGGGCTCACCTGATTCTGGTGACTGTGGTCTCCTTCTATGCCTCACCAGGACCTGGTGATTCTGATCCCCTCTGGGCCTTGCTTGGCCCTAGTGACTCTGGTCCCCACCTAGGCATCATTGCGACATGGATACTCTATTCCACACCTGGGCCTCACTTTGACCGGGGACCTCTGGTCCCACTCTGGGCCTCAATCTAAACTGGTTACTCTGGTTCCCCCTCTGGGCCTCACCCTTACCTGGTGACTCTGGTCCCCCCATGGGCTTCACTTGGACCTGGTGAATCTGGTCCTTACCTGGTCCTCACATGGACCTGGTGACTCTGGTCACCACCTGGGTCTCACCTGGACTTGGTGAATCTTGTTGCCACCTGGGCCTCACCTGGACCTTGTGACTGTGGTCCCCACCTGGACCTCACCTGGATTTGGTGGCCTTGGTTCCCATATGGGGCTCTCCTGGACCTGGTTCCTGTGGTCTCCTTCTGGCCTCACCTTTAATAATATGACTATGATCCATATTTGGGCCTCACCTGGACCTGGTGACACTCGTCCTTACCTGGGCATCACTGGGACCTGGTTTCTCTCTTCTATACCTGGGCCTCACCTGGACCTGGTGACTCTCGTACCGCTCTGGGCCTCATCCTGACGTGGTGACCCTGGTTACCACCTGTATATCACCTGGACGGAGAGAGTCTGGTCCCCATCTGGGCCTCACCCGGAGCTGGGGACTCTGGTCCTCAACTGGGCCTCAACAGGACCTGGTGAATCTACTCCTCACTTAGGCCTCGTCTGGACCTTGTGACTCTGGTCCCACCTGGGCATCAATGGGACATGGTTACTCTGTTCCCCACCTGGGACTCACCTGGACCCAATAACTTTGCTCCACACTTTGGCCTCACCTGGCCCTGATGACTCTGGGCCCCCCACTTAGGCCTCAATCTGGACCTGGTGACTGTGGTCCCCACCTGGGTCTCACCTGGACCTGGTGACTCTCGTTCCCACATGAACCACACCTGGACCTGGTGTCTGTGGTGTCCTTCTAGCCTCATATTTACCTGGTGACTCCGGTCCTCACCAGGGCCTCACCTGGATCTGGTGCCCTGGCCTGCAGGTTGGCCTCACCTGGACCTGGTGAGTGGGGTTGCCACCTGCGCCTCACCCATACCTGGTGACTCAGGTCCCCACGTGGGACTCACTTGGACCTGGTGAATCTGGTCCTTACCTGGTCCTCACCCAGACCTGGTACTCTAGTCACCACATAGGCCTCTCGGACCTGGTGAATCTGGTCCCCATCTGGGCCTCACCCAGTCCTGGTGACTTTGTTCCCCACCTGGACCTAATTGCTGTGGACTCCTTCTTGGCCTCACCTGCAACTGGTGACTATGATCCTACCTGGGCCTCACCCAGATCTGGTGACTCTGGTCCTCACCTGGGCATCATTGGGACCTGGTTACTCTGTCCACACCTAAGCCTCACCTGGACATGATGACTCTTGAACCTGGGCCTCACCCTGACCTGGTGACTCTGGTCCCCATCTGGTTGTCACCTGGACCAGGTGATTCTGGTACCCCTCTAGGCCTCAACCAGACCTGGTGACTCTGGTCCTCAACTGGGCCTCCGCTGGAACTAGTGAATATTCTCCCCAACTGGGCTTTATCTGGACCTAGTGACTCTGGTCCCTACCTGGGCATCATCAGGACATGGTTACTCTATTCCCCACTGGGACTCACCTGGACCTGGTGATTCTGGTCTGCACCTGAGACTACCCTGGATCTGGTGACTGTGGTCCCCACCTGGGCCTCACTTGGACCTGGTGACTCTGATCCCCATCTGGGCCTCACCTGGCCCTGTTGACCATGGTCCTCCACTGGGCATAATTGGGACCCGGTTACTGTGTTCCACAACTGGACCTCACCTGGACCAGGTGACTCTGGTCCCCCTCTGGGTCTCACCCTGACCTGGTGACTGTGAACCCCACTTTGGCCTGACGTGGTCCTCCTGACTCTGGTTGCCACCTGCGCCTCACCTCGAACTGTTGACTCTGGTTCTTTCAAGGGCCTCCCCTGTACCTGGTGATCCTGGTCCCCACCTGGGCCTCACCTGGATGTGGTGACTGTTGTCACCACCTGGGATTCACCTGGACCTGGTTACTGTGTTCCACACCTGCGCCTCATGTACACCTGTTGACCATGGTCCCCAGCTGGTCTCACATGGACCTGTTGCCTCTGGTCCCCACCTGGGCCTTATGTGTACCTGGTAACTCTGGTCCTCACCTGGGCCTCATCTGGACCTGGTGACTCTGGTCCCCACCTGGGCTTCACCTGGATATGGTGACTCTGGTCCCCACCTGGACCTCTCCTGGACCTGGTGACACTCTTTCCAACATGGACCTCACCTGGACCTGGTGACTCTCATCCCCACTTTGACCTAACTCAGACCTGGTGAATCTTGTCCCCACCTAGGCTTCACCCAGACCTGGTGACTCTTGTCCCCAGCTATGCCTCAATTCGACCTGATGAATCTGGTCGTCACGTAGGCCTCACATGGACCTGGGACTCAGCTGGATACACTTGCTCTGGTTCCCACATGGGGCTAAGCTGATACTGGTGACTGTGGTCTCCTTCTAGGCCTTACCAGGACGTGGTGATTCTGATCCCCATCTGGGCCTTGCATGGCCCTAGTGACTCTGGTCCCCACCTAGGCATCATTGGGACCTGGATACTCTATTCCACACCTGGGCCTCACTTTGACCGGGGACCTCTGGTCCCACTCTGGGCCTCAAACTAAACTGGTTACTCTGGTTCCCCCTGTGGGCCTCACCCTTACCTGGTGACTCTGGTCCCCCCGAGGGCTTCACTTGGACCTGGTGAATCTGGTCCTTACCTGGTCCTCACCTGGACCTGGTGACTCTGGTCACCACCTGGGTCTCAACTGGACTTGGTGAATCTTGTTGCCACCTGGGCCTCACCTGAACCTTGTGACTGTGGTCCCCCCCCGGGACCTCACATGGATCTGGTGGCTCTGGTTCCCATATGGGCTCTCTAGGACCTGGTTCCTGTGGTCTCCTTCTGGCCTCACCTGGAACAAAACGACTCTGATCCATATTTGGGCCTCACCTGGACCTGGTGACTCTGATACTTACCTGGGTGTCATTGGACCTGGTTACTGTCTTCTATACCTGGGCCTCACCTGGACCTGGTGACTCTGGTCACCCTCTGGACCTCACCCTGACCTGGTGACTGTGCTCCCACCTGGGCCTCACCTCAGCAAGGTGACTGGTTCCCACAGGGACCTCACCTGGACCTGGTGAATCTGGTCCACACATGGGCATCATGGGACCTGGTTACTCACTTCCACTTCGGGGCCTCACCTGGACCTAGTGACTCTCGTCCCCTTCCGGGCCTCACCCTTACCTGGTGACTCTGGTCCCTCCCTATGTTTCACTTGGACCTGGTGAATCTGGTCATTACCTGGACCTCACCTGGACCTGGTGACTCTGGTCACCACCTGGGTCTCACTTGGACATGTTGAATCTTTTTTTTTAATAAAATAATTTTTATTGGTGTTCAATTTACCAACATATAGAATAACACCCAGTTCTCATCCCGTCAAGTATCCCCCTCAGTGCCCGTCACCCACTCACCCACACCCCCCGCCCTCCTCCCCTTCCACCAACCCTAGTTTGTTTCCCCGGATTAAGAGTCTTTATGTTCTGTCTCCCTTTCTGATATTTCCCACACATTTCTTCTCCCTTCCCTTATATTCCCTTTCACTTTTATTTATATTCCCCAAATGAGTGAGAACATACACTGTTTGTCCTTCTCCGATTGACTTACTTCACTCAGCATAATACCCTCCAGTTCCATCCACGTTGAAGCAAATGGTGGGTATTTGTCGTTTCTAATGGCTAATATTCCATTGTATATATAAACCACATCTTCTTTATCCATTCATCTTTCAATGGACACCGAGGCTCCTTCCACAGTTTGGCTATTGTGGACATTGCTGCTATAAACAGCGGGGTGCAGGTGTCCCATGTTCATTGCATCTGAATCGTTGGGGTAAATCTCCAAAAGTGCAATTACTGGGTCGTAGGGCAGGACTATTTTTAACTCTTTGAGGAACCTCCACACCGTTTTCCAGAGTGGCTGCACCAGTTCACATTCCCACCAACAGTGTAAGAGGGTTCCCTTTTCTCTGCAGCCTCTCCAACACTTGTGGTTTCCTTCCTTGTTAATTTTCCCCATTCTCACTGGTGTGAGGTGGTATCTCATTGTGGTTTTGATTTGTATTTCGCTGATGGCAAGTGATGCAGAACATTTTCTCATGTGCATGTTGGCCATGTCTATGTCTTCCTCTGTGAGATTTCTGTTCATGTCTTTTGCCCATTTCATGATTGGATTGTTTGTTTCTTTGGTGTTGAGTTTAAGAAGTTCTTTATATATCTTGGAAACTAGCCCTTTATCTAATACGTCATTTGCAAATACCTTCTCCCATTCTGTAGGTTGTCTTTTAGTTTTTTGACTGTATCCTTTGCTGTGCAATAGCTTCTTATCTTGATGAAGTCCCAATAGTTCATTTTTCCTTTTGTTTCTTTTGCCTTCGTGGATGTATCTTGCAAGAAGTTACTGTGGCCAAGTTCATAAAGGGTGTTGCCTGTGTTCTCCTCTAGGATTTTGATGGACTCTTGTCTCACATTTAGATCTTTCATCCATTTTGAGTTTATCTTTGTGTATGGTGAAAGAGAGTGGTCTAGTTTCAATCTTCTGCATATGGATGTCCAATTTTCCCAGCGCCATTTATTGAAGAGACTGTCTTTCTTCCAAAGGATAGTCTTTCCTCCTTTATCGAATATTAGTTGACCATAAAGTTCAGGGTCCACTTCTGGGTTCTCTATTCTGTTCCATTGATCTATGTGTGTTTTTGTGCCAGTACCACACTGTCTTGATGACCACAGCTTTGTAGTACAAGCTGAAATCTGGCATTGTGATGCCCCCAGATATGGTTTTCTTTTTTAAAATTCCCCTGGCTATTCGGGGTCTTTTCTGATTCCACACAAATCTTAAAATAATTTGTTGTAACTCTCTGAAGAAAGTCCATGGTATTTTGATAGGGATTGCATTAAACGTGTATATTGCCCTGGGTAACATTGACATTTTCACAATATTAATTCTGCCAATCCATGAGCATAGAATATTTTTCCATCTCTTTGTGTCTTCCTCAATTTCTTTCAGAAGTGTTCTATAGTTTTTAGGGTATAGATCTTTTACCTCTTTGGTGAGATTTATTCCTAGGTATCTTATGCTTTTGGGTGCAATTGTAAATGGGATTGACTCCTTAATTTCTCTTTCTTCAGCCTCATTGTTAGTGTATAGAAATGCCATTGATTTCTGGGCATTGATTTTGTATCCTGTCATGCTACCAAATTGCTGTATGAGTTCTAGCAATCTTGGGGTGGAGGCTTTTGGGTTTTCTTTTTTTGGGGGGGGGTTCTATGTAGAGTATCATGTCATCGGCGAAGAGGGAGAGTTTGACTTCTTCTTTGCCAATTTGAATGCCTTTAATGTCTTTCTGTTTGATTGCTGAGGCTAGGACTTACAATACTATGTTGAATAACAGTGGTGAGAGTGGATATCCCTGTCTTGTTCCTGATCTTAGGGGAAAGGCTCCCAGTGCTTCCCCATTGAGAATGATATTTGCTGTGGGCTTTTCGTAGATGGCTTTTAAGATGTCAAGGAAAGTTCCCTCTATCCCTACACTCTGAAGAGTTTTGATCAGGAATGGATGCTCTATTTTGTCAAATGCTTTCTCTGCATCTAATGAAAGGATCATATGGTTCTTGGTTTTTCTCTTGCTGATATGATGAATCACATTGATTGTTTTATGAGTGTTGAACCAGCCTTGTGTCCCGGGGATAAATCCTACTTGGTCGTGGTGAATAATTTTCTTAATGTGCTGTTGGATACTATTGGCTAGTATCTTGTTGAGAATTTTTGCATCCATGTTCATCAGGGATATTGGTCTGTAATTCTCCTTTTTGGTGGGGTCTTTGTCTGGTTTTGGAATTTAGGTGATGCTGGTATCATAAAACGAATTTGGAAGCACTCCATCTCTTTCTATCTTTCCAAACATCTTTAGTAGAATAGGTATGATTTCTTCTTTAAATGTTTGATAGAATTCCCCTGGGAAGCCATCTGGCCCTGGACTCCTGTGTCTTGGGAGGTTTTTGATGACTGCTTCAATTTCCTCCGTGGTTATTGGCCTGTTCAGGTTTTCTATTGCTTCCTGTTCCAGTTTTGGTAGTTTGTGGCTTTCCAGGAATGCGTCCATTTCTTCTAGATTGCCTAATTTATTGGCATATAGCTGTTCATAATATGTTTTTAAAATCGTTTGTATTTCCTTGGTGTTGGTAGTGATCTCTCCTTTCTCACTTATGATTTTATTAATTTGAGTCTTCTCTCTCTTCTATTTAATAAGGTTGGCTAATGGTTTATCTATCTTATTAATTCTTTCAAAGAACCAACTCCTACTTCTGTTGATCTATTCCACAGTTCTTCTGGTCTCGATTTCCTTGAGTTCTGCTCAAATCTTTATTAACTCCCTTCTTCTCTTGGGTGTAGGATCTATTTGCTGTTTTTTCTCTAGCTCCTTTATGTGTAAGGTTAGCTTTTGTACTTGAGTTCTTTCCAGTTTTTGAATGGATGCTTGTATTGCGATGTATTTCCCCCTTAGGACTGCTTTTGCTGCATCCCAAAGATTTTGGATGGTTGTATCTTCATTCTCATTAGTTTCCATGAATCTTTTTAATTCTTCCTTAATTTTCTGGTTGACCCTTTCATCTTTTAGCAGGATGGTCCTTAACCTCCACATGTTTGAGGTCTTTCCATACTTCTTGTGATTTAGTTCTAATTTCAAGGCATTATGTTCTGAGAATATGCAGGGGACGATCCCAATCTTTTGGTATCGATTCAGACCCGATTTGTGACCCAGTATGTGGTCTATTTTGGAGAAAGTTCCATGTGCACTTGAGAAGAATGTGTATTCAGTTGAGTTTGGATGTAAAGTTCTGTAGATTTCTGTGAAATCCATCTGGTCCAGTGTATCATTTAAAGCTCTTGTTTCTTTGGAGATGTTGTGCTTAGAAGACCTATCGAGGGTAGATAGAGCTAGATTGAAGTCACCAAGTATGAGTGTATTATTATCTAAGTATTTCTTCACTTTGGTTATTAATTGGTTTAAATATTTGGCAGCTCCCACATTAGGGGCATATATATTCAGGATTGTTAAGTCTTCTTGTTGGATAGATACTTTAAGTATGAGATAGTGTCCCTTTTCATCTCTCACTACAGTCTTCGGGGTAAATTTTAGTTTATCTGATATAAGGATGGCTACCCCTGCTTTCTTTTGAGGACCATTTGAATGGTAAATGGTTCTCCAACCTTTTATTTTCAGGCTGTAGGTGTCCTTCTGTCTAAAATGAGTCTCTTGTAGACAGCAAATAGATGGGTCCTGATTTTTTATCCAGTCTGAACCTGCGCCTTTTGATGGGGTCATTAAGCCCATTCACGTTCAGAGTTACTATCCACAGATATGAGTTTAGTGTCATCATGATATCTATTCAGCCCTTGTTTTTGTGGATTGTTCCACTGAATTTCTTCTTAAAGGGGAATTTTAAGAGTCCCCCTTAAAATTTCTTGCAGAGCTGGTTTGGAGGTCACATATTCTTTCAGTTCCTGCCTGTCTTGGAAGCTCTTTATCTCTCCTATTTTGAATGAGAGCCTTGCTGGATAAAGTATTCTTGGTTGCATGTTCTTCTCATTGAGGACCCTAAATATATCCTGCCAGCCCTTTCTGGCCTGCCAGGTCTCTGTGGAGAGGTCTGCTGTTACCCTAATACTCCTCCCCATAAAAGTCAGGGATTTCTTGTCTCTTGCTGCTTTAAGGATCTTCTCTTTATCTTTGGCATTCGCAAGCTTCACTATTACATGTCGAGGTGTTGAACGGTTTTTATTGATTTTAGGGGGGGATCTCTCTATTTTCTGGATCTGAATGCCTGTTTCCCTTTCCAGATTAGGAAAGTTTTCAGCTATGATTTGTTCAAATACATATTCTGGCCCTCTGTCCATTTTGGCGCCCTCGAGAACCCCAATTACACGTAGGTTTTTCTTCCTCAGGCTGTCGTTTATTTCCCTTAATCTGTCTTCCTGGTCTTTTAATTGTGTGTCTCCTTTTTCCTCAGTTTCCCTCTTTACCATCAACTTGTCTTCTATGTCACTCACTCGTTCTTCTACCTCGTTAACCCTCATCATTAGGACTTCTAGTTTGGATTTAATCTCATTCAATTGATTTTTAATTTCGGCCTGATTGGATCAAAATTCTGCAGTCATGAAGTCTCTTGAGTCCTTTATGCTTTTTTCTAGAGCCACCAGTAGCTGTATAATAGTGCTTCTGAATTTGCTTTCTGACATTAAATTGTTATCCAGATTTTGTAACTCTGTGGGAGAGACGACTGTTTCTGATTCTTTCTTTTGAGGTGAGGTTTTCCTTCTAGTCATTTTTCTGAGTGCAGAGTGGCCAAAAAGAAATTGTATTGGGAAAAGGAGAAAAAGAGAGGAGAGAAAGAAGGAAAGAAAAGAGAAAAATGAAAAAGAATAGAGGAAGAAAGAAGGAAATAGAGAATAAAAAGAGAAAGAAAGAGGGATCCCTGGGTGGCGAAGTGGTTTAGCGCCTGCCTTTGGCCCAGGACGCGATTCTGGAGACCCTGGATCGAATCCCACGTCGGGCTTCTGGTGCATGGAGCCTGCTTCTCCCTCTGCCTGTGTCTCTGCCTCTCTCTCTCTCTCTGTGTGTGTGTGACTATCATAGATAAATAAAAAATTTAAAAAAAAAAGAGAAAGAAAAAGAAAGGGGGGAATAGGGGAGGGCGAAGCAATCAGAAATAAAAAAAACATGGAGGAGTATCTTCTGATTCTGTATACTTTAAGTCCCTTGACTTCCCCTGGAACTTGTCCTTCTAGCAGTACTTCTGGGGAAGGGGCCTGTTGTGATTTTCAGGTGTTAGCACTTGGGGGAGCTGCTCTGCCCCCTGCCTGGTGCAGTGCTCAGTGGGGGTTGTTTACCCCGTGAGGCCCCTGGAGGAACAACCCCAGTGGCGAGGCCAGTTCTGGAAACCTGGATTCAGCCCCCACAGGAACTCTGAAGCACTCCGCCTGCAGGGCCTGGAGAGCTGCTCAGCTCGGGGCAGGAGCGTCCTTCCTGTCCAGGGCCCTCCCGGACTCTGCCTGTCCCGGGGAGGCTGGATCCTGGGCTGTGTCCGCTGCCTGAGCCCCTCCGAGCTGCTCCGGGTCCCGCTGTGTGCACTGCAGCCCTTAGGGAGCTTGGCACACTCTCCTGTGGGGGCAGGTGTCTGTTAATGTCCCA
Organism: Canis aureus; assembly: GCF_053574225.1. NCBI lineage: Eukaryota > Metazoa > Chordata > Mammalia > Carnivora > Canidae > Canis > Canis aureus. The sequence continues at coordinate 42,726,952 of NC_135643.1, forward strand.
GGGAGCCCGAGGGCATCCCCGACCTCCTGGGGTCCTGCTCTAACTCCCTGCGGGCGCCTTTCAAACCAGGAAGGTTGGTGCAGCTCCTGCTCCTCCGGGACAGAGCTCTCCTGTCCTGGGGACACTCGCCCGGCCTCAGCCCGGCTCCTCGAGGCCCCTCCCCCTCAGAGGCCTTTTGTTTCTTTATTTCTTTTTCCCCGTCTTCCTACCTTGATAGAAGCATGAACTCTTCTCACTGTAGCGTTCCAGCTGGTCTCTCTTTAAATCTCAGGCCGAATTCGTAGATTTTCATGATGATTTGAAGGTTTTCTAGGTAATTTGGTGGAGACAGGTGATTTGGGGACCCTACTCTTCAGCCGTCTTGCCCCTCCTCAGACTTGGTGAATATTGTTGCTACCTGGGCCTCACATGGACCTTGTGACTGTGGTCCCCACCTGGACCTCACGTGGATCTGGAGACTCTGGTTCCCATATGGGGCTCTCCTGGACCTGGTTCCTGTGGTCGCCTTCTGGCCTCACCTGGAACAAAACGACTTTGATCCATATTTGGGCCTCACCTGGACCTAGTGACTCTGGTCCTTACCTGGGCATCACTGGGACCTGGTTACTCTCTTCTATACCTGGGCCTTACCTGGACCTGGTGACTCTGGTCCTAACCTGGGCATCATTGGGACCTGGTTACTCTCTTCTATACTGGGGCCTCACCTGGACCTGGTGACTCTGGTTACTCTCTGGAACTCACCCTGACCCGGTGACTGCGGTCCCACCTGGGCCTCACCTCGATGAGATGACTGGTTCCCACAGGGACTTCACCTGGACCTGGTGAATCTGGTCCTCACATGGGCATCATGGGACCTGGTTACTCAGTTCCACATCAGGGCCTCACCTGGATCTAGTGACTCTTGTCCCCCTCTGGGCCTCAACCTGACGTGGTGACTCTGGTCCCCACCTGGATATCACCTGGACCGGGTGACTCTGGTCCCCCTCTGGAACTCACCAGGAGCTGGGGACTCTGGTCCTCAACTGGGCCTCAACAGGACCTGGTGAATCTACTCCTCACTTAGGCCTCATCTAGACTTTGTGACTCTATTCCCACCTGGGCATCAATGGGACATGGTTACTCTGTTCCCCACCAGGGACTCACCTGGACCCGATAACTTTGATCCACACATTGGCCTCACCTGGCCCTGATGACACTGTGCCCCCCACATAGGCCTCAATCAGGACCTGGTGACTGTGGTCCCCACCTGGATCTCAACTGGACCTGGTGACTCTCGTTCCCACATGAACCACACCTGGACCTGGTGACTGTGGTGTCCTTCTAGCCTCATATTTACCTGGTGACTCAGGTCCCCACCAGGGCCTCACCTGGATCTGGTGACTATGGCCTGCAGGTTGGCCTCACCTGGACCTGGTGAGTGGGGTTGACACCTGTGCCTCACCCATACCTGGTGACTCAGGTCCCCACATGGGCCTCACCTGGACCTGGTGAATCTGGTCCCCATCTGGGCCTCACCCAGTCCTAGTGACTTTGTTCCCCACCTGGACCTGATTGCTGTGGACTCCTTCTTGGCCTCACCTGAAACTGGTGACTCTGATCCTATCTGCGCCTCACCCAGATCTGGTGACTCTGGTCCTCACCTGGGCATCATTGGGACCTGGTTACTCTGTTCCACACCTGAGCCTCACCTGGACATGATGACTGGAACCCCTATGGGCCTCACCCTGACCTGATGACTCTGGTCCCCATCTGGATGTCACCTGGACCAGGTGATTCTGGTACCCCTCTAGGGCTAAACCAGACCTGGTGACTCTGGTCCTCAACTGGGCCTCACCTGGACCTAGTGAATATGCTCCGCACCTGGGCCTCATCTCGACCTGGTGACTCTGGTCACTACCTGGGAATCATCAGGACAAGGTTACTCTATTCCCCACTGGGACTCACCTGGACCTGGTAACTCTGGTCCTCACTTTGGCCTCTTCTGTACCAGGTGACTCTGGCCCCACCTAGGCCTCACCTGGAACTGGTGATTCTGATCCTCAGCATGGCTTCACCTGACCTGGTGACTGTGGTTCCCACCGGGACCTCACCTGGACCTCATGTCACTGGTCCCCACCTGGGCCTCATCTGGACCTGGTGTCTCTGGTACCCACCTGGGTAGCATCAGGACATGGTTACACTGTTCCCTACAGGGACCCACCTGGACCTGTTAACTCTGGTCTTCACCTGGGCCACACCTGGATGGTGACTCTGGTTCCCACCTGGGTCTCACTTGGACCGGGTGAGTCTGATCCCCACCTCGGCCTCACCTGTAACTGGTGACTCTCATTACCACATGGACCTCATGTGGACCAGGTGGCTGCAGTGTTTCTAGCTTCTAATGTCCCTGGTGACTCTGGTCCCCACCAGGGCCTCACAGGGACATGGTGAGTGTGGTTGCCACCTGCACCTCATCTGGACCTGGTGATACTGCTCTGCACCTGAGACTACCCTGGATCTGGTGACTGTGGTCCCCACCTGGGCCTCACTTGGACCTGGTGACTCTGATCCCCATCTGGGCCTCACCTGGCCCTGTTGACCATGATCCTCCACTGGGCATAATTGGGACCCGGTTACTGTGTTCTACAACTGGACCTCACCTGGACCGGGTGACTCTGGTCCCCCTCTGGGTCTCACCCTGACCTGGTGACTGTGAACCCCACTTTGGCCTGACTTGGACCTGCTGACTCTGGTTGCCACCTGTGCCTCACCTCGAACTGTTGACTCTGGTTCTTTCAAGGGCCTCCCCTGTACCTGGTGATCCTGGTCACCACCTGGGCCTCACCTGGACCTGGCGACTGTTGTCACCACCTGGGACTCACCTGGACCTGGTTACTGTGTTCCACACCTGGGCCTCACGTACACCTGTTGACCATGTTCCCCAGCCGGTCTCACATGGACCTGTTGCCTCTGATCCCCACCTGGGCCTCACATATACCTGGTAGATCTGGTCCTCACCAGGCCCTCATCTCTATCTGGTGACTCTGGTCCCCACCTGGACCTCTCCTGGACCTGGTGACTCTCTTTCCAACATGGACCTCACCTGGATCTGGTAACTCGGGTCCTCAGTTTGGCCTCACCTGGACCTGGTGACTCTCGTCCCCACTGTGACCTAACTCACACCTGGTGAATCTTTCCCCACCTAGGCCTCACCCAGACCTGGTGACCCTTGTCCCCAGTTATGCCTCAATTCGACCTGATGAATCTGGTCCTCACGTGGGCCTCACATGGACCTGGGACTCAGCTGGATAGAGTGGCTCTGGTTCCCACATGGGGCCCACCTGATACTGGTGACTGTGGTCTCCTTCTATGCTTCACCAGGACCTGGTGATTCTGATCCACATCTGGGCCCTGCATGGGCCTAGTGACTCTGGTCCTCACCTAGGCATTATTGGGACCTGGATACTCTATTCCACACCTGGGCCTCACTTTGACCGGGGAACTCTGGTCCAACTCTGGGCCTCAAACTTAACTGGTTACTCGGGTTCCCCCTCTGGACATCACCCTTTCTTGGTGACTCTGGTCTCCCCCTGGGCTTCACTTGTACCTGGTGAATCTGGTCCTTACCTGGACCTCACCTGGACCTGGTGACTCAGGTCACGACCTGGGTCTCACCTGGACTTGGTGAATCTTGTTGCCACCTGGGCCTCACCTGGATCTGGTGGTTCTGGTTCACATATGGGGCTCTCCAGGACCTCGTTCCTGTGGTCTCCTTTGGCCTCACCTGGAACAACACGACCCTGATCCATATTTGGGCCTCACCTGTACCTGGTGACTCTGGTCCTTACCTGGGCATCATTGGGACCTGGTTACTCTCTTCTATCCCTGGGCCTCCCGTGGACCTGGTGACTCTGGTCACCATCTGGACCTCACCCTGACCTGGTGACTGTGGTCCCACAGGGGCCTCACCTGGAAGAGGTGACTGGTTCCCACAGGGAACTCACCTGGACCTGGTGAATCTGCTCCTCACATGGGCATCATAGGACCTGGTTACTCAGTTCCACATCGGGGCCTCATCTGGACCTAGTGACTCTCGTCCCCCTCTTGGCCTCACCCTGACGTGGTGACTCTGGTCCCCACCTGGATATCACCGGGACCAGGTGACTCTGGTCCTCCTCTGGTCCTCCGCTGGGCCTCACCAGGAGCTGGGTACTCTGGTCCTCAAGTGGGCCTCAACAGGACCTGGTGATCTACTCCTCACTTAGGCCTCGTCTGGAGCTTGTGACTCTGGTCCCACCTGGGCATCAATGGGACATGGTTACTCTGTTCCCCACCAGGGACTCACCTGGACCTGATAACTTTGCTCCACACATTGGCCTCACCTGGCACTGATGACTTTGGGCCCCCCACCTAGGTCTCAATCTGGACCTGGTGACTGTGGTCCCCACCTGGGTCTCACCTGGACCTGGTGACTCTCGTTCCCACATGAACCACACCTGGACCTGGTGACTGTGGTGTCCTTCTAGCCTCATATTTACCTGGTGACTCCAGTCCCCACCAGGGCCTCACCTGGATCTGGTGACTATGGCCTGCAGGTTGGCCTCACCTGGTCCTGGTGAGTGGAGTTGCCACCTGGGCCTCACCCATACCTGGTGACTCAGGTCCCCACGTGGGCCTCTTGGACCTGGTGAATCTGGTCCTTACCTGGTCCTCACCCGGACCCGGTGACTCTGGTCACCACCTGAGCCTCACCTGGACCTGGTGAATGTGGTCCCCAACTGGGCCTCACCCTATCCTGGTGACTTTGTTCCCCACCTGGACCTGATTGCTGTGGACTCCTTCTTGGCCTCACCTGGAACTGGTGACTCTGATCCTATCTGGGCCTCTCCGAGATCTGGTGACTCTGGTCCTCACCTCGGCACCATTGGTACCCGGTTACGCTGTTCCACACCTGAGCCTCACCTGGACATGATGACTCTGGAATCCCTCTGGGCCTCACCTTGACCTGGTGACTCTGGTCCCCATCTGGATGTCACCTGGACCAGGTGATTCTGGTACCCCTCTAGGCCTCAACGAGACCTGGTGACTCTGGTCCTCAACTGGGCCTCACATGGACCTAGTGAATATGCTCCCCACCTGGGCCTCATCTGGACCTGGTGACTCTGGTCCCTACCTGGACATCATCGGGACATGGCTCCTCTATTCCCCACTGGGCCTCAATTGGAACGGGTGGCTCTGATCCTCAGCAGCATGCCTCGAATGCACCTTTCCACTAGCTGCGTTCTTATGGCTGTGAGAATGTAGCTACATTGTAAGTCAGGACGTTCCATGTATACCGCTCTACTGCACCTAGAGACACAAGCATTGAAGCCTGCAGCTAGCTCCTTTTGTCCTATGAGCTTCTGAACAACACATCTAGTGAGGATGTTCGAAATTTCATCTGAAGGCCGTGTGGAACTGTGAGGGACTGGGGGTGAGCTCAAGTCTCAGAAGAAAGTACCCTTTGGACACTGCATTCCACTAACTTCTCATGTATGGAATTAGTGTGTAGCACCAACCCTAGAGAGCAGTTCCTCACATATCTCTGGATGGGGCTTGGAGACACTAGTCGTGTGGGCTGGCGCCTTCCACTAACCTCTCACAATCCTTCAGTCACGATTCAAGCCTAGGCCTGATAGGAGCGAAGTGTACCTGCAGTCAGCATGTGGGAGGTACAGGGCATAAGTTCAACTCTCAGAAGTGTGTATGCTTTACAGGCAGATGTCTGTTAGACACTTATTGATGGGAGCTTGAACCGAGGTATACTCTACTTGAACAAGGACGTTGGAAATCGCTGTATTGAACTCAGATACACGTGAGTACAGGCCTGTCACTTCCACATGCTTGTCACACAACCTCTTCCAGCACCTAACATAAAGATGCTAGGACCTATGTCTACATGCAGTCAGGATGCGGGACGGTCCTGCCCTGACCTCAGCTCTTACAAGGAAGCATGCCTAGAAGTCAGCTTTCAACTAGCTGCATTCTTATGGCAGTGAGAATGTAGCAGTATTCTAATTCAGGAGGTTCCAAGATTACCACTCTACTGCACCTGGAGAAAACTTCCAGGTCTGCATTGTTCCACTTGCGTCTCACAACCTTCTGACAAAAGTCTATGGTGAAGATGTTTGATACTCATTCTGCAGGCAGTATCAGACCGTGAAGGAAGGAGGGTGAGCTCAACTCTCAAAACTAATTTCCTTTTGGACAAGGCGTTCAGCTACCTTTTCACCTATGGAACTTAGCATGTAGCACCAGTCTAACACAGGAATTACTACGAAATCCCTGGATTGACCTTGGTGTCACTAGTCTAGTGTGCTGGGACATTCCACTTACCTCTCACAACACTTCCATCACGCATCGAGACTAGGCCTTTTAGAAGTGAAGTGTACCTGAAGGCAGGATGTCGAGGTACAGATCATAAGCTCAACTCTCAGTAGTGTGTATGCCTGGGAGGCAGATTTCTGCTAACCCCTCATACATGGGATTTAGAACATAGCTATACTCTGATCGAAGAAGACCGTTGGATATTGCTATATTCAACTCAGATACACGTGAGTTCAGGCCTGACGCTTCCACATGCTTTTGTCACAACCTCTCCCAGCACCTAACACAAGGATGTTAGCAGCTACGTCTACAGTCAGGCAGGATGAGGGAGGGTCCTTCCCTGAGCTCAGCTCTCAAAAGGAAGCATGCCTCGAAGCCAGCTTTCTACTAGCTGCATTGTTATGGCCTTGAGAACGTAGCACCACTGTAAGTCAGGATGTTCCATGTATACCGCTCTACTTCACCTTGAGAGACAAGCATTGAAGCCTGCAGATAGCTCCTTGTGTTCTATGAGCTTCTGACAAACATGTCTAGTGAGGATGTTCGAAATTCCATCTGAAGGCCGAGTGGAACTGTAAGGGATTGGAGGTGAGCTCAAGTCTCAGAAGAGAGTACCCTTTGGACACTGTGTTCAACTAGCTTCTCATGTATGGAACTTAGTAAGTAGCACCAATCTAAGAGAGCAGTTCCTCACATATCTCTGGATTGGGCTTGGAGACACTAGTTGTGTGGGCGGCACCTTCCACTAACCTCTGACAAACTTCTGTCATGAATCTAATCTAGGCCTGATAGGAGCAAAGTGTACCTGCAGTCAGCATGTGCGAGGTACAAGGCATAAATTCAACTCTCAGAAGTGTGTATGCTTTGCAGGTCGATGTCTGCTAGACACTTTTCGAGGCGAGGTATACCCGAGCTACACTCTAATTATACAAGGACGTTGGCAATCACTGTATTGAACTCAGATACACGTGAGTACAGTCCTGACACTTCCACTTGCATTTCTCCAACCTCTCCCAACCTAAAATAAGAATGTTAGCAGCTTCAACTACAGGCAGTCAGAATGCGGGAGGGTCCTGCCCTGAGCTCAGCTTTCAAAAGGAGGCATGCCTCGAAGCCAGCTTTCTACTAACTGTGTTCTGATGGCCATGAGAACGTGGCAGCATTGAATTCAGGATGTTCCATGAATACCGCTTTACTGCACCTGGAGACACAACCTTGAAATCTGCAGCTTCCCTTTGCATCCCATTAGCTTCTGACAAACATGTCTAGTGAAGATGTTTGTAACTGTATCTGTAGGCAGTGTGGAACTGGGAAGGACCACGTTTCAACTCATCTCCGAGAGGGAAGTTCCCCAGAGAGAGAGCTTTCAGCTAGGTACTCAGGTTTGGAAGTTAGTATGTAGCTCCCAAATGAGGGAGGAATTCCTCAGAAGTTGCTGGATTGAACTAAGACACATTTGCCTCTTGCAAAACTTCCGTCCCGCATCGAACGATATCCTTTGGAAGTGAAGCGTACAGGTGGTCAGCATGTGGGAGGTTCAAGTCCTAAGATCAATCCAAAGGAGAGTGCATACCTTGGAGGCAGCTGTCTGCTAGTCACGGAATTGACAAGGCAGACACTTGTTTCTCACTCCGCTACTCTCCCCCATACAACGAAATGCTGTGGAAGCTGTTCGTACACGCAGTCAGGATGGGGGAGGTACAGGCCATAAGCCCAACTCTCAGAAGTGTGTATGCTTTGCAAGCCGATGTCTGCTAGACACTTATCGAGGCGAGATATACACGAGCTACACTCTAATTGAACAAGGACGTTGGCAATCGCTGTATTGAACTCAGATACACGTGAGTACAGTCGTGACACTTCCACTCGCATTTATCCAATCTCTTCCAGCACTTCACGTAAGGATGTTAGCAGCTATGCCGATGGGCAGGCAGGATGCAGGAGGGTCCTGCCCTGAGCTCAGCTCTCACAAGAGAGCATGCCTAGAAGCCAGCTTTCAACTAGCTGCGTTCTAATGGCCATCAGAACATAGCAGTTTTCTAACTCAGGAGGTTCGAAGAATACCACTCTACTGCACCTGGAGACACCTTCCAGGCCTGCATTATTCCACTTGCGTCTCACAAGCTTCTGACAAACGTCTCTGGTGAAGATGTTCAAAACTCATTCTGCAGGCAGTGTGGAACTGTGAGGGACTGGGTGTGAGCTCAACTCTCGGGAAGAGAGATGCTTTTGGACATGGGTTTCAGCTAGCTTCTCACGTATGGAACTTAGTATGTAGCACCTGTCTAAGACAGAAATTACTAGGAAATCGCTGGATTGAGCTTGGAGGCACTAGTCTTGCGTGCCGGGACTTTCCACTTACCTCTCACAACACTTCCGTCATGCATCGAGCCTAGGCCTGTTAGCAGCGAAGTGTACCTGCAGGCAGGATGTGGGAAGTACAGGCCATAAGCTCAAGTCTCAAAAGTGTGTATGCATGGGAGGCAGATGTCTGCTACCCACTCGTACATGGGAGTTAGAAACTAGCTACACTCTTTGAAGAAGGCCATTTGAAATCGCTGTATTCAACTCAGATAATCGTGAGTACAGGCCTGACACTTCCACATGCAAATCGAATCGAAACAAAATAATCGCATCGAATAGAATCGAAAGGAACAAAACCGAAACTATTGTATCGAAAAGAAAAAAATCAAATCAAATCGAATCGAAATGTATCGAATCACATCGAATTGAAAAGAATCGAATAGAATCGAATCGAAAATAATTGAATCAAATCAAATAAAAAGGAATCCAATAGAAAACAATCGAATCGAAAAGAAATGAATCGAATCAAATCGAAAAGAATCTAATCGAATCGAATTGAATCAAAAAGAATCGAATCGAAAAGAATTCAATCGAAGGGTTTCGAATCGAATCGAATTGAATCGAAAAGAATCTAATTGAACCGAAAAGATTCGAATGGAATCAAAAAGAAACAAATCAAAAAGAATTGAATCTAGTTGAATCGAAAAGAGTCGAATCTAATCGAATCGAAAAGAATCGGATCCAAATGAATCTAATCGAATAGAGTGGAATCGAAAAGAATCGAATTTTTTCAAAAAAACGAATCGAATTGAATCGAATCAAAAAGAATTGAATCGATTCTAAAAGAAAGGAATTCAAATCGAAATGACTCGAATCGAAAGATTCGAATCAAATCGTATTGAAAAAAAAGAATCGAATCAAATAGAATCGAAAAGAAAGTAATCGAAAAATATCATATCGAAAAGAAAAAAATCGTATCGAATCAAAAAAATCGAACGAATCGAATCGAAATGGATCGAATCAATTCGAAATGAATCAAAAAGAATTGAATCGAATCGAAAAGAATCGAATCCAAAATAACCGAATCGAAGAGTCTAATCAAAAAGAATCAAATCGATTCGAAAAAACCGAATCGAAGAGACTCGAAAATAATCGAATTGAATCAAAAAGAATCGAAAAGAATCGAATCAAATCGATTTGAAAAGACATTCGAATAGAAAAGACTCGAATCGAATCGAATCGATAAAAATCGAATCGAATTGCACCGAATCAAAAGAATCTAATCGAATGGAAGTGAAAATAATCAAATCAAATCGAATCGAATCAAAAAGAATCGAATCGAATCGAATCAAAAAGAATCGAATCGAATCGATTCGAAAAGAAAGGAATTCAAATCAAAAACATTCGAATAGAAAGATTCGAATCGAATTGAATCGAATCAAAAAGAATAGAATCGAATAGAGAAGAAACGAATAGAAAACTATCGAATGGAAATGAAAAAAATTGAATCGAATAAAATCGAAGAGAATCGAATCGAATTGAAAAAGATCGAATCAAATCGAATATAAGAATCGAATCGAATCGAAAAGAATCGAATCCAATCAAAAAGGATCTAATCGAATTGTATCGAATAGAAAAGAATCAAATAAAATCGAAAAGAATTGAATCGAATCGAAAAGAATCGAATCGAATTGAATCGAAAAGAATCAAATCAAATCGAAAAGAATCGAATCGAATCGAAAAGAATCGAATCGAAACAAATCGATTCGAAAAGAAAGAAATTCGAATCGAAGAACCTTGAATCAAAAAGAATCGAATCGACTCTAATCGAAAAAATCGAATCGCACCAAATCAAAAGAATCGAATCAACAGGAAGTGTAAAGAATTGAATCGATACAAAAAGAATCGAATCGAATAGAATCGAAAAGAAAGGAATCGAAAACTATCATCAAAACGAAAACGATCGTATCGAATCGAATCGAAAAGGATCGAATCGATTCGAAATGAATAAAAAGAATCGAATCAAATCAAAAAGAATCGAATCAAATCGAAAAAATCGAATTGAAAAGAATCTAAAAGAATTGAATTGAAAAAAATTGGTTCGAATGGAATCAAAAAGAATAGAATCGAATCAAATCGATTCGAAAAGAAAGCAATTCGAATCGAAAAGACTCGAATCGAAAAGAATCGAATCAAATCGAAAAAAATTGAATCGGGGATCCCTGGGTGGCGCAGTGGTTTGGCGCCTGCCTTTGGCCCAGGGCGTGATCCTGGAGACTCGGGATCGAATCCCACATCGGGCTCCCGGTGCGTGGGGCCTGCTTCTCCTTCTGCCTGTGTCTCTGCCTCTCTCTCTCTCTCTGTGACTATCATAATAAATAAATAAATAAATAAATAAATAAATAAATAAATAAATAAATATTTTTTAAAAAAAGAAAAAAATTGAATTGAATCGCACCGAATCCAAAGAATCGAATTGAATGGAAGAGAAAAGAATTGAAAAGAATCGATTCGAAAAGAATCGTATCAAATCAAATTGAAACGAAAAGAATCGAATCAAATTGAATTGAAAAGAATCGAATCGAATCGGAAAGAATCGAATCCAATCAAAAAGGATCTAATCGAATTGTATCGAATAGAAAAGAATCAAGTAAAATCGAAAAGAATTGAATCGAATCGAAAAGAATCGAATCGAATTGAATCGAAAAGAATCAAATCAAATCGAAAAGAATCGAATCGAATCGAAAAGAATCGAATCGAAACAAATCGATTCGAAAAGAAAGAAATTCGAATCGAAGAACCTTGAATCAAAAAGAATCGAATCGACTCTAATCGAAAAAATCGAATCGCACCAAATCAAAAGAATCGAATCAACAGGAAGTGTAAAGAATTGAATCGATACAAAAAGAATCGAATCGAATAGAATCGAAAAGAAAGGAATCGAAAACTATCATCAAAACGAAAACGATCGTATCGAATCGAATCGAAAAGGATCGAATCGATTCGAAATGAATAAAAAGAATCGAATCAAATCAAAAAGAATCGAATCAAATCGAAAAAATCGAATTGAAAAGAATCTAAAAGAATTGAATTGAAAAAAATTGGTTCGAATGGAATCAAAAAGAATAGAATCGAATCAAATCGATTCGAAAAGAAAGCAATTCGAATCGAAAAGACTCGAATCGAAAAGAATCGAATCGAATCGAAAAAAATTGAATCGGGGATTCCTGGGTGGCGCAGTGGTTTGGCGCCTGCCTTTGGCCCAGGGCGTGATCCTGGAGACTCGGGATCGAATCCCACATCGGGCTCCCGGTGCGTGGGGCCTGCTTCTCCTTCTGCCTGTGTCTCTGCCTCTCTCTCTCTCTCTGTGACTATCTAAATAAATAAATAAATAAATAAATAAATATTTTTTTAAAAAAGAAAAAAATTGAATCGAATCGCACCGAATCCAAAGAATCGAATTGAATGGAAGAGAAAAGAATTGAAAAGAATCGATTCGAAAAGAATCGTATCAAATCAAATTGAAACGAAAAGAATCGAATCAAATTGAATTGAAAAGAATCGAATCGAATCGGAAAGAATCGAATCGAATCGAAAAGAATCAAATCGAATCGAAAAAACTGAATCGAATCTAATCGAAAAGAATTGAATCGAATCAAAAAAATAGAATCAAAACGCACCGAATCTAAAGAATTAAATCAAATGGACGTGAAAAGAATCGAATCGAATCAAATCAAATCGAAAAGAATCGAATCGAATCAATTCTAAAAGAAAGGAATTCGAATTGAAAAGACTCGAATCAAAAGATTCGAATCAAATCGAACCGAAACAAAAAGAATCGGATCGAATAGAATCAAAAAGAAACGAATCGAAAACTATCATATCGAAATGAAAAAAATCGAATCGAATCGAAAAAAATCGATTCGAATCGAATAGAATCGAAAAGGATCGAATCGATTCGAAATGAATCAAATAGAATCGAATCGAATTGAAAAGAATCGAATCGAATAGAAAAGAATTGAAACAAATCAAATAAAAAATCGAATTGAAAAAAACAAAAGGAATCGAAAAGAATTGAATCGAATTGAAAAGAATTGAATTGAATCGAATTGAAAACAATCGAATCGAATCGAATCAAAAAAATTGAATCGAAGAGTTTTGAATCGAATCGAATTGAATCGAAAAGAATCTAATCGAATCGAAAAGATTCGAATAGAATCGAAAAGAAACGAATCAAAAAGAATTGAATTGAATCGAAAAGAATAGAATCTAATCGAATCAAAAAGAATCGAATCAAATCGAGTCGAAAGGAGTGGAATCAAAAAGAATGAATCGATTCAAAAAAACGAATCGAACTGAATCGAATCGAAAATAATCGAATCGAATTGAATTGAAAAGAATAGAAAAGAATCGAATCGAACCAAAAAGTATCGAATTGAATCGAAAAGGATCGAATCAAAAGAATTGAATCAAATCGAAAAGAATCGAATCGAAGAGTCAAATCGAAAAAATCGAATCGATTTGAAAAAAACCGAATTGATTCAAATCGAATCGACTCAAAAAGAATCGAATCGAATCGAAAAGAATCAAATTGAATCGAATCAAATTGAAAAGAATGGAATCAAATCGATTCGAAAAGAAAGAAATTCGAATCGAAGAGACTGGAATTGAAAAGAATCGAATCGAATTGAATTGAAAAGAATCAGATCAAATCGAAAAGAATCGAATCGAATCAAAAAGAATCGAATCAAATCAAATCGAAAAGAATAGAATCAAATTGATTCAAAAAGAAAGAAATTCGAATCGAAGAGACTTGAATCGAAAAGAATCGAATTGAATCGAAAAAAATCGAATCGAATCGCACCGAATCAAAAGAATCTAATCGAATGGAAGTGAAAATAATTGAATCGAATCAAAAGAATCGAATTGAATCGATTCGAAAAGAAAGGAATTCAAATAAAAAACACTCGAATAGAAAGATTCGAATCGAATCGAATTGAATCGAAAAGAATCAAATCAAATCGAATCGAATAGAAAAGAAATGAATAGAAAACTATCGAATGGAAACGAAAAAAATCAAATAGAATCGAATCAGAGAATCAAATCGAATCAAAAAGATCTAATCAAATTGAATGTAAGAATCGAATAAAAAAAATTAAAAAAAAGAATCGAATCGAATCGAATTGAAAAGAATCGAATCGAAACGAAAAGGATCGAATCGAATTGTATTGAATAGGAAAAAATCAAATCAAATCGAAAAGAATCGAATCGAATCGAAAAGGATCGAATCGAATCAAATCGAATAGAAAAGAATCGGATCGAATCGAAAGGAATTGAATCGAATTGAATCGAAAAGAATCAAATCGAATTGGGATCCCTGGGTGGCGCAGCGGTTTAGTGCCTGCCTTTGGCTCAGGGCGCGATTCTGGAGACCAGGGATCAAATCCCACGTCGGGCTCCAGGTGCATGGAGCCTGCTTCTCCCTCTGCCTATGTCTCTGCCTCTCTCTCTCTCTCTCACTGTGTGCATATCATAAATAAATAAAATTTTAAAAAATTTAAAAAAAAGAATCGAATCAAATCGAAAAGGATCGAATCGAAAATAATCCAATCCAAATGAATCGAATCGAAAAGAGTCAGGGGATCCCTGGGTGGCGCAGCGGTTTGGCGCCTGCCTTTGGCCCAGGGCGCGATCCTGGAGACCCGGGATCGAATCCCACATCGGGCTCCTGGTGCATGGAGCCTGCTTCTCCCTCTGCCTGTGTCTCTGCGCCTCTCTCTCTCTCTGTGACTATCATAAATAAAAATTTAAAAAAAATTAAAAAAAGAAAAGAGTCAAATCGAAAAAATCGAATCGATTCGAAAAGAATCGAATCGAATTGAAAAGAATTGAATCCAAATGAATCAAATCAAAAAGAGTCGAATCAAAAAGAATAGATTCGAAAAACGAACGAATCAAATGGAATCGAATCAAACATAATCGAATCGAATTGAAAAGAATAGAAAAGTATCGATTCTAAAAGAAAGGAACTCGAATCGAAAAGACTCGAATTGAAAGATTCAAATCAAATCGAATTGAAACAAAAAGAATCGAATTGAATAGAATCGAAAAGAAACGAATTGAAAACTATCATATCAAAATGAAAAAATCGTACCGATTCGAAAAAAATCGAATTGAATCGAATCAAAAAGAAACGAATCAAAAAAGACGAATTGAAACAAAAAAATGGAATCGAATCGAATCAAAAAGAATCGAATCGAATCAAAAAGGATCGAATCAAAAAGAATTGAATCCAAAATAATCGAATCGAAGAGTCGAATCGAAAGAATCAAATCGATTCGAAAAAAAACCGAATTGATTCGAATCGACTCGAAAAGAATCGAATCGAATCGAATAAAAAAAGAATCGAATCGAATCGAAAAGAATCGAATTGAATCAGAAAAGATCGAATCGAATTGAATCGAATTGAAAAGAATCGAATCGAATCGAAAAGAATCGAATCAAATCTATTCGAAAAGAATCGATACAAATCAAATAAAGAAGAATCGAATCGAAAAAATCGAATCATATTGAAAAGAATCAAATCCAATCGAATTGAAAAGAATCGAATTGAATGGAAAAGAATCGAATCGAAAAGAATCGAATCGAATCGAAAAGCATCGGATTGAAAAGGATCGAATCGAAAAGGATCGAATCGAATCAATCGAAATGAATCGATCGAAATGAATCAAAACGTGTCGATCGAAAAGAATCTAATCAAATCGAACAGAATCGAATCGAAAAAAATTGAATCGAATCGAAATGAATCGAATCAAAAATAATTGAATCAAATTGAATCGAAACGAATTGAATCGAAAATACTCGAATCGAATCACATCGAAACAATTCGAATCGAAAATAAACGAATCGAAATGAATTGAATCGAAAATAATCGAATCGAATCTAATCGAAACGAATAGAACTGAAAATAATCGAATCGAATCAACTCGAAAATAATCGAATCAAATCGAATCAAAACGAATCGAATCAAAAATAATCGAATCGAAACGAATCGAATAGAAAATAATCGAATCGAATCGAATCAAAAATAATCGAATTGAAACGAATGGAACCGAATCGAAACGAATTGAATCGAAAATAATCTAATCGAATCTAATCGAAATGAATAGAACGGAAAATAATCGAATCGAATCGACTCGAAACGAAATGAATCAAAAGTAATCGAATGGAATTGAATCGAATCGAAAATAACCAAATCGAAAGGAATTGAATCGAAAATAATCGAATTGAATAGAATCGAAACAATTTGAATAAAAAATAATGGAATGGAATCGAAACGAATAAAAAATAATCGAATCGAAATGATTCGAATAGAAAATAATCGAATCGAAATGAATTGAATAAAAAATCAAATCGAATCGAATCAAAACAAATCTAAAATAATCGAATTGAATTGAATCAAAACGAATAGAATCGAAATGATCGAATCAAAAATAATCGAATCAGGGATCCCTGGGTGGCGCAGCGGTTTGACGCCTGCCTTTGGCCCAGGGCGCGATCCTGGAGACCCGGATTGAGTCCCACATCGGGCTCCTGGTGCATGGAGCCTGCTTCTCCCTCTGCCTATGTCTCTGCCTCTCTCTCTCTCTCTCTGTGACTATCATAAATAAATTAAAAAAAACATATATCTTTAAAAAAAAATAATCGAATCGAATCAAATCGAAAATAATCGATTCGAATTGAAAATAATCGAATCGAATCGAATTGAAACGAATCGAATCGAAAATAATCGAATCAAAACGAATCGAAATGAATCGAATCAAAAATAATTGAATCGATTCAAATCGAAACGAATTTAATCGAAAATACTCGAATCGAATCGAATCGATACGAATCAAATCGAAAATAAACGAATCGAAACGAGTCGAATCGAAAATAATAGACTCGAATCGAATAAAAAATAATCGAGTCGAATCGAATTGAAACGATTCGAATCGAAACGAATAGAACCAAAAATAATCGAATCGAATCAACTCGAATATAATCGAATCGAATCGAATCGAAACGAATCGAATCAAAAATATTCGAATCGAAACGAATCGAATAGAAAATAATCGAATCTAATTGAAAATAATCGATTCGAATAGACTACAATCGAAAATAATGGAATTGAATTGAATTGAATCGAAAATAATTGAATCGAATCGAATCAAATCGAAGAGAATCAAATCGAATCGGAAAAGATCAAATCGAATTGAATCGAAAAGAATCGAATCAGGGATCCCTGGGTGGCGCAGCGGTTTAGCGCCTGCCTTTGGCCCAGGGCGCGATCCTGGAGACCCGGGATCGAATCCCACGTCGGGCTCCCGGTGCATGGAGCCTGCTTCTCCCTCTGCCTGTGTCTCTGCCTCTCTCTCCCTCTCTGTGTGACTATCATAAATAAATAAATAAAAAAAAAGAAAAGAATCGAATCAAATCGAAAAGGATCGAATCGAATCATATCGAATGGAAAGAATCAAATCAAATCGAAAAGAATTGAATCGAATCGAAAAGAATCGTAAAAAATCTAATAAAAAACTGAATCGAATCGAAAATATCGAATCGAATGGAAAAGAATCGAATCGGAAAGAATTGAATGGAAAAGAATCGAATCGAAAAGAATTGAATCGAATCGAAAAGGATCGAATCGAATCAAATTGAATCGAAATGAATCGAATCGATTTGAATTGAATCGAAAAGAATCAAATCGAATTGAATAAAAAAGAATCGAATTGAATCAGAAAGAATCGAATCGAATCGAAAAGAGTCAAATCGAATCAAATCGAAGAGAACTGAATCGAATCAAATCGAAAAGAATCGAATTGAAAAGAATCGAATAGAATAGATTCAAATCGAATCGAAAAGAATCGAATCAAAATAATCAAATCAAAATGAATCGAAAAGAACTGAATCGAACCAAATCGAAAAGAATCGAATTGAAAATAATCGAATAGAATAGATTCAAATCAAACTGAATCGAATCAAAAAGAATTGAATCGAATCGAATCAAATCGAATTGAAAAGAATCTATTCGAATCGAAAAGAATCAAATCGAAAGAATAGAATAGAATCGAAAAGAATTGAATCGAATCGAAAAAAATCAAATCAAATCTAAAGAAACGAATTGAATTGAATCGAAAAGAATCAAATCGAATCGAAAAGAATCAAACTGAATTGAATCGAATAGAAAAGAATCGAATTGAATCGAATCGAATCGAATCAGATCCAAAAAAATCGAATCGAATCACACCGAATCCAAAGAATCGAATTGAATGGAAGTGAAAAGAATCGAATCGAACCAAATCGAATTGAATCGAAAAGAATCGAATCGAATCGAATCGATACTAAAAGAAAGGAAATTGAATCGAAAAGACTCGAATTGAAAGATTTGAATCAAATCGAATCGAAACAAAAAGAATCGCATTGAATAGAATCGAAAAGAACGATTCGAAAACTATCGTTTTGAAGCCAAAAAAATCGAATCGAATCGAAAATAATTAAATCAAATAAAAAAGAATCGAATAGAAAAAAATGAAATTGAAAAGAAATGAATCGAATCGAAAAGAATCGAATCAAAAAGAATCGAATCGAGAAGAATTCAATCGAAGAGTTTCGAATCGAATCGAATTAAATAAAAAAGAATCTAATCGAACCGAAAAGATTCGAATGGAATCAAAAAGAATTGACTCGACTTGAATCGAAAAGAATCAAATCTAATCGAATCGAAAAGAATCGAATCCAAATGAATCTAATCGAAAAGAGTGGCATCAAAAAGAATCAAATTGTTTCAAAAAAAAGAATTGAATGGAATGGAACTGAAAAGAATTGAATCGAATCGATTCTAAAAGAAAGGAATTTGAATCGAAAAGGCTCGAATCGAAAGATTCGAATCAAATTGAATCGAAACAAAAAGAATCGAATCGAATAGAATCGAAAAGAAACGAATTGAAAACTATCATATCGAAACGAAAAAAATCGTATCGAATGAAAAAAATCAAATCGAATCGAAACAAAAAGGATCGAATCAATTCAAAATGAATAAAAAAATAATCGAATCGAATCGAAAATAATCGAATCGAAAAGAATCGAATAGATTCGAATTGAATCGAATCGAAAGAAAATAATCGAATTGAGTCGAAAAGAATCAAATCGAAAAGAATCGAATTGAATCGAAAAGAATGGAATCGGATCGAAAAGAATCGAATCGAAAAGGATCGAATCGACGAATCGAAAAAAATCGAATCGAAAAGAATCGAATTGAATTGAATCGATTTTAAAAGAATCGAATCAAATCGAAAAGAATCGAATCGAAAGGAATCGAATCGAATCCAAACGAAACAAATCGAATCCAAATGAATCGAATCGAAAAGAGTCGATCAAAAACAATCAATTTGAAAAAAAACGAATCAAATTGTATTGAAAAGAATAAAAAGAATCGAATCAAATTGAAAGGAATCGAATCGAATAAAAAAGAATCGAATCAAATCGAATCAAAAAGAATCGACTCGAATCGCACCGAATCAAAAGAATCAAATCGAAAGGAAGTGAAAAGAATCGAATCGAATTCAATCGAATCGAAAAGAATTGAATCGAATCGATTCTAAAAGAAAGGAATTCGAATCGAAAAGACTCGAATCAAAAGATTCGAATCAAATCGAATCAAAACAAAAAGAATCGAATCGAATAGAATCAAAAAGAAACGAATCGAAAACTATCATATCAAAACGAAAAGAATCGTATCGAATCGAATCGAATCAAAAAGGATCGAATCGATCCAAACCGAATCAAAAAGAATCAAATCGAATCGAAAATAATCGAAACAAATCAAATAAAAAAGAATCGAATAGAAAAAAATCGAATCGAATCGAAAACAATCGAATCGAATCGAAAAGAATTGAATCAATTCGAATCAAAAACAATCGAATTGAATTGAAAAGAATTGAAGAGTTTCGGATCGAATCAAATTGAATTGAAAAGAATCGAATCGAATCGAAAAGATTCGAATAGAATCGAAAAGAGACGAATCAAAAAGAATCGAATCGAATCGAATCAAAAAGAATCGAATCGAATTGAATCGAAAAGAATCGAATCCAAATGAATCGAGTTGAAAGGAATGGAATCAAAAAGAATCGAATCGTTTAGAAAAAAACGAATCGAATTGAATCGAATCGAATTGAAAAGAATCGAATCGAATCGAATTGAAAAGAATCGAATCGAATTGTAAAGAATCGAATCGAATTGAATCGAAAAGAATCAAATCTAATCGGAAAGAATCGAATCGAAAAGAATCGAATCGAATCCAAAAGTATGAATCCAAAAGAATTGAATCGAAGAGTAGAATCGAAAAGAATCGAATTGATTAAAAAAAACCGAATCGAATCGACCTGAAAAGAATCAAATCAAAAAGAATCGAATCGAATCAAAAAGAATCGAATTAAATCGATTTGAAAAGAAAGAAATTCGAATCAAAAGACTCAAATCGAAAAGAATCTAATCGAATTGAATCGAAAAAAATCGAATCGAATCGCACCGAATCAAAAGAATCGAATCGAAGTGAAAATAATCGAATCAAATCGAATCAAATCAAAAAGAATTGAATCGAATCGAAAAGAATCGAATTGAATCGATTCGAAAAGAAAGGAATTCAAATCAAAAAGACTCGAATAGAAAGATTCGAATCGAATTGAATCAAATCGAAAAGAATCTAATCGAATCGAATAGAAAAGAAAGGAATAGAAAACTATCGAATCGAAACGAAAAAAATCTAATCGAATCGAATCAAGAAGAATCGAATCGAAAAGAATCTAATTGAATCGAATCGAAAAGAATCGAATCCAAATGAATCGAATCGAAAAGAGTCGAATCGAAAAGAATCGAATTGATTCAAAAAAAGAACGAATCAAATGGTATCGAATCGAAAATAATCGAATCGTATCAAGTCGAAAAGAGTAGAAAAGTATCGATTCGAATCGAAAAGAATCGACTCAAATTGAATCGAAAAGAATCGAATCGAATCAAATTGAATCGAAAAGAACTGAATCGAATCGAAAAGAATCTAATTGAATCGAAAAGAATCGAATCCAAATGAATTGAATCGAAAAGAGTCGAATCTAAAAGAATTGAATCGAAAAAATCGATTCGAATGGAATCAAAAAGAATCGAATCGAATCAAATCAATTTGAAAAGAAAGGAATTTGAATCGAATTGAATCGAAAAGAATCAAATAGATTCGAATTGAATTGAATTGAAAAATTTCGAAACGAATCTAATAAGATCGAATGGAAAAGAATCGAATCAAATCGAAAAGAATTGAATCGAATCGAACCGAATAGAAAATAATTGAATAGATCAAATCAAAAAGAATCGAATCGATTTGAAATGAATAGAGTAGAATCGAATTGAAGCAAAGTGAAAAGATTCGAATCGCATCAAGAATCGAAATGAATCAAATAGAATCCAAAAGAATTGAATCGAATCGAACAGTATCGAATCGAATCCAAAGAATCGAATCAAATCGAAAAGAATCGAATCGAAAAGAATCAAATCGAAACGAAAAGAATCCAATTGTATCGAATCAAATCGTAAACAATCAAATCGAATCGAATAGAAAAGAATCAAATTGAATTGAATCGAAAAGAATCGAATGGTATTGAATTGAATTGAAAAGAATCAAATCATATCTAATTGAATTGAAAAGAATCAAATCAAATCGAATCGAATCGAATCGAAAAGAATCAAATCGTATCGAAAAGAATAGAATCGAATAGCATCGAAAATAATCGAATCGAAAAGAATTGAATTGAAAAGAATCGAATCGAACCAAAAAGAATCGAATCGAATGCAATTGAATCAAATTGAATTGAATCGAAAAGAATTGAATTGAATCGAAAAGAATCGAATAGATTCGAATCAAATCGAATCGAAAAAATTCAAAACGAATCTAATCAGATCGAATGGAAAAGAATCGAATCGAATCGAAAAGAATTGAATCGAATCTAACCGAATCGAAAATAATCGAATAGATCGAATCACATAGAATCGAATCGAATTGATTCGCATTGAAAAGAATTGAATTGAATTGAATCGAATCGAATTGAATCTAAAAGAATCGAATTGAATCGAATTGAATCGAAAAGAATCGAATAGATTCGAATTGAAACGAATCGAAAAAAATCAAAACGAATCGAATCAGAGTGGAAAAGAATTGAATCAAATCGAAAAGAATCGAATCGAATCGAACTGAATCGAAAAGAATCAAATAGATCGAATCAAAAAGAATCGAATCGATTCGAAATGAATCGAGTAGAATCGAATCGAAGCGAAAAGAATCAAATCGAAAAGAATCAAATTGAATCAAATTGAAAAGAATCTAATCAAATCGAAAAGAATCGAATCGAAACGAAAAGAATCGTATCGAATTGAATCGAATCAAATCGAAAAGAATCAAATCAAATCATATCGAATCAAAACGAACCAAATCGAATCGAAAAGAATCTAATCGAATTGAATCGAAAAGAATCGAATCGAATCAAAACGAATCAAATTGAATCGAAAAGTATCGAATTGAATCGAAAAGAATCGAATCGATTCGAAACGAATCGAATTGAATAGCATCGAAATGAATCGAATCAAAATGAAAAGAATAAAATCGAATCATATCGAATGGAATCGAAAAGAATCGAATCATATCGAATTGAATCGAAAAGAATCGAATCGAATAGAACCGAAAAGAATCATATCGAATCGAATCGAATCGAAAAGAATCGAATCGAATCTTACGTACTCGAATCAAAAAGAATCGAGTTGATTCGAATCGAAAATATCAAACCGAATCGAAAAGAATCGCATCGAAAAGAATCGATTCAAATCGAAAATAATCAAATTGAATCAAAACGATTCGAATCAATACGAAACGAATCGAATCGAAAATAATAGAATTGAATTGAACCGAATCAAAATGAAAATAATCAAATTGAATCGAATTGAAAATAATCGAATCAAATCAAATCGAAAATAATTGAATCGAAACTAATCGAAAATAATCGATTCGCATTGAATCGAATCGAAAATAATCTAATTGAATTGAATTGAAAATAATGAAATCGAATCGAAAATAATCGAATCAAAAGTAATCTTATCGAATCGAAAATAATCGAATCAAATCGAAAATAATTGAGCCGAATTGATTGAATTGAGTTGAAAATAATCAAACCGAATCGATCGAATTGAATCGAAAATAATCGAATCGAATCGAAAAGAATCGATCGAATCAAAAATAATTGGATCGAATCGAAAATAATCAAAACGAATCCAATCAAATTGAATCGAAAATAATCAAATTGAATTGAAATGAATCAAAAATTATTGAATCGAATTGAAATTATTCGAATCGGGGATCCCTGGGTGGCACAGCGGTTTGGCGCCTGCCTTTGGCCCAGGGCGCGATCCTGGAGACCCGGGATCAAATCCCACATCGGGGTCCCGGTGCATGGAGCCTGCCTCTCCCTCTGCCTGTGTCTCTGCGCCTCTCTCTCTCTCTCTGTGACTATCATAAATAATAAATAAAAATTAATAAACATTATTTGAATCGAATCAAATCGAATCGAATCGAAAATAATCAAATCGAATCGAAATTAATTGCATCAAATCGAAAAGAATCGATTTGCATCAAATCGAATAAAAAATAATCCAATCGAATTGAATCAAAAATAATCTAATCAAATCTAAAATAATCCAATCGAATCGAAAATAATCTAATCGATTTGAATCGAATATAATCGAATTTAATCGAAAATAATCGAATCGAATCTAAAATAATCGAATCGAAAAGAATCGAATTGAAAAGAAATGAATCCAATCGAATCGAATCAAAAAGAATCGAGGGCAGCCCTGGTGGCGCAGCGGTTTAGCGCTGCCTGCAGCCCGGGGCATGATCCTGGAGACCTGGGATCGAGTCCCACATCGGGCTTCTGCATGGAGCCGGCTTCTCCTTCCTCCTGTGTCTCTGCCTCTATCTATGTCTATCATAAATAAATAAAAAAATCTTTAAAAAAATAAAAAAAAAGAATTGATTCGAATCAAATCCCTAACCCTAACCCCTAACCCCTAACACTAAACCTATCCTAACCCTAACCCTTAACCCTAACCCTTAACCCTAATCGTAATACTAACCCTAACCCTAAACCCTAAACCCTAACCCTAACCCGAACACTAACCCTAACTTAAGCTGTACCGTAACCCTAATCAGTACCCTAACCCTAACAGGTACCCTAACACTAAACAGTACCCCAACCCTAACCCGTACCCTAACACTTACCCTAACCCGTACACTAACCTGTCCCCTAACCCTAACCCTAACCAGTACTCTAACACTAACCCATACCGTAACCTGTACCCTAAGCCATATCCTAACCCTAACCCTAACACATACCTAACCATAACCATAACCCTAACCTCTAACCTCTACCCTAACCCTAACACCTAACCCTAACCCTAAACCCTAACCCATAAACCTAACCCTAAAACAAAACCTAACCCTAACCCCAAACCAAAACCTAACCCTAACCCCTAACCCAAACCTTAACCCCTACCCCTACCCCTAAACTGAACCCCTAACCACTAACCCTAAACCTAACCCTAAGCCTTAACCCTAACCCTAAACCCTAACTCTAACCCTAATCCTAACACTAACCCAAACCCTAACCCTAACCCTAACATTAAGCCCTAACCTTAACCCTAACACTAACACTAACCCTAACCCCTAACCCTAACCCTTAACACTAACCCTTAACCCTAACCCTACCCCTAACCCCTAACCCTAACCCTAACACTATCCCTAACCCTTAAACCTAACACTTAACCCTAACCCTAACCCTAAACCTAACACTAACCCTAACCCCTAACTCTAAAACTAACCCTAAACCTAACCTGAAACCTAACCCATACACTAACCCATACCCTAACCCTAACACTCACCCGTAACCTAAACCTAACCCTAACCTATACCCTAACTCTAACCCGTACCCTAAACCTAACCCTAACCCGTACCCTAACCCTATCCTGTACAGTAATCCTACCCCTAACCCTTACAGTAACCATAACCTGTACCCTAACCCTAACCCGTACCCTAAACTGTACCCTAATCCTAAACCATACCCTAACCCTAACCCATACCCTAACCCTAACCGTAACCCGTACTCTAACCGTAACCCGTACCCTAACCCTAACCCTAACCCCTAACCCTAACACTAACCCTAACCCCTCACCCTAACCTTAACCCTAACACTAACCCTAACCCCTCACCCTAACCTTAACCCTAAACCTAACCTGAAACCTAACCCATACACTAACCCGTAACCTAACCCTAACCCTAACCCGTACCCTAACCAGTACCCTAACCCTAACCCCTAACCATGACCCCTAACTCTATCCGTAACCCTTAACCTCAACACTTAACCCTAAACCTAACCCTAACCCTTACCCTAACCCGTAACCTAACCCTAACCGTAACCCGTACTCTAACCCTAACCCGTACCCTAACCCTAAACCATACCTTAACCGCAACCCTAACCCGTACATTAACCCTACCCGTATCCTAACCCTAACCCGTACCCTAACACATAACCTAAATCTAACCCTGACCCTAACCCAAACAATACCCTAACCCTAATCCTAACCCGTGCCCTAACCCTTACGCTAACCCCAACCCTAACGCTAACCCGTACACTAACCCTAAATGGTACCCTAACACTAACCCTAACCCGTACCCTAATACTAACCCTAAAACTAACCCTAACCCGTACCCTAACCCTATACCGTACCCTACCCTAACCCTAACCATAACCCGTACCCTAACACTAAAACTACCCCTAAACCTAACCCTAACTCTAATCATAACCCTAACCCTATCTCTAAACCAAACCCTAACCCTAACCTAACCCTAACCCTCACCCTAACCGTATCCCTGACACGTAAACTAAACCTAACCCTGATCCTAACACTAACCCATAAACTAAACCTAACCCTAACCCTAAAAAGTACCCTAACCCTAACCCAAACGTGTACCTTAAC